>NC_065578.1:907826-1210434 GCF_024542745.1 Macaca thibetana thibetana
CTCCTGTCACTCAGGAAATTCCAAGGCTTCGAGGAGCTTCTGTGCCAGGAACCAGGAACAAAGACCAAACACATCTCGTATCCGAGCACAAGTGCAAAACATCGTGGTTGGAAACCGGGTCTCGGAGTCCCCCAGGTACAGGTGCCTGTTTCAGTCAAACCTTCACATCTGGCCAGGGGTGGTGGCCCACGCCTGGAACCCCAGACTCTGGGAGGCTGAGGAGGGAGGATCATTCGCTGTCCACGCACGTCTGGAGCACAGCCCAGGAGACGCGTGGGCCGCAGGGCACACACTCGGCTGCTGTGAGACGCCTGCCCCGGCGCACCATCTTTTCAAGGCCACCAACGTCTCCACAGACAGCCCCAGCCCGTCCTTTGGCACTGAACGTGTCTTACCCACCTCTGTGCACTGACACCCACATCAGTGACACCTGGGCTAAGCCGCCTAACGCGGAGTCTGGCTACAAGCGTGCTGAGCAGCTGATGAAATTCAGACAACCCCACCGGAAGTGACAGACAGGAGGGTTGTGAGCTCAGGGCGGCGTTTCTGCTGAAGGCATTTGGCTTTTCCACAGTCACAAAGTCAGAAAATCACAACTCAGACCATGGTAAGTGGGGACTGGCTGCAACCCAAGTGGGCCTTGTAAATTAGGAACAGGATGGCCAGCCGGGTGTAGTGGCTCCCGCCTGTAATCCCAGCACTTTGGGAGCCCAATGCAGGGGGATCACCTGAGGTCGGGAGTTCGAGACCAGCCTGACCAACACAAAGAAACCCTGTTTCTACTAAAAAAATACAAAATTAGCCTGTAATCCCAGCTACTCGGGAGACGGAGGCAGAATTGCTTAAACCTGGGAGGCGGAGGTTGCAGTGAACAGAGATCACACCACTGCACTCCAGCCTGGGTGACAAGAGCAAAACTCCATCTCAAAAAAAAAAAAAAAAGCCGGGCGCGGTGGCTCACGCCTGTAATCCCTGCACTTTGGGAGGCCAAGGCGGGCGGATCACGAGGTCAGTAGATCGAGACCATCCTGGCTAACACGGTGAAACCCCGTCTCCACTAAAATACAAAAAATTAGCCGGGCGCGGTGGCGGGCGCCTGTAGTCCCAGCTACTCCGGAGGCTGAGGCAGGAGAATGGCGCGAACCCGGGAGGCGGAGCTTGCAGTGAGCCGAGATGGTGCCACTGCACTCCAGCCTGGGCGACAGAGTGAAGACTCCGCCTCAAAAAAAAAAAAAAAAAAAGAACAGGACAGTGGAAGCAAAACCTCACCAGGGCCTCCTGCCTCACAGTGGGGGCAGGCGAGTGGCTCCACAGAAGCCCCAACTCAACAACCGGACCCTGGACGGCAGTGGCTGCAAAGGGGTCTTGGTGCTCTTGAGACGGAGGGGAGCTCCCAGGACCACCCCCCCAACAGGAAGAGAGGGGAGCCTGGGGTGGCCAGGCTGATCTGGGGGCCTGTAGGGGACCCAGCTGTGGGCAGAGAAACAAGTCCTCTCTGGACAAAAACTTGTACAAGTCAGGCCTGAGAATGTTTACAGATCATCAATGATGAAGGTCGAAGGTCAAAGGTTGCCAGGCTGAGTGGTGGCAGTGGCGGAGGCGCAGTGGCCTGGAAGCTCCCAGGAGGCCGCCAGCCCCAGGCCAGAGGCTCTCAGACAGAAGGAACACGTCAGGTAGACAAGTCCCAAAACGGGCAGAAAGAGCCCCGCAGGCATGGATGAGACCAAACAGGATCAGCCCTGGGGTACGGATGAAACCAAAGGATGTCGAAAGAGGAAATAGGACCTGCCATGAAACTCAGGGAGGGACACGTGTCCTCTCCAGTGAGTTCCCCACAAGACATCTGCTGATTACAAAGGAGGAGGCATAACTTCACTCTGGAGAAACTGGTGGACGCTGCCTTCACCAAGGGCCAGAGTCACCAAGTCACCAGACAGGAGACACAGCAACTTCCTGCTCTCCCTGAGCTGACGCCGGGAGAAGGCTCCGTCACCACCAAGGTTTTCTTGCCCCAAATATGTAACCGCACATCTAACCGTGAGAAACGTCACGCAAACCCAAAAATCTGCAGGCCATGAAAGACAAGGACTTGTGGAGCCCAAGGCCCAGGACAGCAGGATGCCACGTGGGATCCTGGGCGGCTCATGCCACAGAGAGGCGATGGGTGCAGGAGATTGGCCCAAGCTGAACACACAGCCCGCGGATGAGTCGCCAGGGCCATGTGACGCCAGCGAGTGGAGCTGAGGTTCCCGAGGGTCTTACTGTCAGGGCAAGCGGACAGAAGGGCACATGGGTGAACTTCTGCAGCTCTGCTGTAAGTCTAAAAAGTTTCTCAAAATAAAAAGTTGGAAAATTTTGGCCGGGCGCTGTGGCTCACGCCTGTAATCCTAGCACTTTGGGAGGCCGAGGAGGGCAGATCACCTGAGGTCATGAGTTCAAGACCAGCCTGACCAACATGGTGAAGCCCATCTCCTACTAAAAATACAAAATTAGCCAGGCATGGAGGCGCATGCCTGTAGTCCCAGTTATTCGGGAGGCTGAGGCAGGAGAATCGCTTGAACCTGGGAGGTGGAGGTTGCAGTGAGCCGAGATCACGCCATTGCACTCTAGCCTGGGCGACAAGAACAAAAACTCCATCTCAAAAAAAAAAAACAAGTTGGAACATTTTTTGCCCGGGGGTGTTGTTTCATGCTCGTAATCCTAGCACTTTGGGAGACTGAGGGAGGAGGATCGCTTGAGCCCAGGAGTTCAATACCAGCCTGGGTAATATGATGAAACCTCATCTCTACCAAAAAAGTACAAAAATTAGGCCTGGGCCTGGTGGTATGCACCTGTGGTCCCAGCTGAGGCCTGTGGTCCCAGCTGAGGTGGGGGGACCACTTGAGTCTGGGAGGATGAGCCTGCAGTGACTGTGATCTCACCACTGCACTCCAGCTTGGGCAACACAGTGAGATCCTGTCTCAAAAAAAAAAAGAAAAAATACAGGAAAGATACACCCAAGAATAAGGAGACTCTTCAGTGACGGGGCAGGCGGGAGCGGAGTGGAGTGAGGCGGGCGGGTGAGGCGGGCGGGAGCGGAGTGGAGTGAGGCGGGCGGGAGCGGAGTGGAGTGAGGCGGGGGCGGGGAGCGGGTGGAGTGAGGCGGGCGGGAGGGGGTGGAGTGAGGCGGGCGGGAGCGGGGTGAGTGAGGCGGGCGGGAGCGGGGTGGAGTGAGGCGGGCGGGAGCGGGGTGGAGTGAGGCGGGCGGGAGCGGGGGGAGTGAGGCGGGCGGGAGCGGGGTGGAGTGAGGCGGGCGGGAGCGGGGTGGAGTGAGGCGGGCGGGAGCGGGGTGGAGTGAGGCGGGCGGGAGCGGGGTGGAGTGAGGCGGGCGGGAGCGGGGTGGAGTGAGGCGGGCGGGAGCGGGGTGGAGTGAGGCGGGCGGGAGCGGGGTGGAGTGAGGCGGGCGGGAGCGGGGGGAGTGGAGTGAGGCGGGCGGGAGCGGGGTGGAGTGAGGCGGGCGGGAGCGGGGTGGAGTGAGGCGGGCGGGAGCGGGGTGGAGTGAGGCGGGCGGGAGTGGATGGAGTGAGGCAGGCGGCTCCAGGTCTGACTTCTGGAACCATGAAAATATGTCACTTGCATAAAAAGCAAAAATAATTAGATCAACAAGAGTAGGGGAAAAGGGTCTCTGAAATGGAATACGAACTCAAATGCATGAACCACACCACAGATCAAATGAACGACACAATCACCGAGGGGAGAAGCAGAACAAGCCACGGGAACTCGGGTGCACGTACGCTGGATGCGGGTGCACAGGTGACGGATACAAGGGCTCCAGACACACAAGGAGCTCCAGACACACACTGAGATCCAGACACACAAGGAGCTCCAAACAAATACTAAGCTTTAAGCACGATTTTCCCTTTTCTTTTTTTTGAGATGGAGTCTTGCTGCGTCGCCCAGGCTGGAGTGCAGTGGCACCATCTCAGCTCACTGCAAGCTCCGTCTCCCAGGTTCAAGCGATTCTCCTGCCTCAGCCTCCTGAGTAGCTGGGATTACAGGCACCCACCAACACATCCAGCTAATTTTTGTACTTATTTTACCTTTTAGATGGAGTTTCACTCCTGTTGCCCAGGATGGAATGCAATGGCAAGATCTTGGCTCACCACAACCTCCACCTGCCAGGTTCAAGCGATTCTCTTGCCTCAGCCTCCCAGGTAGCTGGGATTACAGGAATGCCCCACTGATTTTGTATTTTTAGTAGAGACAGGTTTTCTCAATGTTGGCCAGGCTGGTCTCAAACTCCCAACCTCAGGTGATCCGCCCGCCTTGGTCTCCCCAAGTGCTGGGATTATAGGTGTGAGCCACCATGCCCAGCTAATTTTTGTATTTTTAGTAGAGACGGGGGTTTCATCATATTGGTCAGGCTGGTCTCGAACTCCTGACCTCGTGATCTGCCCGCCTCAGCCTCCCAAAGTGCTGGGATTTACAGGCGTGAGACACCGCGCCCAGCCTCCCTTTTCTTTTCTTTTTCTTGCTGAGTCATGGGTTAGAATTCTGGATTGGGCAAACACATAAATATTTTGTAGATGACGGGAGACAGACTTCATACTGTAAGTGAAGGGAGATGCAAATAGGAAAGGAAGTCCTTCTTGTAGTGAAAAAATTAAAATAAAAATGAAAAGAAGAGGCTGGGCACAGTGACTCATGCCTGTAATCCCAGCACTTTGGGAGGCCAAGGCAGGTGGATCACCTGAGGTCAGGAGTTCATGGCAAAACCCCATCACTACTAAAAATATAGAAGTTAGCTGGGTGCAGTGGCATGCACCTGTAATCCCAGCTACTTGGGAGGCTGAGGCAAAAAAATCACTTGAACCCAGGAGATGGAGGTTGCAGTGAGCCGAGATAATGCCACCACACTCCAGCCTGGGCAACAAGAGACTGTGTCTCAAAAAAATAAAAAGACCAGGCACTCACGCCTGTAATCCCAGCACTTTGGGAGGCCGAGGTGGGTGGACCATGAGGTCAGAAGATCGAGACCGTCCTGGCTAACATGGTGAAACCCCGTCTCTACCAAAAAATGCAAAAATTCAGCCGGGCGTGGTCGTGGGCGCCTGTAGTCCCAGCTACTTAGGAGGCTGAGGCAGGAGAATGGCGTGAACCCGGGAGGCGGAGCTTGCAGTGAGCCAAGATCGCGCCACTGTACTCCAGCCTGGGCGACTGAGCCAGGCTGTCTCAAAAATAAAATAAAATATGCCAGGCGCGGTGGCTCAAGCCTGTAATCCCAGCACTTTGGGAGGCCGAGGCGGGCGGATCACAAGGTCAGGAGATCGAGACCATCCTGGCTAACACGGTGAAACCCCGTCTCTACTAAAAATACAAAAAAACTAGCCAGGCGAGGTAGCGGGCGCCTGTAGTCCCAGCTACTCGGGAGGCTGAGGCAGGAGAATGGCGTAAACCCAGGAGGCGGAGCTTGCAGTGAGCCGAGATCGCGCCACTGCACTCCAGCCTGGGGGACAGAGCAAGACTCCGTCTCAAAAAAAAAAAAATTAAAAAAAATAAAAAAAATAAAATAAAAATAAATAAATAAAAAGAAAAAGAAGAAAGGAAGATGGACGGAATGACCCCCATGGTGTTTGCCTGTGATGGTGCTACTGGGCCAGAGTGCACGGGATGTAACAGATGGGTGAACAGGCGACATGCACGCACGCACACACCTGAACACAGCACATCTGCCCAGAGACAGCGACACATGGACAGCGCCGCCAGCACCCTAACCTTGGTTTCTAAATATCATTCTCCACTAACGGGGCTGGACGCGGTGGCTCACGCCTGTAATCCTAGCACTTTGGGAGGCTGAGGCAGGCAGATTACCTGAGCTCAGGAGTGCTAGACTAGCCTGGGCAACATGGCGAAACCCTGTCTCTACTAAAACTACAAAAAATTAGTCTCTACTAAAATACAAAAAATTAGTCTCTACTAAAAATACAAAAAATTAGGCCAGGCCCGGTGGCTCACTCCTGTAATCCCAGCACTTTGGGAGGCCGAGACGCGCAGATCACCAGGTCAGGAGTTCAAGACCAGCCTGGCCAACATAGTGAAACCCAGTCTCTACTAAAAATACAAAAAAAAAATTAACCAGGCATGGTGGCGGGCGCCTGTAGTCTCAGCTACTTGGGAGGCTGAGGCAGGAGAATATCTTGAACTCGGGAGGCGGAGGTTGCAGTGAGCCTAGATCAGGCCACTGTACTCCAGCCTGGGTGACAGACGGAGACTCCATCTCAAAAGAAAAAAAAAAATTAGTCGTGGCGGGTGACTGTAATCCCAGCCACTTGGGAGGGTGAGGCATGAGAATCGCTTGAACCCAGGAGGCAGAGGTTGCAGTGAGCCAAGACTGCACCACCGCACTCCAGCCTGGGCAAAGAGCAAGACTCCGTCTAAAAAACACAACAGAACAAAACCAAAAATAATCTATATCATTCTCCACTAAAGCCAACCAGGCTTCTTTGAAAAATGACTGATTCTTGGGCTGTGGTGGGAAAGATGCCAGAGGAGCTGTCAGGTTAGCTGCACCGAAAGTTTGTGTTCCAGGAATGAACTCAGAGCTGGCTGAGGGAGGGCTCAGGGGGCTTGAAAGGCAGAGTAAATAACACAGTAAAGGATCAGAACCCCCAGTAAAACAACAGCCCACAAGGCCATGCTGATGAATGAATGGCAACGGAGGGGAAGTCTTTCTTTCAGCACAAAGTCAATCCATGATCATCAGAGTGAGGAATGAGAAGCCACCATGTGGCAACCATCACAATAATCCCAATCACAACAGTGTCACCAAGAGACACTAAAACTACTGAGTAAAAGCTTAGAAACGGCCGGGCGCGGTGGCTCACTCCTGTAATCCCAGCACTTTGGGAGGCTGAGGTGGTGGATCACAAGGTCAGGACATCGAGACCATTCTGGCCAACACAGTGAAACCCCATCTCTACTACAAAAAAATTAGCCAGGTGTGATGGTGTGCACCTGTAGTCCCAGCTACTCAGGAAGCTGAGCCAGGAGAATCACTTGAACCCAGGAGGCGGAGGCTGCAGTGAGCGGAGATCGCGCCATTGCACTCCAGCCTGGGCGACAGAGCGAGACTCCGTCTCAAAAAAAAAAGCTTAGAAACAAGAGGCTATGTAGTCTCAAGATAGATCCAGCCCTATGAGGCACGTGTCAATCACAGAGGGAGACTATGCACACACGATGGGTAGAACAAACACGTCCTGCGAGGAGACGGCAGGGCGGGGAGGGGGCGGCAGCTGTCCTCCCAAGACAGGAGGACTTCTAGTTCAGTCTGAGACCTCGGTGCAGGGCTGGGCGAGTAAACAAATGCAAAAGAATAAGGACCTCGAAACAGGCCTAGCATATGCCGGACGCAGTGGCTCACGCCTGTAATCCCAGCACTTTGGGAGGCAGAGGCAGGCGGATCACCTGAGGTCAGGAGTTTGAGACCAGCCTGGCCAACATGGCGAAACCCTGCTAAATAGAAAAATTAGCTGGACGTGGTGGCGGGTGCCAGTAGTCCCAGCTACTCGAGAGGCTGAGCTGAGGCACAAGGATCGCTTGAACCTGGGAGACGGAGGCTTTAGTGAGCTGAGATTGCACCACTGCACCCCAGTCTGGGTGACAGAGTGAAACTCTCTCAAAAACAAACAAACAAACAAACAAACAGGTCTGGCGTGTGCAGAATGGAGGCACCACCAATTGTTGAAGCAGCAAGCCTTATTCAGTCTGATACCAGGCAGCTGTCCACGCCAGGGGAAAAGAAAAACCGGATTCTGATCCCGTATCAGTAGACACACGGCGACGAGTAACACGGATGCAGCCCTGACTCTGCTGCTGGAGGGTCCGAGGCCCTCTGCACAGCGGTGAATCCACACAATAGCCCTCTGGGGAAGGTGCTGTTATCACCACGTGAGACACACAAAGGTAAGACAGGGCTTCACAGCAGCCGCGTCAGGATTTGAACCCAGGTGGCCTGTTCTTATGAGAAACTTAAATGTGTAAAACTTTACGCTGGCCGGGCACGGTGGCTCACACCTGTAATCCCAGCACTTTGGGAGGCCGAGGCGGGCGGATCATGAGGTCAGGAGATTGAGACTATCCTGGATAACACGGTGAAACCCCATCTCTACTAAAAATAAAAAAAATTAGCTGGGCGTGGTGGCGGGTGCCTGTAGTCCCAGCTACTCAGGAGGCTGAGGCAGGAGAATGGCATGAACCCAGGAGGCGGAGCTTGCAGTGAGCCAAGATTACGCCACTGCACTCCAGCCTGGGCAACAAAGCAAGACTCCGTCTCAAAAAAAAAAAAAAAAAAAAACACCAAACTTTATGGTCAGGAAAATATAAGGGAATGTCCTCCTGACCCTTTTTGGGGTAGGACAATAATTTCTCTAATCAAACCCCAAAAGCATGACCCATTAAAAAAAGGGTCAGGTGGACTAAATTGGCTAAACGAAGAATTCTGTTTCACCAAAGTATACCACAAAGTGGGCTGGGAGCAGTGGCTCACACCTGTAATCCCAGCACTTTGGGAGGCCAAGGTGGGTGGATCACTTGAGGTCAGGAGCTCGAGACCAGCCTGACCAACATGGTGAAACCCTGTTTCTACAAAAATACAAAAATTAACCAGGTGTGGTGGTGTGCACCTGTAATCCCAGCTACTCCGGAGGCTGAAACAGGAGAATTGCTTGAACCCAGGAGGCGGAGGTTGCAGTGAGCCAAGATCGCGCCACTGCACTCCAGCCTGGGTGACACGGAGAGACCCTGTCTCAAAAAAAAAAAAAAAAAAAATGGCCGGGCGCGGTAGCTCAGGCCTGTAATCCCAGCACTTTGGGAGGCCAAGACGGGTGGATCACGAGGTCAGGAGATCAAGGCTAACACGGTGAAACCCCGTCTCTACTAAAAATACAAAATTAGCCAGGTGTGGTGGCGCATGCGTATAACCCCAGCTGCTCAGGAGGCTGAGGCAGGTGAATTACTTGAACTGGGGAGGCAGAGGTTGTGGTGAGCCAAGATCGCACAATTGCACTCCAGCCTGGGCAACAAGAGCAAAACTCTGTCTCAAAAAAACAAAACAATACAAAACAAAAAAACAAAAAAAAATATATATATACATACCTCAAAGTGAACTGAACAGCCACAACCTGGGAAAAGATACTTGCAACATGACAAAGGATTAATATGCAGACTGTATAAATAATTCCTACAAACCAATTAGAAAAACAGGCCAAAAAAAAAAAAAAAGTCGGCCGGGCATGGTGGCTCATGCCTGTCATCCTGGCACTTTGGGAGGCTGAGGCGGGCAGATCACCTGAGGTCAGAAGTTCAAGACCAGCCTGGCCAACATGATGAAACCCTGTCTCTACTAAAAATACAAAAGTTCGCCAGGTGTGGTGGCGGCGCCTATAATCCCAGGTACTTGGGAGGCTGAGGCAGGAGAATCGCTTGAACCTGGGGGGCGGAGGCTGCAGTGAGCTGAGACTGTGCCATCGCTCCAGCCTGGGCAACAGAGCAAGACTCCGTCTCAAAAAAAAAAAAAAAAAAAAAAACATATTTCACAGATAATTTATTTCTTTTTGGAGAATGAGTTTCGCTCTTGTTGCCCAGGCTGGAGAGCAGTGGCACCATCTCAGCTCACTGCAACCTCCATCTCCCAAGTTCAAGCGATTCACAGAGGACAACTTCTAAAAGGCCAATAAAAAGAACAAAGGGTACATGTCCCTTCTCTACTGCCCTGTAACAGTCACTCCACGCTTACCAGCTCAAAACAACAAATGCTTTGGATGTCGGCTCCTGTGGTGCAGGAATCTGTGGGAAGCTTAGCCAGGGGCCTCTAGCTTAAGGCCCCTCCTGAAACTGCAATCACACCGTGGACCAGGGCTGTGGCCTCATCCGAAGGCTCAGCTGGGGCTGGGGTCCACCTCTGAGCTCAATGACGTGGATGCTGGCTGGGTTCAGTTCCTTGCTGGCTATAGGTGGAAAGGCCCCAGACCAGTTTCTTGCCAGTTTCTCCACAGGACACCCCACAGCCTGACAGGAGCTTTCATCCAGCAAGCTCATCAGGGAGGGGGAGACAGCAGCCAGGACAGGAGCCCTGGCCTTTCTGAACCTCATCTCAGAAGTGACATCCTTCCCTTCCGCTGTCTGGACATGGGTCCCCGGGAGGAGCCCGAGGACTAGAAGGAAAAGAAAACCTGGATTTAAAATGGGATAAAGCCACAGGAGCTGCTCGTCCCACCACAGGAATCTGAGCACCGGATTATGACAAAGCGTCACTTTGCACCCTGTCCAACTGTGCAGACCTCTCCTAGCCAGGCCTCTGCACCAGAGGTTAACAATCCGTGCCCCTGGTCAGGAAGTCCAGGTGGGTTCAAACAGCCAGAAGGGCATTTCAGGCAAAACGTGTCCCAAATTTTCAAACCATGCCCCGGAACTCAGACCTCCCCCTGGGAGTTCCTCCCAAGGAAACCATCTGGCAGAGGCTCAGGCTGCAGGGGGACACTCCCTTCCAACACCCGGAAGCTGGAGACCACACAAGTGCCCAACGCCAAAGGCACCCCGAGGAGGGTGCCCTGTGCCCCCCCTGCCCAGGTAACCCACTGCGCCCTACACATCTTCACCAGGAAACATCTGTTACAGATGTGGACGAAGCGCAGCCTGGACTCCCAGATCCGCTCATTTTCGTTCTGCCCTCCGTTTTCTGATTTGCCTACACTGAAAATGCGTGAGTGGCGTGGAAAACCTTCCTACTCCTGCCTCAGCGACCCTTCCTAAAACACGGGCTCGTGTGGCCTGAAAATGTGACGTGCAGGCTTCCTGAGCAAAGTAGGTTGCGCTCCATTAAAAAACAAAGAACTAAAAAGCCACCGAACGGGAGCTCGGCTGTCGGGAGATTTTTGCTTTTTTTTTTTGCGGCCACGCACACCGCGTTCCCGGGTTTCAGGGCGTGTGGGTCGCCGTGGACTCCCGAACGTGAAAACAAAGCCAGCTCGCAAAACGCCACCAGCGTTTTCCGCGCACAGCGCCCGCCGTAGGAAAGGACCCCCCAGGAGCCAATCCGGGCAGGGGAACCCCGGGCGCCCGCGCACTCAGCATCAGTACCGGCACCCGTCACCCAGCACCCATCACCCAGCACCGACCTCGCAGCACCCAGCACCCAGCACTCAGCACCCAGCACCGAGCACAGCACCCAGCACGCAGAACCCACCAACAGCCTGATGCAGTCTCCGCCGCAGGCATAGCGCTGGGCCCCGCCGCCTTCACAACAAAGGGACGCCGGCGGGCGGGGCCTGAGAGGCGCGCGCTGGAGGGGCCGGATGCGAGGCCGCGGAGGGGGCTCGGAGCTCGGCTATGGGGAGTGTCACAGGGCGGGCGGACCCAGGTGGGCTTCACGGGGCGCCCGCGGGGCCGAAAATGACGCGCAGAACCCGGCATCGGGCTCCTCGCTGCCCCGCGGGCGCCGCCCCTCAGTGCCCGGAGCCGGGGAGCGGGGAACCGCGCCGCGGCCCACAACGCCCCCGCCGCTACCCGTTGGTTCCGCCCGGGCCGTTCTACTCCAGGCAGACTGGGGGTAAAACACGGCGCGCTCAGCGCCCCTCCCCGTTGGTTCCGCTCGGGCCGTTCCACTGCAGGCAGATGGGAGGATGGAAACAGGAGTTTTTAGTGCCCTTCCGCGGCCGCCCGTTGGTTCCGCCGGGGCCGTTCCACTGCAGGCACACGGTGGGGACACGGCGCGCTTACTCCCCGCGGCCGTCTGTTGGTTCCACTGTAGGCGCACGGGGAGGGTTGGGTGGAGACACACGGCGCGCTGAGTGCTCCCTGCGGCCGCGCGGTTGGTTCTGCCCGGGCCGTTCCACTGCAGGCAGAGGGAGGAGGAAGACGGTGAGCTCAGTACACCCCCGCGGCCCGTTGGTTCCTCCCGGGCTGTTCCACTGCAGGCACATGGGAGGGGGAAACAGCGGCCCCCACCCCCGCGGCAGCCCGCTGGTTCCGCCCGCGCTGTTCCACCGCCGGCACTGCAGGGCGGGATCGGCCAGTCTGTGGAGGCCGCTCTCTAAGCCCCAGAGGCCCCAGGTTTGGGTTCAAGGAATAAGAAATCCACTGAATACGCTTAACTTAGAAGACACAAAGGCGCCTCTTGGCGGAAGGAGCTCCGCCCAGCCTGACGGAAAGCTGCTGGGGGGCGGGGCCGCCGCGCGGGGGTGAGGACTCGCCTCAGGGCGCTGATTGGCTTGTGGCGCGCTCGGGGGCGGGGCCTCCGCATCAGGCTGGCGCCCGCGCTGCTGGGGGCGTCCGGAGCGGACACACCTGCCCGCGGCGCCGAGGACTCTGGCTCTGGAACTTCGTGGAGCGATTTCCTAGCGTTACTTTCTCAAATAATGTTCGGGAATGAAGTTGCAGCTAAAGGGCTCTTTACAGAATACTTTTGGGCCGGGCACGGTGGCTCAGGCCTGTAATCCCAACCCTTTGGGAGGCCGAGGCGGGCGCATCACAAGGTGAAACCTCGTCTCTACTAAAAATACAAAAATTCGCCGGGCGTGGTGGGGGCGCCTGTAGTCCCGGCCCTGGAGGCGGAGGAAGGAGGATCGCCTGAACCCGGAGGCGGAGGCTGCAGTGAGCCGAGATCGCGCCCCTGCACTCCAGCCTGGGCGACAGAGCGAGACTCCCTCTCAAAAGAAGAAAGAAAAGTTTACTTTTGGCCGGGGGAGGTGGCTCACGCCGGTAATCTCGGCATTTTGAGAGGCTGAGGCAGGCGGATCGCCTGAGGTCAGGAGTTCGAGACCAGCCTGGCCAACATGGTAAAACTGCCCCCAGCTGTACTAAAAATACAGACAAAAATTACCCGGGCCTCGTGGCGCGCGCCTGTAGCCCCAGCTACTCCGGAGGCTGAGGCAGGAAATCGCTTGAACCCGGAGGCGGAGGTTGCAGTGAGCCGAGATCGATCGCGCCATTGCACTCTAGCCTGGGGGACAGAGCGAGACTCCGTCTCGTAAATAAATAAAGACTACTTTTACGTTTCGTTAAACTTTCACTTCTTCTTCTTTACGTTGTACGAACCTTCGTAAAGCTTCAGATCCTGGCCAGGGCGTCCGCTGATGGCAGCCTCCTTCCCCAGGCTTTCCCGTGGGGCCCGCAACACGGTTGGGCCAGAGACTGGGACTGTTTCCTCCCGCGGGGTCTTTGGTGGGGATGTCCCAGAGGAGTGGGGCAGGAGGAGGGGCGCGGAGCGCCCCCGGGAGCCGGTCAGGGCGCGGTGATGGTGCCTGTGGTCCCAGCTACTCGGGAGGCTGAGGTGGGAGGATGGCTGGAACCTGGGAGGTCGAGGCTGCAGTGAGCTAGGATCACACTCCAGCCTGGGCGACAGAGTGAGAACCTTGTCTTAAAAAAAAAAAAAAAAAAAAAAACTGGGCACGGTGTCTCACACCTGTAATCCCAGCACTTTAGGAGGCTGAGGCCAGGGGATCACAAGGTCAGAAGATCTGGACCGTCCTGGCTAACACGGTGAAACCCCGTCTTTACAAAAAATACGAAAAAAAAAAAAAAAAGCTGGGCATGGTGGCAGCTGCCTGTAATCCCAGCTACTTGGGAGGCTGAGGCAGGAAAATCGCTTGAACTCAGGAGGTGGAGGTTGCAGTGAGCCAAGATCGCGCCACTGCACTCCAGCCTGGTCATAGAGTGAGACTCCATCTCAAAAAAAAAAAAAAAAGGAATAAAGAAAATTATGAAAGACTCAGAAGTGAAATTAACGCAGTGGGGTGCAATCTGCCTGGTGCCTGAGTTCACGATCCACACGGAGTTCATAAATTTGAGAGCAGTTTACAAAGTAGATTTTCCTACTTTGCAGGAAACCCAGAAATGTCTGGTGATTTGCCCACTAGTCTCGGCTGTTGTGGTCAGCAGGGTCGCTGTAGTATCCAAATGATTTCAAAAGCAGATTTATAAAAAGTACTCTTTTTTTCTTTTTTTTTTTTTTTGGGACAGAGTTTCGCTCTCATCGCCCGGGCTGGAGTGCAGTGGCGTGATCTTGGCTCGCTGCAACATCTGCCTCCCAGGTTCAAGTGATTCTCCTGCCTTAGCCTCCTGAGTAGCTGGGAATACAGACGTGCGCCATCGTGCCCAGCTAATTTTTGTATTTTTAGTAGAGACGGGTTTTCGCCCTGTTGGCCAAGATGTTCTCCATCTCCCGACCTTGTGATCCACCCACCTTGGCCTCCCAAAGTACTGGGATTACAGGCCCGAGCCACCGTGCCCGGCCTTTTTTTTTTTTTTGAGACGGTATCTCACTCTGTCGCCCAGGCTGGAGTGCAGTGGTGTGATCTCAGCTCACCGCAAGCTCCGCCTCCTGAGTTCAAGCAATTCTCTGCCTTAGCCTCCGGAGTAGCTGGGATTACACATGCCCACCACCACGCCCTACTAATTGTTTTGTATTTTTAGTAGAGATGGAGTTTCACCTTGTTAGCCAGGATGGTCTCGATCTCCTGACCTCATGATCCACCTACCTTGGCCTCCCAAAGTGTTGGGATTACAGGTGTGAGCCACTGCACCTGGCCTCTCAAAATTTTTATAGCAAATCCTTACATTTCATGAGGGACCATGCATTTTATTTTATTTTTGAGATGGTGGATCTCACTACTTTGCCCAGGCTAGGCTCAAACTCAGGACTCTGGTCTCAACCTCCGGAGGAGTTGGGTCTGCAGGTGGCCGTCACTGTGCTGGGCTTGGGATGTACAGTTTAATGATTTTGGAATAGTGTCTGGGAAGCCTGGGTGCCTTCCTCTCTTCCTCTCCCCAGAAGGACCTCCCACCTCGGTTTCCCAAAGTGTTGGGATTACAGGCGTGAGCCACCATGCCCCACTTCTCTTTGCTATATTGCCTGGGAGGCGTGTATTAATAATTTTAATTTTAAATTTCTTTTTTTTTTTTTGAGACAGAGTCTCGCTCTGTCACCCAGGCTGGAGTGCAGTGGCGTGATCTTGGCTCACTGCAAGCTCCGCCTGCCGGGTTAACACCATTCTCCTGCCTCAGCCTCCCGAGTAGCTGGGACTACAGGCGCCCGCCACCACGCCCGGCTGATTTTTTTGTTTGTTTGTTTGTTTGTTTTGAATTTTTAGTAGAGATGGAGTTTCACCATGTTAGCCAGGATGGTCTCAATCTCCTGACCTCGTGATCCACCCACCTTGGCTTCCCAAAGTGCTGGGATTACAGGCATGAGCCACCGTGCCTTGCACTTCTTAGCTATTTATATTGTTCCTTGAGTCATCGGTTTCTGCCCTTTGACAATTTTTCTATTAGTGTTTTGTGTCAATTCTGTGAGCTTTGTATTGAGAACATCGAGCTGTTGTATTATTGCACATGTTTTCCTGCCTGCATGCCGTTGTCATGTATTTCAGTGAATTTCTATCCACACGATGTGGAGTCGGTTAGGAGTCAGGAAGCCTCGCTGTGTGGGAGGCTGATGGGTCCAGGCGCTATTCAAACCTCCAAAGTGCATCCCTGGTTCCCGGGACCTCCCGGGTTGTGCTGCCTGCGACATGGCTGGGTAGAGTCCTCCACACGGTCCTCCCTGGCCTCCCTGCTGACCTCGGGGCAGGGTCTCCCCAGGCTGAGGGGCCCATGGGCTGTGGGATTCCTTTCCTCTGCCTTCAGGGCCTGGATGATCTTCTAGAAGGCAGGAAGGAAAGAGGTCATGGCTAGCTCTGTTCTGCCCCCTTCTGGGTCCCCCCGGCCCACAGGCTCCTCCATGTCCCCCAGCCAGCCTCAGTCTGGGTCTGGGCTCCCACTCAGCAGGGAGGGTGAGACCTGCCGGCCCAGAGGAGCTGAAGTTTCCCAAGGGGCGTTGAGGACAGCAGGGAGGTGTGGGGTGTGAACAGAGGCCCCAGAGAATGGGGTCTGTGCCAAGGCCCCACGGATGGGGAGGAAGCAGGGAAGGTCCCCACCTGGAGACCCAGCCTGCAGGCCACTCGGCCACCTGTCCAGCGGTGGGGGAGCAGCAGCCGCTCATGCCCCTGCAATTTGTCCTCATCAGCAGGTGGGGAAAGAGGCCGGGGAGTTCTCTAGGCCAAGGTCACTCATGGGCAAGTTCCCGCAGCCTTCAGACCCTCCATACTCAGGGCCACCCATGCTTTCCTGGGCCCTTTTTTTTTTTTTTTTTTTTTTTTTTTTTTTTTTTTTTTTTTTTTGAGACGGAGTCTCGCTCTGTCACCCAGGCTGGAGTGCAGTGGCCGGATCTCAGCTCACTGCAAGTTCCGCCTCCCGGGTTTATGCCATTCTCCTGCCTCAGCCTCCGGAGTAGCTGGGACTACAGGCGCCCGCCACCTCGCCTGGCTATTTTTTTGTATTTTTTTTTTTAGTAGAGACGGGGTTTCACCATGTTAGCCAGGATGGTTTCGATCTCCTGACCTCGTGATCCGCCCGTCTCGGCCTCCCAAAGTGCTGGGACTACAGGCTTGAGCCACCGCGCCCGGCCTCCTGGGCCCTTTGCTGGTTTGGAGGAACCGTCCTGTTTCCCAGAGCGCACTGCGTGTCTCTGAGTGTGTGCGTCTCAGTGGCGTCCATGTGTCTTTTTCTGTGTGTGTCTGTGTCTGAGTGTGGTGCCCGTGTGTGTCTCAGTGGTGCCCACGCCTATTTTTCTGTGTGGTGTGTCTGTGTGTGTGTTTGTCCATCTTTTTGTCTGGCCTCCTGTCCCCTCTGCAGAGCAGCTGGGTGGGGATCCTGGTCCTGGGGCTTATCAGCAGGATATGGGCGTGGGGCAGCCCTGGTGAGGCCGGAGCACAGGCCCCAAGTGCCTCCTGCACAGGGTGTCCAAGCCAGCTCCTCTGTGGCTCCTGGGTCCCCACCACCCCTCACTGGGCACTGCCTGTCCTGGCCACCCACTCCTGCCCACCCTGCTCTCCGCAGGGGCCTCCTTCCTCTTTCCGGTGCGTGTCCTGGTGGTGGAGGCTCCTAAGGAGGTTGTGGCCTCAGTTTACTGCCTGCCTTGGCTCCTTGGTGTTACCAGACCCTGAAGGCAGCCTATGCCCTGGTCAAGATCCTTCTGGGGCGGGATGTGCTGGAAACGGCTGAACCACGCGGTGACGTACCAGCTCCTGCCGTCCCCGACATCCCCAGCACTGCCAACCTTCCCTGGGCTCCTCCGGCCAGCTCCTCTGCCATACCCTCCCCACCCTGCTCTCCCCCAACCGGACTTCCGGCTCCAGGGTCGCAGCCTCCTGGGCTCCCAGCAGAACAGGCCTCACCAGACCCCGCAGGGGCCGCAGGAATTGGGCTGGGTCTTTGTGCCTGGCTGCAGCACCTTCTGACCTGACCTGAGGAGACACCATGGCTGTGGGAGGCAGGGTGAAGGTGCCAGGCCCAGCACAGAGGTGCCCAGGGTACAGGCTGGAGCTGGCCCGGCAGAGACCCTGGATGCTGCCGCTTCAGGATTGAAAAGGTTTCCAAGCCCCAGGCCTGAGCACGGCAGCCCCCGAGGATGTCTTGGGGCCTCTGTGCTCCTGAAAGCTGGGAAGCTTAAGGCTTGATCCACAGCCTCTTCCAGGCCGGGGAGACAGAGGTGCTCCAGGTCAGTAGGGAGGGGCCCACAGCCCAGGCTTTCACATCCCCAAAACGGTGCAGGGTGCTGGTGGTGCAGGTGCCCATGGGGTGGTCATTCTGGTCTCTCCTGGCCTTGCACGCATGTAGCACAGATTGGCTCCGGGCAAAGCCTTGAGCCACATTCATCTGGGCCTTGTTAGGACAACAGGGATGGTGTGGGGTTGCGGTGTTGGGGGGTTGCGGGGAGGACCACATCACTGGAGGGAGGGAGGCCGATGTCGGTGCCCAGGCTGGGCCCAGGGGACAGCAGGTCCTCACCTGGCTTGTGGCTGCCCCTGAGTTAGGCAGCCCGGATGGAGGGGCCCTTCCAGCCCTGCTGGCCCCGGGGATGCAGGGACTCAACTCCCCCTGGTCTCAGTGGCTCTTCCAGGAGAAACACAGCCTGCCCGAGGCAACAGCACCCCACGATTTTGAGTCCCTCTGTCTACCCCTCCCCCTGCCAGGGCAGTGCCCCCTTGCCCAGAAGAGCCAGCGGCACTCCCAGCCCCTGGGGCACCACACAGCCCCTTGGGGAGGACAGCCTGCCGGCCCCACACTCGGTGGATGGGCATTTCGGGGCCAGGATTTAATGGGGGTGACCCTGCCCAACCCCTCTATGTTGGTTACAAGGCGTCAGAAGAAAGGTGTTATTAACCCAGCTTCTTTTTTACAAGTCTTGTTTATTGAAAGGATCTGAAAATCGTAATAAGGCTTTCAATGACATTTAATAAATTTTCAAGAAATTAATATGAAACATTAAAATTTACGTCAAAAATCCAAAGTTTTCTAGATCATTTCCGTCTCGTGCTGCTTTAGAGCTCAGTTCACACCTTTTTTCTTCAGATGAGTGGCTGGAATTCTGAACACTGCTGTCTTCCGGCCCTGACACTGGGTGCTGGTCCCTCTCTCCTCCTAAGCCCACGGCTGGGCCTCCCCTGTGCCCAGGGTCACGGCAGACTTAAAGCCAGGCCCGCTGCCCAGAATCACACTCGGGGTTTTTGGACGCTAAGTCTGCCGATGCTGCGGTGCCCAGACGAGGGTGAGCGGGGGAGACACGTGCCTCAGAGAACGTGCCCAGGTGGAGCCGGATGGCTGCGGGAAGCTCACCGGCGGCGGCGAATGTTTTGTGCCGCCTTTTTCTTATCAGTCTCCAGCAGATGAGGACAACTTCATGTGCAAAACTCAGAGCAGTTACTCAAAATACAGACGCCCGGGCAGCAGTAACCAGGACACCAGGCTCTGACCACGGCCTCCACACACCTGTGCCCGTGGAAGAGGCGCGTGCCGGGGTAGCAGCACCCACACGCACCACAGCTGCCAGTGCTTTGCAGGCTGGAGACTCATGGTAGAGGCAGGAGGAGAATCAGCGTGTTGAGTCCCTCGCCGTGTTCATGTCAAAGATTCTCATTACAGTTGCAAGATAAAAGGGATCACGATCACTAGCCTGGAAATCCCCATCTCCCGGACCACCAGGATCGCACTGAACAGAAGGGAATCCCCATCTCCCGGACCACCAGGATCGCACTGAACAGAATGTCCCCGAATGGTCCCCAAAGACAGCGTCTTGCAGAACACAAATGTAAACATTTAATGGCAGACGACTCCCTCCCCTGAAATCTTCACAAAAGTGTGTACAAGAAAAGATGCACATAAGCATTTCAGAAACTTTAAAAGAATCTCTAAAAAGTATATACAGGATTTAAAGCCCCTTCCTGGGAGCGGAAGCTACGTGAGGAATGTGTGGGTCGCCAGCGATGCCGGCCCCCTTCCCACTGAGGGTCCCAGACTCGTGGGGCCTCGAGCGGGGAGGGCTGGACAGCAGGGGACGCATCCAACCCTCCCCAGAAACTGCGCAGAACAAAACCACCGGCAAGACCAGACTTTTCAACAGCGCCTGCGCCGGGGCTTTCCCTGCAGAAGTTTTAAGGAAAGAGGTGCAGGCCAAGGGGAAAAGCATCGCAGCTCAAGGAAGGTTTTTGGCTGAGACATTTATTTTCAACATTGAAGGATAGGTCGAGTCATTCCGACCCCTCTGAATTTCAATCGACTGATTTGTGGAAAAATATCCTGGCATGGAATTATGGCGGCTGGAGGCTGTGCTCCAGGGACCCCCCACGGGGTCAGTGGGACAGGAGCACTCCCAGCCCATTTCTCACTGCTTCTTTAGAAAAGCAAAAAAAGTCAGACTTAAAATGTTAAAAAAACCAGCTGATCTGGACAAAAGGGCAGACCCAGGCTCTGACCCAGCTACAGGAAGGAAGTGGCCGCGCCATTGAGACAGAGGCGGTCACAGACACACACAGATTGGTCTGTCCCCAGAGGGAGCTTGGAGGGCAGAAAAGAAGACAGCGGAAGGATTCCGGCCTGGACAGGGCTCGACCTAGCCCTCCCCCTCCTCCTCCTCCTCCTCCTCCTCCTCCTCCTCGAAGTGGGCTTGCTTCTTCCGGACGTTCCAGTGCAGGCACTGCGCGAGGCTCTCAAACCAGTCGCTCACGGGGTCCCGCACGCAGATGGAGGGGAGCGGGTAGCATGAGGTAGTGATGCTGATGCTGGGGCGGGAGAGCAGCCGCCTGAGCCAGGGCTTCCAGAAAGGCCCGCCCCAGCCAAGAACCCTCCCTCCCTCCCGGGGAATGGCCGGGACTCTTTTCCTGAGGGGCCAGGCAGCCCCTCCCTGAGGCAGGCTTGAGGGGTGCCCCATGGGTGCTGGGACAGAGCCGCCCCAGGTCCTGGAGGGGACGGTGCAGGGAACGGACAAACTCTGCCCCAGGGCCCTCAGAGGTGAGGTCCCAGGAGGTGGGGGAGGGCAGCCCTCATGCAAGGGCGGGCAGCTGTGCCGGGGGGGGGACACCCTCAGGCCTCTGCTGGGGTCACGCTTGCATGTGCCACCGTATGTGACCTGCTGCCGCCGGCACGCGTGCCCTGACTGTGACACTCTAAGACCCAGGGACTCAGGCCCTGTGGTGCTCTAGGGGACAAGCTGTGTCTACAGGCCAACCCCAAGAGGGCAGGCGCTGCCTGGCTCAGGGAGGAGGTTGGCAGGCAGTGCCCAGCCCGGCCTGCAGCCCACACCTGTCTCCGTGGCGGATCTCTTGTCTCTTCCGTCCGTCGAAGGACACCCATGCTGTGTTCCTTGCTTCAGGTGACAGCATGATCTGAGGGTCAAGCAGGGAGAGGGGTGGGCCCCCAGCTGTGGGGAGGACACTTCTAGGCACCCACCCCCGAGTGCTCGCCAGAGGCCGAAGGTTGGGCAGCTCTGACCCTGCGTTGTGGACGGTGGAGTGCGCATCTTACAGGCACTGGCCCAGCTCAGCACCGCCAGAGACCAACAATGGCGGGAAGCCCCTCAGACCCGGGCCCCGGGCACCTGGGTGGACAGATCTCGGGCACCAGCAAGGCAGGGCTTGCCTCTGAGGGCACGGACGGCCCGAGGATGGTGAGGCCATGTCTGAGGCTGGAGCCAGCACGGCAGAGCCGAGCGCTAGGTCCAGGCTTTGTGCTGCACGGGGTCCAATGACTCACAAACCGGAAAAGGAGCGTCGTTGGCTCTGACCTTCAGCTCGACCCCTGCGGGGACCACGATGGGCCGGAAGGACAGCGAGTGGGGGCAGATGGGCGTGATCATGATGGCCGGCACGTTGGGGTGGATCATGGAGGCCCCGGCCGCGGCCGCATACGCCGTGCTGCCCGTCGGGGTGGACACGATCACTCCTGACAGGGACAGGCGCAGGCGTCACTCCCGCCCGAGGGACGCTCAGGGCCCCAGGACAGCGCTGCGGGCCTTACCGTCGCCCTGCACCGTGGTGATGAGGTGTCCGTCCAGGTAGACGTCCACGTTGGACAGGTAGGAGGAGGGGCCTCTGTCAATCACCACCTCATTCAGGACCTGGAGGGGATGACAGCATTGCACACTCAGGGCGGGTGGGGCCGCACAGCTCACAGACACGGCCGTCCCACCTAGCCAGGCTCTGCGGAAGGCCCTCGCCCCTGGGACCCAAGTCCCCCCACCCCGGGCCCCTCACCGAGGCACCTCCACTCACCTGGTACTGCATGGCCTGCTTCCCGACATCCATGTCCAGGCCCGCAGCCCGTGAGCCATTTTCACCCAGCCCGTTGTGCACCGCTGTCTTCTTCCCCCGGAGCTCCTTCACCACCCTGACCTTCAGCCGGCTCCGGAGAACAACAGCTGCGTTTCCTGAGGTCCAGTGGGAGTCACAGGGCATCAGAGGGCACGGGTCAGAGGGCGTCAGCGGGAGTCAGAGGGCGTCAGCGGGAGTCGGAGGGCGTCAGTGGGAGTCGGAGGGCGTCAGCGGGAGTCGGAGGGCGTCAGCGGGAGTCGGAGGGCATCAGAGGATGTCGGAGGGAGTCGGAGGGCGTCAGTGTGAGTCGGAGGGTGTCAGCGGGAGTTGGAGGGCGTTGGAGGGAGTCGGAGGGCGTTGGAGGGAGTCGGAAGGCGTTGGAGGGAGTCAGAGGGCGTTGGAGGGAGTCAGAGGGTGTCAGCGGGAATCAGGGCATCGGAGGGCGCGCGTCAGCAAGGCTGGCAGGGTCGGGGCCCAGCCCAGGGAGGCCAGCGGGGTCAGGGTCCCTTTCTGCTCCCAAGTTGACACTTCTGTGCCTTTTGTTTGTTTGTTTGAGACGGAGTCTCACTCCATCACCCAGGCTGGAGTGCAGTGGTGCGATTTCCGCTCACTGCAACCTCTGCCTCCTGGGTTCAAGTGATTCTCCCACCTCAGCCTCCCAAGTAGCTGGAACTACAGGCGCGCATCACCACGCCCGGCTAATTTTTGTATTTTTAGTAGAGACGGGGTTTCACCGTGTTGGCCAGGATGGTCTCATCTCTTGACCTCGTGATCTGCCCGCCTCGGCCACCCACAGTGCTGGGATTACAGGTGTGACCACCATGCCCAGCGGACACTTCTGTGCCTTCTGAGTGAGAATCAGCTCACTTCTGCCCAACAGGCAGGGCAGCTTCAACCTGTGATCTGCTGAAACTTCTCAGTGTTAGTAAAAAAGGTTTGAACCACTCAAGATTTAGAAATCCCTGAATCTAGAAACCTTTCGACGTTTGCTCCATGCATCAATAAATAAAACAAACCCTCCACAACCAAGCGAGACGACAGCCCCAGGATCAGAGCTGCTTGTGGGCTCCAGAACATTCCAACTCACCCTCTATCACCTGAGTAACTTGGGACTGAAAGTTCTCAAAGCTGAACGGGGTCAGGAAGCCCAGGGAGCCCAGGTGGAAGGCCATGACCGGAGGGACGCTGCCCTGTGAGCCGACGGAGAGGTCATTCAGCGCCCAGGCCGTGCACTCCCACACCACCCAACTTTGCACCGGCACCTCAGGAGGGACCCAGCTCTGTGGGGACAGCACCTCTGACCCTCTGCAAGAGGGACTGGCCATGTGGACGAGCAGAGGGGGACGTCCCAGGCCAGGGTGGGCTGGGCCACCAGGGCCAAGGTCGGTGTGGGGAGCTGGTGAGAAACAAAGGTAGCAGAGCTGAGCAGCCCCCTGGACGTGGAGGGCAGGGGAGCCAGCGGGGGCGGGTGGGAGGCGGCCTCGGGGTCAGAGCCTCGCGCCCCACAGGTGCTAATGGGGAGATGAGGAGGAGAGCGGGGTGGGCTGCGGGCATTTCTGGGTGTCACCAACGCAGCGGGCCAAGGGCAGAGCCAGGGTCCCCGCACAGTGTGGCCCTACAGCCCAGGGGGAGAGCCGTGCTGCCGAGAAACCAGGAAGAAGAGCTCGAGGGAGGCCTGGAGGGGATGGGCCAGTACGCAAGGTCGTCTCCCAGGACCTGCTGCCCTGCACCACTCCCTCCTGTCCCAGGCGCTCTGGCCACCCTCAGCTGTAGCACTGTGTCCACACTGCCCCTAGCCCCACCATTGCGCCCCACCGGGATGCCACCATGGGAGTCGGTGCTGGCCGCTCTAGATGACTGCCCTTGCATAAAGCTACGGGGTGAAAAGTAATGGAAGCCGTGGTTGCGAGCCCCTCGTTACGCAGCACCTAGACTAGAACCTGGTGCGCGTCTGGAAGCGTCAGCGCTTCACCTGGAAAAGCGAGGAAGCGTACAGCAGCGTCCCGTCTCCGCCCAGGCAGATGATGAAGTCTATCTGATTGGAAATGTCATCATAATCTAGGAAACACAAAGCAAAACCAAGAAGAGGCTGTCACAGGGCGGCCCCTCCGCGGCGCAGACACCAATGATGAGGGCAACAGTGCCAGAAGCTTCCACTGGG
Organism: Macaca thibetana thibetana; assembly: GCF_024542745.1. Classification (NCBI taxonomy): domain Eukaryota; kingdom Metazoa; phylum Chordata; class Mammalia; order Primates; family Cercopithecidae; genus Macaca; species Macaca thibetana. The sequence continues at coordinate 931,647 of NC_065578.1, forward strand.
GCAGGGGACTGTGCTGGAGAAACCAAGGACAGAGCTGCCGACAGCCCACCTTCTCGAAAGGTACAGAATTTCTTCTTCACTGCCCCAAAGCTTTCATCGCTGGCGATGGCAGGGTCTTCCAGCACTTTCTTTTCCACATACACGATCATGTTGTTCTCCTGGAAGCAAAGTGCCAACCTGCTCATTCCACCTGCAGACCCCACCCTCCTGCAGGGAGGTTCCCGACTCACGGGCGTTGGAATCAGAGGCCTGGCACCGTGGCCTGCATGCCCGCCCCTCCCAAGCTGACGCTGAAGCTTCATCACCAATGCACCAGGATTAAGCAGCAGCACCTTTAAGAGATGATTGGGCGGAGGGGCTCCCTTCTCAGGAACTGACTAAGGCTGTTATTTCGGTTTCCCAGCTCTTTCGTGCCGCGCCCCCCACGCCTGCTCTTCTGCAGGAGGACACGGCAGGAAGGCCCATGCCAGATGCAGCCCCTTGATCTTGGACTTCCTGGCCTCCAGGGCCATGAGCCCATCCGGCCCATTGTTGATCACCCAGTCTGGTGCTTGTCATGACAGCACACACAAACCCAGACACGTGGGCAGATCCCTGCTCGGTCCCCAGTTCCAGACAAGTAGTCGTTTCCCAGCACTTGAGGTGGTTCCCGTGGTCTCACGGGGCAGCGATACGGACGGAGGCCCCCCCACAACTCCGTGTGCACCCCAGGCCCCGTTCCCCTCCGCCCCGCGTGCCTCCATGAGGTGCGTGCAGAGCTCCTTGAACGGCTGCAGTAGGCTGGCGTCTCTCATCTTCTTGATGACAAGGACGCTCTTCGGAGACTTGTTCCACGTCAGCCGCTGGCTTGCAGGGTCCTGGATGTGCCTTTAGGGGAGCAGAAAAGAGTTCACACCAGCAGTGATCTCCACCTCGCGGAAAAGGTGCACGACTTAGAAAAGAAAAACAACTTTAAAAAGATGTTTTCACCTCCCAGGGAAATGTGCTCAGTGGCCACGGGCAGGGCCGAGGGTCGCACCGGTACCCCCAGCCACCTGGTGCCAGGGGCCTGGCCACAGAGACAGGGTCAGGGGTCAGTAGGGTCCTGAATGACCACCGCTCAGCTGCTTGGCCCATCACACGCAGGCTCAGGCCCACACTCCCCGCCCGGGCACCGCACTGACCCAAGCGCATGCACCGCTGCCCTTCAGAGCCCCCAGCCACTTGCCTGCCTGGCTCCTCGGTGATGCTGGCGGGGCAGAAATGACCACGGAAGCCCATGGCCGGGCCACTCTTTCCTTGGTGCCCTCCTCAGGCCCCCACAAAAACCCAAACCAGCTGATGTGGGGATTCCATCCCTAGGATCCCCTGCACATGGTTTCTGGCCCCACGTGAGCCCAGGACCCCTCAAGGACCCACTTCCTGCCCTGCACACAGCTCACTGCATCCCCGCATGAACGGACTTTAACCTCACTCACTCTCACAGTAAAAATCACAGGTTTAAAAGTCCATGGCAGCCCTGAAACAGCCGCCTGCGCTTTGCTGGCTCCGACCCTGACCACTGTGCCCGGTGTTTCTCCACAGGCAGGGCCGCCCCGGTGGGACTCCCATTACCACATCAGTCACAGAAAGCATCCCAGCCCAGAACCAGAACACCCGCCACGGAGCCTGCTCCTGTTCCCAGAAGCCAAGGGAGGGCGCAGCGGGGCTGGACACCGTGGTCAGCGCTTACCACCTGTCCTCAGCCCCACGGGCGAGTTCTTAAACCACCGCGCCGGCCAGCTAGTTCCAAGTTGCCCAACTGAGAAAGCTGCTGCCTGCCATGCCTCTTCCCAGCAGTGACTTCCCCGGGAGTGTGACCATCCCACTAACAACCCCCAGAACCACAACACAGACGCCAATGGCAGACACAGGGCCATGGACCTCAGCCCATCGCTCATCAGCACTCACCCTGCACAGGTATTACTGGGAGGCGTGGGGTCACTCATACCATCCCCTGTGAGCTCAGCACCTGTCCCAGGTCACACATGTGGCTTGCGAGGCGGCCCCTGCCTGCTGGGAGCCAGCCGGCATGTCCACAGCATCCAGGCCACGCTTGGCGAACACACGGCTGCCCCATCGGCATGGTCCTGACTGTGCGCCCACACTAGAAGCCTAAGCTCTGCATACTCAAAACTCAAAGCAAAACGCAATTATGATGCGACTTTAAAGTTGTTGTAAAAGCACCTAAGTCAAGAGCTTCCTACACTTATGAAAATCAAACAAAACCAAACCCAGTTTCCTCATTGGTCACATGGTCTTCCTGCTTAATCCCTACTGAAAAAAAGTCCTCAGTTCAGCAGCAAAGAGGCCACACTTCAGCTCCCTGCTCCTAACTGAGCCGGGCGGGACCAAGCCCTCTGTTCCCGTGGCCTCAGACCTGGCCAAGTACCCAGCCTCCAGCCTTGCCCAGCGCTATGCCAGCCACTCAGGCTTGCAGAACCGGCTGGGCCACAGGGAAGGTGCCCTCAGGTCACAGTCAGGTGGAAGGGCGTTCCCTCCCAGCCCCCTCCCAGCCCCCAGCCCGCTGCGTCACTCTGCTTGGCTCCGGCCCCAGGGCGTGCAGGTGGCTCACAGTCCTCTGGCCTGGTCAGCCAGCAAAGCCCACGCCCTGCACATGACTCCCCTGCTCTTCTTCCCATGGTCACCACTGACCCAGTGGCCCGGCCTACACCCATTCCAGCCCTGAGGTTCAGCTGAGCCCAGTCAGAGCCACTGGCAGCAGCGTCGTGCACGGGCCTAGGCACCCACCGCTCTGTGTGACCACAAACCAGCGCCTCGCCCTCTTCCTGGATCACCTGCAAAGCAGGACACCAGCCCTTGCAGGCACACAGGGCTGTGGGTGTTGTAGAGAGGGCAGGGGTGGCGTGAAGCCAGCACACCACAGCCTGGCCAGTTCCGACTGAGTGTCTCACACATGGGTGGCCACACACACTGTGACACACGGACACTCATGCACCTCCACAACACATGCCAACCAGCTCCCTGGACAACAGAACGGGAAGTGGGTGCCCTCCTCGCCAGCCCCCCACAGGGTCTTGCTCTGGGCTATCAGGGAAGACGTGAGGTCAGATGCCTGGGAAGCCCCACCCTCCACGGCGGGGATGGGAAGCCGGAGGTTAGGATCCCGGAGACACAGAGGCGTGCTCCCATGGGGGGACCGAGAAAGCTGCGTGCCCCTCAACGCTGCCCCACAGCCCCACCGCCTCCCCCTCCTGCTGGGCTGTCTGACCTTGGGCAGCTCGGGGACCACCAAGTACACCCTGGTCTGAGGGCTGAGACAGAACATGCACCCTTCCAGTGACCCGGCCCGGCCCGAGGGACTGATGGCTGGTGAAGGCAGTGGCCGTGATGTGAGTGATGAAGGAGCGGCTCTCCCAGGACCAGGAAGTGCAGGGAGGGCACCAGGCAGCGGGGGCGGGGGCCCGGCGGGGTGCCAGGGACAGCAAGCACAGGACGGCAGGATGGGGCCACGGCGGGGCCAGGAGGGCAATGGAGCACCCTGGATCGCACACGTGGCTGCTGTGCAGGGAAGGGATGGTGAGGCCACGACAAGTGGTCAGGAGTCCTCACAGCGGAGGGCAGCCGGGCAATAGTGCAGGGGAGATGTTTGTATATTTTGGGGTCAAAGTGACAGAATCAGAAGATGGACTGGATGGGGGAATGCAAACAGGGGTCAGGTCCCCCGCCTCAGGCATTTGGCAGCGGTGACAGGTCACAGACACTCCAGGAACCGGTGGCACTGAGAGGGCTGGGCCTCAAAAGCACGAGTGCAAGTTACTTCCATCCTAAGGGGCTGCCCTCAGCGTCTGGAGGCGGCAAGGCCGACCCCATCCTGCCTGGGGCGCGTGCTGCCACGGTGCCCCCAGTTTGCAGAGCAGCTCCTCGGATGGCCCCCCATGGCTTGCCTGGACCTGACCTTCGGTGACAGCCCAGGGCTGGCTGGGGCCTCTGTCCCTACTGTACGCCCCCAGCCTCCACTGCACTGGTGCCTGTCAGCGAAGGGCCATGCAGCAGCCGCCCCCAGTAGCCCAGAAAGCTCAATGACACGGCCGCGTTGCGCTTTCTGGTCATCAGTCCCCCAGCAGCCCTCGCACCGGAGCACTAGGCCCTCCCGCATGGTTCTCCCTTGCAGAAAGTGACGTGTGCACGACTCCGTGAAGGAGGAGGCCCTGAAGAGAGCCCGTTCGGTACAGAGGCCGGAGAGCTGAGGCACCCGTCCTAGAAGCACAGGCTTCTCTGGGGAAGAGGTGACGACGACATCTACCAGGTGCAGAATACAACTCTCAGAGCTGGCTGGGTGCTCACTTGTTTTCTTTGGAGACGGTCTTGCTCTGTTGCCCAGGCTGGAACGCACTTTGCATAATCACAGCTCCCTGCAACCTCAACCTCCCAGGCTCAGGTGATCCTCCCACCCCAGCCTCCTCAGCAACTGGACTACAGGTGTGTGCAACCATGCCTGCTACTTTTTGTATTTTTCTTTTTTTGAGTCTGAGTCTTGCTCCGTCACCCAGGCTGGAGTGCAATGGTGCGATCTTCGGCTCACTGCAACCTCTGCCTCCCGGGTTCAAGCAGTTACCTATCTCAGCCTCCCAAGCAGCTGGAATTACAGGCGCCCGCCACCACGCTTGGCTAATTTTTGTATTTTTAGTAGAGATGGGTTTTCACCATATTGGTCAGGCTGGTCTTGAACTCCTGACCTCGTGATCCGCCCACCTTGGCCTCCCAAAGTGCTGGAATTACAGGTGTGAGCCACCGCGCCTGGCCAATTTTTGTATTTTTTGTAGGGATGGGCTTTCACCATGTTGCCCGGGCTGGTCTCAAACTCCTGGGCCCAAGATCTGCCTGCTTTGGGATCCCACAGTACTGGGACTGCAGGTGTGAGCCACCGCGCCCAGCCCAGATTATAATTCTTTACACATAAAGCCCAGATATCAGATCTATCACTGTTGCGTTTTACCCATAAGACACTATGATGGGCCTCCAGGCAGAATGTGTTGACAGACTGAACCATCAAACAGCAAACACAACCCACCCCACAACTCTCTCTTAGAAACAAAAAAGCAGCCCTGAGTATCTCATATGGACGCCACGCCCATGGGCTGTGACCCAGTCTCCAGGCTGCGCTGAGTATCTCATATGGACGCCGCGCCCACGGGCTGTGACCCGGTCTCCAGGCTGCCCTGAGTATCTCATGTGGACACCACTGCGCCCACGGGCTGTGACCCGGTCTCCAGGCTGCCTGGTGTCTGCCGCCCATGACCCCGGCTTGCCTGCCATCCACTTTCTCAAAGCCCCTGGAGAAGCCACGGCTAGGGAACCCCCGCTCGGACGCCTGCACTCAGGGCGTTCAGGGAAGACGTCCATGTCGCTTTTTTCTTTTTGTTTAAATGACCTAAACTAAAACATGTACTTCTCAGGTGAAGTGCTAGAATCTTCCTCCACACAGCGATCCCACAACTCCACACACATCCCAAGGACTCCCCCCGACCTATGGCCCCCAGCACTCACATGATGGTCTGGGGGTTCTGCAGCACGCAGGCCTTTGGTCCAAAAGTGGTCACCGGGCATGGCCCATGGAGAGAGCGTGTCCTCCTGTGGGGAGAGGGCAGTGTCAGAGCCTGAAACCAGACATGCAGTGACACACACAGATACAGAGGAAGTTACACGCTAAGGCATACATGCAATTTGAAAGATGCCAACCCCATCTGCCCAGCAGCCACACAACAGCCCTTGGAAGGTTCTGCCCAGGTCCATGGCTGCACTGGAGCAGCACCTGTGAGGAGCACGCATGGCCACGCACCCGTCAGATCATGACCCAAGTCGGGGAGAGCTGCAGCCCAAACAAGGAAAATGCCAGGGCCAGGGCCAGCCTGAGATCAGAATTCCTCAGTGTCTCCCCAGGACCCCTCTCTAGATCTGCATTTGGGACTCAAAACCTTAGACAACATCTCTAAATCGTCTAGATTAAAATTCTAGCAAAAATGTTCACTCTGGATTCATGTCAACAGCCAGGCACGGTGGCTCACACCTGTAATCTTAGCACTCTGGGAGGCCAAGGCGGGCGGATCACGTGAGGTCAGGAGTTTGAGACCAGACTGGCCAACATGGTGAAACCCCCATCCCTACTAAAAAAAGAAAAATTAGCTGGGCGTGGTGGTGCATTCCTGCAGTCCGAGCTACTCAGGAGGCCGAGGCAGGAGAACTGCTTGAACCCAGGAGGTGGTGGTTGCAGAGAGCCGAGATCGAGCTACTGCACTCCAGCCTGGGTGAAAAGAGTGAAACTCTGTGTCTAAATACATAAATGAATGAATGACCCTGGATGAATGGATCAACAACTTTTCTAGTGATTTAAACATGACCAGGTCACAGTCAAATCACCCAGCCAGGGGCTGTGGCAGCTGCGTATGTCCTGGGGAGAATGCTGTCAGGACCCCTGCTCTCATCAGGGTCCAGCGCTGAGGCTGCCCTTGTCCTGGGTGCCCAGGAGCCTCCCAGTCCCATCACACACCCAGAAAACTCGCACACAGCCGGCCAAGCAACGGCCCAACAAAATCCTCAAGTTCCACCGCAGAAGCACGGCTTTCCGCTGCCTTGCAGGGTCAGACAACCCCTGAAGAGCCGTTGTGCCACGAGGGCTGTTCCACAGCAGACACAGGCGTGGCCATCAGTGGTCACGGACTTGTTTACCTCGGCCTTTTAAAAATTGTAAAGTACAGGCCGGGCGCAGTGGCTCACGCCTGTAATCCCAGCACTTTGGGAGGCTGAGGCGGGCGGATCACGAGGTCAGGAGATCGAGACCATCCTGGGTAACACGGTGAAACCCCGTCTCTGCTAAAAATACAAAAAAAAATTAGCCGGGTGTGGTGGCGGGCGCCTGTAGTCCCAGCTACTTCGGAGGCTGAGACAGAAGAATGGCGTGAACCCAGGAGGCAGAGCTTGCAGTGAGCCGAGATCGCGCCACTGTACTCCAGCCTGGACGATGAGCAATACTCCATCTCAAAAAAAAAAAAAGAAAAGAAAAAAAATTGTAAAGTACAGGCCGGGCGCGGTGGCTCACACCTGTAATCCCAGCACTTTGGGAGGCCGAGGTGGGCGGATCATGAGGTCAGGAGATTGAGACCATCTTGGCTAACATGGTGAAACCCCGTCTCTACTAAAAATACAAAAAATTAGCCGGGCGAGGTGGTTCATGCCTGTAATCCGAGCACTTTGGGAGGCTGAGGCAGGAGGATCACTTGAACCCAAGAGGCAGAGGTTGCAGTGAGCCAAGATTACACCACTGCACTCCAGCCTGGGCGACAGAGCAAGACTCCACCTCAAAAAAAAAAAAAAAAAAAAAAAAAAAAAAGTACATTACAAAATAAGAACTTTACTTACTTAGGAAATTAAAAGACTATTGTGGAAAACAATGTTTCTCGAAGTGGGATTTAATGTTTGCTTCCCAAAGACGGGCCGTGCTTGGGCGTATTCGCCGTCTCCTCCCCCACCTCACCCTAAAGGTGCCTGTCATCCACTACCGAGGCGACCTCTGACCCAGGGCTGCTGTCGTCAGGTTCAGAATGAAACAGAAATGGTGCGTTATGCCAAAGAACCCACAGGGAAAAAGAAAAAGACCAAAGCAATTCTGTTCACGCAGTCACTGCGCTGGGTGGCCTGGAGGTACAGGACAATGACCCACGGACAAGAGGCATCCTGGTGACGCAGTGCCTGTGGGGCGAAGGCAGCCACCAGCCCTCGCAGCCTCCCGGCTCAGGCAGTGACTCTGTAGACAGAAAACGTGGGAGCAGCCTGTTTCCCCGTTGCTGCCACCAAGTGAGAGACGCTGCGGGCTCTCCCATCTCACCGAGTGAGACAGCGTGCTTTCTAAGACTCTCTTTCACCAAAAAGCCCCCCTCGCATTTGATAGGTGTGATCCTTCTGTTAGGCAGCGTGGCTCTGGCAAGCTTCCACCTAAAACTCACCACATTTACTGTCACCAGAACCCAGAACAATGTCCCCAGGCACCATCACAGCTGCACTTGTGCGGCCACCGTCATGTGAAGCCCGGGGTGCTGTTGCTCAAGCAGCACTATGCAAGGGTGAGCACTGTGGGCACTCTGGGCACAGGAGGGAGACACTTGCCCAACATGTGAGAGGGCTGGGCCCGCCCAAGGCCACACTCACGACTCTGCCTCCACCAGCCCTGCGTCACCAGGCAGAGCCCCCCAGCCTTCGCCTCTCAAAACGAGCAGAGCCAAGAGGGATGTCCCCTCACACCCCAGTGACTTATGTGGAGCAAATGTTTCCAGGCCAGGCGCAGTGGGTCACATCTGGAATCCCGACACTTTGGGAGGCCGAGGCGGGCAGATCACCTGAGGTCAGGAGTTCAAGACCAGCCCGGCCAACATGGTGAAACCCTGTCTCTACAAAAATACAAAAATTACCCAGGCATGGTGGCAGGTACCTGTAATCCCAGCTACCCAGGAGGATGAGGCAGGAGAATCACTTGAACCCGGGAGGTGGAGGTTGCAGTGAGCCAAGATCGCACCACTGCACTGCAGCTTGGGGGACAGAGCGAGACTCCATCTCAAAAAGAAAAGTTTCCCCTCCAAGTTCGCTTCAGTCTAACATCAAGGGTCAGCATGGGTGCCTGTTGGATGGTTCTGTGCTGATACAGACAGACAAAGAAACACGGTGGTGCCCTGTGCCTGTGCTGGCATCTGGCAACGTGTGCCAGGCAGGTGTCCATGGGCCAGGCTCCCCCGTCAAGAGCACAGCTTCACCTGGGCAAGGACCCAGCTCCACCTTCCGGAGGCATCGACACAGACTACTCAGGAGAATTCTTTGTAATCGTTTTAAGAAAGAATATTATGAAATCAGACGAGGAAAAAAAGAGGAACCATCCTTCCTGGTTGTACCTGAACTCCTTGGTGCTCCCCAGGGCAGGCGAGGCAGACAGGCTGCGAGACTTGGCCCGGCCCCGGATGGGGTGGTTGTAACTCCAGGTCTCGTCGCCGTGGCAGGCCGAGCAGCAGTACGCAGCCGCGTCTGAGCTCAATTCCTTATTCATGGTCATTTTTTCTTGTTCCATTTCCATCGTCAGGAAATGAGAACTTCGGTCAGAAAAACACTGATGCCTTAATTTAATAAAATAAATAATGTAAATAAAGTAAATAAATATGTATGAAACAATAATAACTTACACATACATATGTTCCATTTCATCAAGGGGAAAAAATGGCTGAAGTCCAATTTACCAAAGTACTTTGAAAATAGACTGCTTCTATCCCAAAGACATTTAAGAACTACTCCAGGTTTTTGGCTGGGCGCCGTGGCTCATGCCTGTAATCCCAGCACTTTGGGAGATGGAGGCAGGCAGATCACTTGAGACCATGAGTTCGAAACCAGCATAGCCTGACCAATATGGTGAAAACCCATCTCCACTAAAAATACAAAAATTAGCTGAGCGCCTATAGTCCTAGCTACTCGGTAGGCTGAGGCAGGAGAATCGCTTGAACTTGGGAGGTGGCGGCTGCAGTGAGCCGAGATCAATCCAGCCTGGGTGACTACAGCGAAACTTCGTCTCAAAAATTGTTTTGTAAAATAACATTAACAAAAATAATTGTTTTTAAAAAGAACAAAATAGAAAGTCGCACTGTGTGGCCAGGTGTGGTGGCTCATGCCTGTAAGCCCAGCACTTTGGGAGGCTGGGGAGAGAGGGTCAGTTGAGGCCAGGGGTTGAAGACCACTCTGGGCAACACAGAACTCTTCTCTACCAAAAACACATGAGCCAGGCATGGTGACCCATGAGAGAGACCCTGTCTCTAGAAAAGAAAGATGCTGGCCAAGTGCAGTGGCTCACGCCTGTAATCTCAGCATTTTGGGAGGCTGAGGCAGGCGGATCACCTGAGGTCGGGAGTTCGAGACCAGCCTGACCAACATGGAGAAATTCTGTCTCTACTAAAATTACAAAATTAGCTGGGCGTCGTTGCACATGCCTGTAATCCCAGCTACTTGGGAGGTTGAGGCAGGAGAATTGCTTGAACCCGGGAGGTAGAGGTTGTGGTGAGCTGAGATTGTGCCATTACACTCCAGCCTGGGCAACAAGAGTGAAAGAAACTCCGCCTCAAAAAAAAAAAAAAAAGCTTTCTTGGAAACAATACAGCACATTAATAAGAGAGAGGAAGGGTACAATTTCAAATACCCTAGTCCAGAAAAGCTGACAAAATGGAACCAGCAGATATACTGTGAACTCCACGCCCTGCATTGTACATTCAGCACCAATGAAATATTTACCAAACTGACCAATATTAAGCATCAAAGAAAACTACTGAGGACAGAAAACCTCATCTTTTTCCTTCTTTCTTTCTTTGTTTTTTTGAGACAGGATCCCACCTCAGCCTCCCAAGTAGCTGGGACTACAAGAGTATAGCACCACGTCCACTAATTTTTCTTCCTTTGGTAGGGTCTTGCCAATGTTGCCCAGGCTGGTCTTCAACTCCTGGCCTCAAGTGATCCTCCCACCTCAGCCTCCCAACACAGTGCTAGGATTATAGGCATAAGCCACCATGCCTGGCCTAGAACCTCATCTTTTCTTTTTTGAGACATAGTCTCACTCTGTCACCCACGCTGGAGTGCAATGGCGTGATCGCAGCTCACTACAACCTCTGCTTCCCGGGTTCAAGTGATTTTCCTATTTCAGCCTCCCTAGCAGCTGGGACTATAGGCATGTGCCACCACATCCAGCCAATTTTTTTCTATTTTTAGTAGAGACGGGGTTTCACCATGTTGGCCAGGCTGGTCTAGAACTCTCGACCTCAAATGCTCTGTCCGCCTCAGACTCCCGTACAGGCGTAAGCAATCACGCCTAGCCTGGAACCTCATCTTCTGACCACAATACAATAAAACCAGGAAGAGATAAAAGTAGAAACAAAAAAAAGCCCTCAACCACTTGGAAGTTTCTGAACTTTCTCTTAAGCAACTCAGGGATCAAAGTGAAGATCGGACCCAACACCTGGAACATCCAGAAGGTCAGAGCAACATAAACAGCAGCCAGGGTCGGTTCAATCCCATCAAAGCTAGGTCACAACCCCTGGGAAGTCATGAACTGAGCACTCAATTCAATAAAGCTAGAAATAGAATAAAACAAGCTTCAGAAGAACAGAAGAGGGGCCATGCATGGAAACAATAAAAAAATCACTCAATAGAGGCTAAACACATAAAATAAAGCCAAATATACCTTCTCATTAAAGAAGATAAATCTTGGCCGGGCGCGGTGGCTCAAGCCTGTAATCCCAGCACTTTGGGAGGCCGAGATGGGCGGATCACGAGGTCAGGAGATCGAGACCATCCTGGCTAACACGGTGAAACCCCGTCTCTACTAAGAAATACAAAAAAATAGCCGGGCGAGGTGGCAGTGCCTGTAGTCCCAGCTACTCGGGAGGCTGAGGCTGGAGAATGGCGTGAACCCGGGAGGCGGAGCTTGCAGTGAGCTGAGATCCAGCCACTGCACTCTAGCCTGGGCTACAGAGCAAGACTCCGTCTCAAAAAAAAAAAAAAAAAAAAAAAAAAAAAAAAAAAAAAAAAAAGATAAATCTTAATAAACTCAGGACAAGGTAGATTCTGGCATTAAAAAGGATAAATGTGGCATTATGGACTGAATGTATCCTCCCCTAATTTATTTGTTATTTTTATTTTGTAGAGACAGGATCTCTCTGTGTTGCCTAGACTGGTCTCAAACTCCTGGGCTCAGGTGATCCTCCTGCCTTGGCCTCCCAAAGTGCTTGGATTACAGGTGTGAACCACTGCACCCAGCAATCCCCCCAAATTCCTACATTGAAGCCCTAACTTCCAGTGTGGCTGAATATGGAGGTGGGCCTCTAAGAAAGGAGTTAAATGAGGTCAGCTGGGCACGGTGGCTCACACCTGTAATCCTAACACTGTGGGAGACTGAGGCGTGCAGATCATATGAGGTCAGTAGTTCGAGACCAGCCTGACCAACATGGTGAAACTCCGTCTCTAAAAAATACAAAAATTAGCTGGGAGTGGTAGCAGACGCTGTAATCCCAGCTACTTGGGAGGCTGAGGCAGGAAAAATGCTTGAACCCAGGAGGCAGAGCTTGCAGTGAGCTGAGATTGTGCCATTGCACTCCAACCTGTGCCACAAGAGTGAAACTCCATCTCAAAAAAAAAAAAAAAGAAAAAATGAGGTCATAAGTGTGGGGTCTGATCAGATAGAATCAGCATCATTGTAAGAAGAGACACTAGGCCGGGCGCGGTGGCTCACGCCTGTAATCCCAGCACTTTGGGAGGCCGAAGCAGGCGGATCATGAGGTCAGGAGATCGAGACCATCCTGGCTAACACGGTGAAACCCCGTCTCTACTAAAAATACAAAAAATTAGCCGGGCGAGGTGGCGGGCGCCTGTAGTCCCAGCTACTCGGGAGACTGAGGCAGGAGAATGGCGGGAACCCGGAAGGCGAAGCTTGCAGTGAGCCGAGATCGCGCCACTGCACTCCAGCCTGGGCGACAGAGCGAGACTCCGTCTCAAAAAAAAAAAAAAAAAAAAAAAAAAAAAAGAGACACCAGGGTAGGCATGGTGGCTCACTCCTGTAATCCCAGGGCTTTGGGAGGCTGAGGTAAGAGGATCACTTGAGGCCAGGAGTTCAGGAACAGCCTGGGCAACATAGCAAGATTCTGCTTCTACAAAAAAACAACAACAACAACAACAAAAAGAGTTGGACAGAGTGGTGCATGCCTGTAGTTCCAGGTACTTGGAGGCCAAGGCAAGAGGATCACTTGAGACCAGGAGTTTGAAGTTGTAGTGAACTGTGATTGTGCTGCTGCACTCCAGCCTAGGCAATAGAGACCCTGTCTCAAATACAAAACAAAACAAAACAAAAAGAAAACAAAACATCAGAAGAGTTCTCTCCGCACCTCTGTTCCCACCCTCACTGGACACAAAAGTAAAGCCAGAGAAGATGGCCATTACAGTGAGAAAGAGAGTTCTCACGATGAACCAAATTATCTGGGACCCCGACCTTGGACACTCGGCCTCCAAAGCTGTGAGAACAAACATTTCTGTTGTTTCTGCGCCCCCTGCCCCACGCCTGTGGCGCTTTGCTACAGTAGCCTAAATAAAACAACTAAAATATGTGAGATGATGGCAAGGTGGGCAGAAGGAAAGTTCAGATGGACAAGACTGTGGGCCCTATGCTAAGGTCAAAGTCAAGGGGTTCTCTGAATACCCAAAAAGCTGGTTATCACTCTGGCTGCATTTTACAATCACCTTAGAGTTTCCAACAAAACCAATTCCTATGTGCCCTCTAGGCTGAAGGATGAGAACGTGAAGGCACAGCCCAGGCACTGGCACTTTAAAGAGCTTCCTGGAGGATTCCAATGTTTAGCGAGAATTGACAGCACTGCTCCAGTGGGTCAGTATCTTCCCAGCTTAAGACATACCAGGCTGGGTGTGGTGGCTCACGCCTGTAATCCCAGCGCTTAGGGAGGCCAAGGTGGGCGGATCACTTCAGGCCAGGAGTTCAAGACCAGCCTGGCCAACATGATGAAAAACCCTGTCTCTACTAAAAATACAGGCTGGGCTGGGCGTGGTGGCTCACGCCTGTAATCCCAGCACTTTGGGAGGCCGAGGTGGGTAGATCACGAGGTCAGGAGCTCAAGACCATCCTGGCTACACGGTGAAACCCCGTCTCTACTAAAAAAAATTTGCTGGGCGTGGTGGCGGCGCCTATAGTCCCAGCTACTCGAGAGGCTGAGGCAGGAGAATGGCGTGAACCCGGGAGGCAGAGCTTGCAGTGAGCCAAGATCACCGCCACTGTACTCCAGCCTGGGCGACAGAGCAAACTCCATCTCAAAAAAAAAAAAAAAAAAAAAAAAAAAAAATACAGGCTGGGTGCGATGGTTCAAGCTGGTAATCCCAGCACTTTGGGAGGCCGAGGTGGGTGGATCACCTGAGGTCAAGTGTTTGTGATCAGCCTGGCCAACAAGGCGAAACCCCGTCTCTACTAAAAATACAAAGGTAGCTGGGCGCAGTGGCAGGCGCCTGTAAATCCCAGCTACTTGGGAGGCTAAGGCAGGAGAATTGCTTGAACCCAGGAGGCAGAAGTTGCAGTTAGCCATGATTGCACCAGCCTGGAGACAGAGCAAGACTCTGTCTCAAAAAAAGAAAAAAAAAAAAAAATTAGCCGGGTGTAGCGGCGCCTGCCTGTAATTCCAGCTGCTGGAGAGGGTGAGGCATGAGAATTCCTTGAAGTTGGGAGATGGAGGTTGCAGTGAGCTGAGATCGTGCCACTGTACTCTAGCCTGGGCGACAGAGCAAGACTCCATCTCAAATGGGAAAATAAAAAAGAAAAAGAAAAAAGAAAAAAAGACATACCAGTGTTTAGGTCGGACGCCGTGGCTCATGCCTGTAATCCCAGCACTTTGGGAGGCCGAGGCGGGCGGATCACGAGGTCAGGAGATCGAGACCATCCTAGCTAACACGGTGAAACTCCGTCTCTACTAAAAATACAAAAAATTAGCCACGAGTGGTTGCAGGAGCCTGTAGTCCCAGCTACTTGGGAGGCTGAGGCAGGAGAATGGCGTGAACCCAGGAGGTGGAGCTTGCAGTTAGCTGAGATTGTGCCACTGCACTCCAGCCTGGGCGACAGCGCGAGACTCTGTCTAAAAAAGAAAAAAAAAAAGACATACCAGTGTTTCATCCAAATACTTGAAAAATCCGGCCAGACATGGTGGTTCACACCTGTAATCCCAGCACTTTGGGAGGCCGAGGTGGGTGGATCATTTGAGGTCAGGAGATTAAGACCAGAAATACAAAAAAATGGCCGGGAACGGTGGCTCTTGCCTGTAATCCCAGCACTCAAAAAAACAAAAACAAAAACAGAAACAAAAAAAATTAGCCCGGAGTAGTGGTAGGCACCTTAATTCCAGCTATGCAGGAGGCTGAGGTAAGAGAACAGGAGAATCGCTTGAACCCGCGAGGCAGAGGGTGCAGTGAGCTGAGATTGCACCACTCACTCCAGCCTGGGTGACAGAGTGAGACTCTGCCTCAATAATAAAAAAAAAAACTATGAAAAATTCAATGAAAACCAGAACCTACAAAAACACATCTGGTATAATTACTCCTATTCAGGACTATACTAGAGGTCACAGCCAGTGCAATAACATAAGAAAAAAGTAAAAGGTACAGTGACAGAAAAGGTTTGGCATAGAAAGTAGGTCTGTTAAACAAAGTAAGAAAAGGAACAAGTGAAGTTGTACTTGCAGATGACATGACATTTCTATGTAGAAAAACATAAATAAGTGAGTTTATTAGCAAGGTTTCAGGAGGCAATTTCAATACACAAAAATCAATTGTATTTCTATATACTAGCAACAGACAACAGGAAATTGAGACCATCCTGGCTAACACGGTGAAACTCTGTGTCTACTAAAAATACAAAAATTTAGCCAGGCTTGGTGGCGGGTGCCTGTAGTCCCAGTTACTTGGGAGACTGAGGCAGGAGAATGGCGTGAACCTGGGAGGTGGAGGTTGCAGTGAGCAGAGAACCCACAACTGCACCTCAGCCTGGACGACAGAGCAAGACTCTCTTTCAAAAAAAAAAAAAAAAAAGGCCGGGCGCGGTGGCTCAAGCCTGTAATCCCAGCACTTTGGGAGGCCGAGACGGGCGGATCACGAGGTCAGGAGATCGAGACCATCCTGGCTAACATGGTGAAACGCCGTCTCTACTAAAACATACAAAAAACTAGCCGGGCGAGGTGGTGGGTGCCTGTAGTCCCAGCTACGCGGGAGGCTGAGCCAGGAGAATGGCGTGAACCTGGGAGGCGGAGCTTGCAGTGAGCTGAGATCCGGCCACTGCACTCTAGCCTGGGTGACAAAGCAAGACTCCGTCTCAAAAAAAAAAAAAAAAAAAAAAAAAAAAAAAAAAAAAAACACTATAATTTATGGCCGGGTGCGGTGACTCATGCCTGTAATCCCAACACTTTGGGAGGCCGAAGTGGGTGGATCATCCGAGGTCAGGAGTTTGTCATTAGCCTGACCAACATGGTGAAACCTCATCTCTACTAAATATAAAAAATTAGGCCAGGCGCAGTGGTTCACGCCTGTAATCCCAGCACTTTGGGAGGCCAAGGCAGGCGGATCATGAGGTCAGGAGATCGAGACCATCCTGGCTAACATGGTGAAACCCCATCTCTACCAAAACCACAAAAAATTAGCCGGG
Organism: Macaca thibetana thibetana; assembly: GCF_024542745.1. NCBI lineage: Eukaryota > Metazoa > Chordata > Mammalia > Primates > Cercopithecidae > Macaca > Macaca thibetana. The sequence goes on from NC_065578.1 coordinate 947,887, forward strand.
CGTGGTGGCGGTACCTGTGGTCCCAGCTACTTGGGAGGTTGAGGCAGGAGAATGGCGTGAACCCAGGAGGCAGAGCTTGGAGTGAGCTGAGATCGCGCCACTGCACTCCAGCCTGGGTGAGAGCGAGACTCCGTCTCAAAAAAAAAAAAAAAATTAGGTAGGCATGGTGGCACACACCTGTAATCCCAGCTATCTGGGAGGCTGGGGCAGGAGAATCACTTGAACCTGAGAGGTGAAGGTTGCAGTGAGCTGCGATTGCACTGCAGCCCTGGTAACAAGAGTGAAATTTCGTCTTTAAAAAAATAAATGATTTATAATATCATTAAAAATATAAAATATGTAGGGATATATTTGACAAAAGACATGTAAGAACTACATACTGAAAACTACAATATACTGCTGACAGAGATCAAAGGAAATCTAAATAAATGGAGAGACATACCACGTTCATGGATTGGAGGACTCAATATTAAGATCTTAGATCTCATCAAATTGATCTGCAAATGTTATCCAAACAGAACCATCAAAATCCAAGCAGGATTTCTAAAGGAAAGGACAAGCTGATCAAATTCACATAAAAATGTAAAGCATCTAGACCAGCTAAAAAAACTGAACAAGAACAAACATGGACGGCTAAGTTCATGACTTGTTGAAAAACTATGGGAACCCGACAGCGTGGTAGTGTCAAAACGGACATACACATCAAGGAAACAGGACAGCCAGCCCAGAGGCAGACGCCACAGACCCCCACACACATGCAGTCAATGGATTTTTGACAGGTGCTGAGGTGATTCAACATGGGGGAGGATAATCTTTTGACCCAATAGTTCTCAGCAATTGGACAGCCATGTCTAAAAGAATGAAGCCCAACCATTTCCTCATACTAAATACAAATATTAACTCAAAATGGATTATAGACCTAAATGTGAGGACTAAAACTACAAAACTTTTTAGAAGAAAGCATTGGAATTTTTTTTCTTTTTCTTTTTTTTTGGAGACAGAGTCTCACACTACTGCCCGGGCTGGAGTGCAAAGGCATAATCTCGGCTCAATGCAACCTCCGCCTCCTGGGTTCAGGTGATTCTCCAGCCTCAGCCTCCCGAGTAGCTGGGATTACAGGCGTCCGCCACCATGCCTGGCTTATGCTTTGTATTTTTCAGTAGAGACGGGGTTAACTCCCGACCCTGTGATCTACCCACCTCGGCCTTCCAAAGTTCTGGGATTATAGGCGTGAGCCACCATGCCTGGCTTTTTTCTTTCTTTTTTTTTTTTTTGTGAGACAGGATCTCCCACTGTTGCCCAGGCTGGAGTACAGTGGTGTGATCTCAGCTCACTGCAGCCTCAACCTCCCAGGCTCAAGCAATCCTCTCACTTCAGCCTCCCAAGTAGCTGGGATTACAGGCATGCACCACCACACCTAGCTAATTTTTTTTGTTTTTTGTTTTTTTGGGGTGGAGATGGGGTCTCCTTATGTTGTACAGGCTGGTTTCGAACTCCTGGGCTCAAGTGATCCTCCCACCTTGGCCTTCCAAAGTGTTGGGATTACAGGCGTGAGCGACCGCACCCAGCTGGAAAAAGTCTTAGTGGTGTTTAAAATCTTTTATACTTAATGGAACACTGATCTTTGTTTTTTTTTCTGTTTTAGGCAGGGTCTTACTCTGTCTCCAGGCTGGGGTGCAATCATGGCTCACTGGAGCCTCTACCTACTGGGCTCAATCCTCCCACCTCAGCCTCCTGAGTACCTGGGACTACAAGCATGTGCCACCATGCCTGACTAATTTTTGTATTTTTTTGTAGAGATGAAGTTTTGCCATGCTGCCCAGGCTGACCTCGAACTCCTGGGTTCAAGCAATCTCTCCGCCTCAGCATCCTAAAGTGCTTGGATTACAGGCGAGAGCCACTGTGCCTAGCCAAAACACTGTTCAGAAAATTAAAATACAGCTGGGTGTGGTGGCTCATGCCTGTAATCCCAGCACTTTGGGAGGCCGAGGCAGGAGGATCGCTTGAGTTCTGGAGTTCAAGACCAGTTCTGGGTCTTGCTAGTGGTGGTGGTTATATAATTAATTTATGAGGTAACACTGCATAGAGCCACACACATATACACACATGTAAAACTGGTGAAACTTGAATAAGGTCTACAGTTCAGTTAGCAGTATTTCAATTCCCTGGTTTTAATATTGTACTATGGAGGTGTATGGAGGTGTAAGATGTTAACACAAGGGCCAGCATGGTGGCTCAGGCCTGTAATCCCAGCACTTTGGGAGGCTGACGCAGGATGATCACCTGAGGTTGTGAGTTTGAGACCAGCCTGACCAACATGCAGAAATCCCATCTCTACTAAAAATACAAAAAATTAGCCTGGCTTGGTGGCGGGCCCCCATAATCCCAGCTACTCGGGAGGCTGAGGCAGAAGAATCACTTGAACTTGGGAGGTGGAGGTTGCAGCGAGCCGAGATCAGATCATGCCATTGCACTCCAGCCTGGGCAACAAGAGCCAAACTCCGTCTCAAAAAGAAAAAAAAAAAAAGATGTTAACAGAGAGGGAGCTGGTGAAGGGCACAGGTGTCTCTCTGTACTATTTTTACAACTTCCCGTGAACTAGCCTATGATTATTTCTTTGTCTTTTTTTCCCCCAGACGAAATCTCGTTCTTGTCCCCCAGGTTGGAGTGCAGTGGCGCAATCTCAGCTCACTGGGAACCTCCGCCTCCAGGGTTCAAGCACTTCTCCTGCCTCAGCCTCCCGTGTAGCTGGGATCATAGGTGCCTGCCACCACACCTGGCTAATTTTTGTATTTTAAGTAGAGATGGGGTTTCACCACATTGGCCGGACTGGTCTCGAACTCCCGACCTCAGGTGATTCGCCCACCTCGGCCTCCCAAAGTGCTGGGATTACAGGCGTGAGCCACTGCACCCAGCAGATTATTTCAAAATAAACAGTTAATAAAGGTCAGGCACAGTGGCTCACATCTGTAATCCCAGCACTTTCAGAGGCCGAAGCAGGGGAATCACTTGAAGTCAGGAGTTGGAGACCAGCCTGGGCAACACAGCAAGATGTTTTGTTTAATATACAAAAATATTAATAAACCATTCAAAATTACAAAATGTTAAAAAAAATGTATTCTTATTACTGCTACATTACCTAGAAGCTCTACTTTGTGTGTGTGTGTGTGTGTGTGTGTGTGTGTGTGTGTGTGTGAGAGACAGAGACAGAGAGAGAGAGACTGAGAGACAGACTGAGAGACTGAGACTGAGAGGCAGGGTCTTGGAGTGTAGTTGGTGCAATTACAGCCTACTGCAGCCTCAATCTCCCAGGCTCAAGGGATCCTCCCATGTAGCTAAGACTACAGGCATGTGCCACTACGTCTGGCTAATTTTTAAAATTTTTGTAGAGACAGGGTCTCGTTACATCGAATGGGCTGATCTTGAACTCCTGGGCTCTGGTGACCCTCCTGCATTGACCTCCCAAAGCACTGGGATTACAGGCATAAGCCACTGCACCCAGCCGAGAAGCTCTGTTCATATTTATTTGCGAAGATCAATTTGATGACTAAGCAGTAAGATAATTTATAAAGTAATATTAAAACCAACTTTAAACAATTATCTTCACTTATGTGTGTGTGTGTATATATGTATACACACATATATATATACACACACACACATATATTTAATAGGCATCTCCAATACCATAACCAGTTTTTTTTTTTTTTTTTTTTTTTGAGATGGAGCTTCACTGATGTTGTCCAGGCTGGAGTGCAGTGGTGTGATCTCAGCTCACCGCAAACTCTGCCTCCCAGGTTCTCCTGCCTCAGCCTCTCGAGTAGCTGGGACTACAGGCGCACGCCACCACTCCCAGCTAATTTTGTATTTTTTAGTGGAGACCTGCCTCTTAATTCTTCAACATGGAGGGGTTTCTCCATGTTGGTCAGGCTGGTCTCAAACTCCCGACCTCAGATGATCCACCTGCCTTGGCCTCCCAAAGTGCTGGGATTACAGGCGTGAGCCACTGGGCCCAACCACCAGTGTATTTTTTGACAACAGCGAATCAGGACTGACATTTAATTCGTTTGTTTGAGATGTTAATGGTTTTAAAAGGACACATGATGCTAGCTGCACCAAAATGCATTCAAATTCCTCATAGCATGAATCTAATTTTAAAAAACCTTTGTAGGGTGGGCACGGTGGCTCACGACTGTGATCCCAGCACTTTGGGAGGCCGAGGAGGGCAGATCATGAGGCCAGGAGTTCAACAACAGCCTGGCCAAGATGGTGAAACCCCGTCTCTACTAAAAATACAAAAAAATTAGCTGGGCGCGGTGGCAGGCACCTATAATCCCAGCTACTCAGGAGGCTGAGGCAGGAGAATCGCTTGAACTCAGGTGGCAGAGGTTGCAGTGAGCCGAGATCATGCCACTGCCCTCCAGCCTGGGTGACAGAGTGAGACCCCACCTCAGGAAAAAAAAAAACAAAAAACAAAACAAAAAACCTCTGTATTAGGAAGTTTTATTAGAAAACAGTACTAGAGCACAATAAGAAAATATTCATAACGAACTTACACAAAGTGGCAAGGAAAACATTAAGATGCCAACAAATAAATGTGCAAAGAACATGAACAAAAGTCACACACACACAAATACAAACATAATATGCATGAGTTCGTTCCCATGTAAGAACTCAATATTTGTTGAAACACTAAATGAAAAAGGAAAATTTATTTAGTAACAGAAATGCGGAAACACTCAACCTCAGTTAACCCTGAGTTGGAAAAAACTTACTGCCCACTAAATTACCCATCTCATCTCCCCCCAGTAAATAATGCCCAGTGCTGGCATGCACACTGGCAGTATATAAATTGAGAAAGACTTTCTGGAAAGCGCTACAGCCATGTGACCACAGGGCTTGACCCTGTGACCTCATTAAACCTAAGCAGATTACAGGTCTGAAGGGGGCTTTCTTTAGATGTGGCTCCACCCACTTAGGAGATGAAGAAAACAGGGGTCTGTGCAGTTCTGAATGGTGAGGCCAGGCACCACCCCACCTCTCCAGTTGCACAAAGTTTGCGTGGCACCCTCACATCCCACCTGGCTCTATTTCACCTTTCCTCTGAACACTTTTCACCATCTGTCTGAAGAACACACATTTTATTCACTTCCCCATTCCCATGCCTGAACCTTTCCAACTGTGGGCCAGGAAAGACTGCAAATGATAAGCCACCAGCACAGAGAGTAGAAATGAAATCCTGGGGTTACGAGCTAAAGCATTACTGACATCCGCTTGTCCAGAACGGTTGAAGCCGGGCGGTGACTGTCAACAGGTATATATGGACTAGAAAGTGGAGCTGCTGGAGAAGGCCCTGCACCTTCCTGCCAGGACTCGGCCTCCCCGCAGGTGCTGGGCTTGTGTGCTCAACGATCCCTCTTGCTGTTATCCTAACACACCTGCAGACTGGAGGTAATCCAGATGCAGGGCCGTCAACTCCCACAAACATCCACCTGCCTCTTAATTCTCCAAGTGAGACCTACATTTCCTCAAGTGGGAAGCTCAATACAATGAACTATTGTTTTCTGTTTTCATCACAAGCACCACTTTCCCTCTATTTGCTCACCGCCTCCACTCCACAAGAACTGCTCTTGACTTGGCCAACTTTCTGGGACACCCTCACTATGAGCATTTATGAATCAAACAGGATTTTGTGCTAGCCTGGAAATCTAACTGCTTACAGCAGTTGTTTCAGGAAGAAAATGCCGGTTTGGAACCAAACAGCAGGCTGCCAACTGACTCAAGCAACATAAACCCATCTCTGAATTCAAAGAAAACAAACAAAAAGACTGGTCAAAGTGAGGCCGGGCATAGTGGCTCACACCTGTAATCCTGGCACTTTGGGGGGCCGAGGTGGGCAGATCATGAGGTCAGGAATTCCAGACCAGCCTGGCCAACACAGTGAAACCCCGTCTCTACTAAAAATACAAAAATCAGCTGGGCGTGGTGGTGGCGCCTGTAGTCCCAGCTACTTGGGAGGCTGAGGCAGCAGAATCGCTTGAACCCGGGAGGTGGAGGCTGCAGTGAGCCGAGATTGTGCCACTGCACTCCAGCCTGGGTGACAGAGCTAGACTCCGTCTGGAAAAAAAAACAAAACACAAAACTACTGGTCAAAGTGGCTCACCTCTGTAAGATCAACACTTTGGGAAGTGGAGGCAGAAGGATATCTTGAGGCCAGGAGTTTGAGACCAGCCTGGACAACACAGTGAGACTCTATCTCTACAAAAATTGTATAAATCAGCTAGGTGTGGTGGTGCAGGCCTGTAATCCCAGCTACTCAGGAGGCTGAGGTGGGAGGATCAATTGAGCCCAGGAATTTGAGGTTACAGTGAGCTATAATCATGCCACTATAAACAGGCCTGGGGGACACAGTGAGGCCCTGTTTCTAACACACACACACACAGAAACACCTCGAGGGGACACCTCCAAATGATGAAGCTATTTTGTTGGGTAGTGCGGTGGCACCTGTGATTCTTCAAGTAGCTGTAGCTTCGAACCAGCGTGCTAACGCCATGAAGTGGCTGCAAAAGTCCCAGTGAAGCCATTGCTGAGAACAAACAGGCCATACACGGAAGTTCCAAGCGGGCAAGAAATTTCCAGAGGCTTGGGAGGACAATGTTCAAGGGAATTTCAGTACTTGAAGGGAATTATCTAACAAGATGTTAAAGTAACTTACTTCTTAGACCAGATGACATAAGAAGGGGAAAAATAAAACTTATTAAGGCAAACATGCCAGTTTCAGGCCAACTAAGGCGGTCAGAGAGACGTGGAACACAGGAAGAGTTTTGAAATGTATTCCCGTCAAGAGCCAAGAATAATGAACTTTTGAATGTAAAACTTAGTATGTTCCAAACAAGAAAGGAAAAATAACTTGTTACTCAGAATTGAAGCCAAAAGGAATTCCATTGCTTCGGGAGGAGGAATGGGAGGGCTGGGGTGGTCCTTGGCCTGGGAAGGAAAACTCCACCAGGCCTTGGGAGCTGGGCACGCCCCGTTCCCACAATTAAGAAAGAAAACGATGACCTAGAGCTCAAGGCCGGTGCTGACATCTGGGCTACTGGACGGCAGCCGCCTGTAGGAACATCACCATAGACTATTGGAATTTTCTGGCAAGTACTGGGCACTAAATCAAAGATGTGTTTATTTAGAGAATCCCACGCCAATACTGCTGTATAGAACCCTTTATTCCTACTTTCCCACTAGGTGTGGGCCCCTCTAAGCTTTCACGAGTCAAAGACCCCTCCTGCTTGCTGAAACCACTCACGGAAGGCGGACACCGAGGGCCTGGCCGCCCACGCAGCGGCGACCGACGAGCGCGGTCCGGGCTGGACGGCCCCACCTTCTCCGCCCGGGAGAGCCAGGCCGGACAGCGGCCTCCCTCAGACCCGTCCCCAAGGCCGAGCCTCGCCCTGGGCCGTGCTGGCGCCCCGTTCAGGACCGAGCGGCGGCCCGGCAGCGCTTCCACGGCGTCCTCCGCAGGCCAGATGGGCAGGGCCGGCCCGGTGTCTCCCCGCCCGGCCGCGCGCTCCCGGGCAGCGATGACCCCAGGCGGCGGGCGACCCCAGGCGGACGGCGGGCCGGGGCTGCTCACTCACCGTTCGCCGCCGCGGGCGCCTGCGGGGGCGTCTACATGCCGGACCGAACCCGCAGGCCCCGCCGCCCCGCCGCCGCCTGCCGTCGCTACCTGGCCCCGGGCGCCCCGGCCGCCCGTTGCCCCATGGCCGCCCGGACCCCGGCGCCGGCGCCGCCGACCAGCAACGCGGGACGCGCCCGCCCAGTGCGCAGGCGCACCCTCCACGCACGCGCCCTGCCGCGCCGCCGCTCACGTGGGTCGTCCCGCGGGTCCGCCCGGTCCCACTCGCGCCGGGATACCCCGCGCGGGCGGGAGGCGGCGGACGTGGCGGGGAAGGGGCGGGCGGCGGGGAGGAGGGGCGAACCGCGGTGGAGAGCGGTGGCCCGGGAGCGGAGGCGGGCAGCGGGGACCGAGGCGGGCGTCCGCGACTCGGGCAGGCAGGGGTCGGCGCCCCGAGGAGGGCGGCCCGCGGCTCCCGTCCCCACTCACCTGCCGCGTCCGGAGGGCGCCTCCCGGTTCGCCCGCCACGTCTACGCCTAGGCTCCCCCGACCTTCTGACCCCAGCCCTTGGCCGGCGTCCCGCCCCCACTCACCGCCACCGCGGGCGGGACTTCCCGGACCACGTGGGCCGGCTCAGGGGAGCGCAGGTGCCCCGCGAGAACCGGCCCCGCCCGCCGCTGATTCCCTAATTACCGGGCTGTGACACGGTGTGGACCGAGCCGGATTTGGGGACCGAGCCGGATTTGGGGACCGAATCTTGGAGCAGCTGCGGCAGCGCTGCGCTCCCTCAGGGCTGTCCGTCGAGGCGGGGAGGGCGGCCCTGCGCCTGGGGGAATCGCGCTTGGCCTCACGCCCACCTCTAGCGGCCGGGTGCGCCTTGCACGCCCACCCCCGGCCTCGGGTCTGCGCCTGGGATCCCAAGGTTGGCAGTGGAGGGAGGCCCTGGTGGCCCGGGGTTCCTCGAGGGGTCCGGGAAGTGGTGTTTTTCGCACCCCACAGGCTGGAGGAGCCGGGGAGTTGGGGGAGGCGGCTGAAGCCACAGGAGCGGACTTCGTAGTGTTTGTTGGAACCGCGGGCCCCACCCAGCCCGCACTTGCTGACCTGGTGGCTGCTCATCAGCGCCTTCAGGCCTCGGATATCCCAACAATGTGCCGTGCGCCCAGTTCTCACTCAGCTCTGGAGTCACTGTCAGTAAACTGGCAATACACGACCAGCTGCTCTAACCTGCCGGCCCCCCTTTTGTTTTTCTGAGATAGGGTCTCATTCCGTCCCCCAGGCCGGAGTCCAGTGGGACTCACGGCTCACTGCAGCCTTGACCTCCCAGGTGCAAGCGATCCTCCCACCTCAGCTTCCCTAGTAGTTGGGACTACAGGTAGGTCCCGCCACACTCGGCCATTTTTTTTTTTTGTAGATGTGAGGTTTTGCCATTTTGCCCAGGCTGGGTCTCAAACTTCACCTGCCTCGGCCTCCCAAAGTACTAGGATTATAGGCGTAAGCCACTGCACCTGGCCCAGCCATTGTTTTCTGAGGTTCAGTCCCTGTTTATATTCCTATGTGGATCACCTGACCCAGGGTCGGTGTGGACCTGAGTCCCCTGCAGCCCTTCCCCACACCCGCATACCTGCTCTCTGGTCAGGACTCCTGGGACCTGAATCCAGAGACCCGAAACACGGCCTGGCCGAGTCTTCCTGGAAAACACAGCTCTTCTGTCCAGTACCACAGTGAAGTACGGGGCACCAAGGGCGACTGGAAAGGGAAGCAAGGATCATGGGAACTTGGGGGATTTCTTAAGCTCTGTAACTTCTCCCCTGGTTATTTTGCAAACCCAACTGTTTTGAAGTGACCACCAGCCACACCCACAGAAGCGGCCTTGAGCTGCCCAGTTCTTTTTCTTTAGGGGGGAGAGGGGGGCGGATAAGATCATTAACATAATAATGCTTGAGCTGAGTTTTTGGATATGATCATTAGCATAATAATGCTTGATCTAGATGGCACACACACAAGCCAGGCACTGAGCCAGGCCTCGGTAGAATCTTCTAGAATAGAGGCAGTCACCCGCTTCTGCAGAGGCATCCAGTGACTGTCGTGGGCCCCAGGTCACACAGCAGGCGCCCTTCGCGTGTCCCACTGTGTAGGAGCTCCAGCAGCTGCCCCGTCTGTGGCATGGAAACCCTTTGTCTACCCTGGGCCTGGGCACTGCCTGCAGGAGAGCTTCCCCATTTCAGAGATGAGAAAACAAAACCAGGGCTGTGGTTTCCTTCAGCTGACAGGTTGTGCAATTTCTCAGGGCAGGCCCCAGATATGACCCTGAAGATTCAGGGGCCAAGACCTCACACCCACACCTCACCCCAGGCCTGACCGGCAATAACTAAGGCCAAAGCTGGGAAGGGCTGCTTAGGGCACCCGGAATGGTGCTAGAGGCAGTTTTGCTTGGGCTGAGATCAAAGGGAAGGGATGTCCCAGCAGCAGCAACCGAAGGGTCCAAGGCTGTCATGGGGGCTGGGGCAGGAGTAGAGGGTCCTTACCAGATGGTGCTCAGGAGGAGGGTCTGCCTCCAAGCGATTCAGGGTCAGGAAAGGCCCCCTCCTGCCTGACCAGGCCCCGGGGATGGGGCAGCAGTGCGTGGCATCCCCTGCCCTGACTTTCCTCAGCCCCAGAGCTGCCATTGCTCAAGGGGGCGGTGGACTCTTCACATAATTTTGCATTGCTTTTTGTATTCTTTAAGGATGGGTCCCATGTTGTTTACTTCAGAACCCCCAAAACCTGGACCCATCCTCTTGTGGGGGCCAGCAGGGATGGAATGGGTAGATGGAGAAGGGGGAATGGAGGCCATGAGGGGTGGAGCAGGATGGACTGGGGTACAGGTCACTCCTGGGGAGGCTGAGGAGGGAGGGAAGTTGACTTCAGGTGGCCTGGCTCCAGTGAACCGGGTGAACGAAGTCTGCCCGGAATCCACAAGGGGAAGTGGCTGGGAGCCTGGGGAAAGGATGGCTGAGAGGAACTGAGGCTCCCAGTGAAGGACATCAGTGTGGCAGGCTATCTGGTCATCTCATCCAGCCTCCAGCCAGCACCTGGCACAGACCCTGCCCAGGCTGAGAGCCAGGATAGGGGCATCTGTAGGGGCCAGTGTCTGGATCTCCTCACATGATAGTCTCCTGTTTGACCTGGTTTGGGGCGAGGGGCGACCTCTCTCCCAGGACACCAGGCACACTGAGGACTCAACAGTAGAAACAGAAGTCCATCAGGTGTTCACCTTCTAGGGGGGCAGACGGACTAGAAGCAGAATTGGTGGGGGGAGGCAGGGGTTGGGGTACAGTAGGGACAAGTGTTTCTCAGGCAGAGGCAGCCGCAAGACCCAGGGCCCTGAGGTGGTGAGAGCCCAGGGTGGGCGGGGATCATCAACAGTAACCACCTGGCATGACTAGGACTCTGACCTCACAAGATCCTTACCAAGCAGCGTGGTCTTTTTTTTTTTTTTTTTTTTTTTTGAGACGAAGTCTCACTCTGTAGCTCAGGCTGAAGTGCAGTGGTGTGATCTCAGCTCACTGCAAGTTCCGCCTCCCAGGTTCCAGTGATTCTCCTGCCACAGGGTCCAGAGTAGCTGGAGTTAACAGGCGCACGCCACTGAACCCAGCTCATTTTTTGTATTTTTAGTAGACAGGGTTTCACCATGTTGGCCAGGCTGGTCTTGAACTCCTGATCTCAGGTAATCCGCCCACCTCGGCCTCCCAAAGTGCTGGGATTACAGGCGTGAGCCACCGCACCCAGCCACAGCCTGGTACGGTTATTGTCCACATTTTTCATGCGGGAGCTAGAGGCACAGAGAGGCCAAGTAACTTGCTCAAGGTCACCCAGCGAGGAAAGGTGGGGGAGGGGACAGGGCGAGGCCAGAGAGTAATGGGAGGGGCAGGGGCGGTCTTTCCCGGGTGCCCTCGGTCCGGGGCCGCCCTTCTATTGGCCCCAGTCACTCAGGCTCCCAGGACCGGCTGGGGGCGGGCGCCGCGCCAGGACGCTTTGGTGTCTCCGTTTTGCGTGGGCAGAGCACGCCTCCCCCGCATCCTGCTGGAGGACCAGCCTCTGCTAGGTGCCTGACACGCAGGGGACAGAACGGAAACCTTGTCCTGCTCAAGTGTGGACGTGCATGCCACGTGCTAGAGTAAAATTGAGGTGGGGGACCGCCATCCCTGGGACATGGAGCACAGGGGCGGTCCCGCGCCGTGTGGTCAAAGGAGGGCCGAGGCCCTGCAGGAACAGTCCACAACCAGAGCGAGCTGCAGTCACTCCACTGCCTGTGTCCACCTGCGACAGGTGTGCCCGCGCACGCGGGGCGGAGCCAGGTGACCCGGACACGGGAAGTTTGAAAATGCAGTTCGCTCAGCCAGTGTGGAATTATCCTCCTCTTTCCACAGTGCCTTAGCCAGTGCCACCGTCCAAGTGCACGTTGTTGGCGCCCGTTTTCATTTCCTGTTTTGCTAAGAAAGTGGGGCAGTGGCCTCCATGCCTGCCAAGGGACAGGCAGGATGCCCCAGGGAGGAGTCTCCCCTCAGCTGTGGCTCTTCCAGGCCAAAGCCAAGGGGAAGGGGCACCAGAGGGTCCCAGGTCCCACATGCCAGCTCTGTCAGTCAGCTGGACGCCAGGCTAGGACACAGAAGCCAACAGGAATTCCCAGAGGGAAGCAGTGCAGTCGGGGGTGTGGCAGCCCTGCTGAGATGCTCGGCCTTTATTTATTCTGTGCAGGGACCAAGATAGGCCACTGCAGGCCGGCGCCCTGCCTCCCAGCTGCTGGAGCCCCTCCCTGCCAGGAACTGCCCGCTGGGGAAGAGCCTCAGGTACTCTCTGGCATTTAATTTTTAATTCTTTTTTTCTTTTCACGCCTCCAAGACAAGTTCAACTCTCTAGCATTTTAAATGGGGCTTCTGTAAGACAGCTGGCAGGTTTAGGGCTTGTGAAGAACTTGCATGTCTATGAAGAACTCATGTATTTCAGGGAGAAGTGGGGGATGAGGATGAAGCCAGGCAAACCCCCCCCCCCGTTCAGCCTGCCAATCACACCCACTTCAGCAGCCTAAAACAGCACCAGGTCACCCCACCAGGGAGACAGTGCCATACTGTCACTTGCAGTGGTGGCAGATAGGCACCCTTGGTTGCATCAGAAACATCAGCACCCTGCCTGGAGCAACAAAGGCGGCTGGGCCCTGCTCCGTGAATCCCAAGTGCCCTCTGGGAGCCTCTCCACCCAGGGACTGCCAGCCTAGAGGACGGGCTGCTGGGCTCTCTGGTGCCCAGCAGAGGAGGGGGCCTGCAGGTACTTTCCGTTGAGAGCCTTCTTCACTTACTAGGAAAGAGTTTGGCTGGGTGTGATGGCTCAGCCGGTAGTCCCAGCTACTTGGGAGGCTGAGGCAGGAGAATGACGTGAACCCTGGAGGCGGAGCTTGCAATGAGCTGAGATTGCGCCACTGCACTCCAGCCTGGACCACACAGTGAGACTCTACCTCAAAAAAAAAAAAAAAAAAAAAAAAAAAAAAAAAAAAAAAAAAAAAAAAAAGTTCCAGTTGCTGGAGCCACGGGAATTACCAAGTTACTTTTTTTTCTTTCTTTTTTTTTTTTTTTTTTTTTTTTTGAGATGGAGTCTTGCTCTGTTACCCGCCCAGGCTGGAGTGCAGTGGCGTGATCTCGGTTCACTGCCAACTCCGCCTTCCCGGGTTCACGCCATTCTCCTGCCTCAGCCTCTGGAGTAACTGGGACTACAGGCACCCACCACCACGCTTGGCTAAATTTTTGTATTTTTAGTAGAGACGGGGTTTCACCGTGTTAGCCAGGATGGTCTCGATCTCCTGACCTCATGATCCTGCCGCCTCTGCCTCCCAAAGTGCTGGGATTACAGGAGTGAGCCACCGCGCCCGGCCCAAAGTTACCTTTTTATAACCTTACCAATTATTTAAGATTTTATCTTTTTTTTTTTTTCCTTTGAGACGCATTCTCCCTGTCACCCAGGCTGGAGCACAGTGGTGTGATCTCGGCTCACTGCAACCTCCACCTCCCAAGTTCAAGCGATTTTCCTGCGTCAGCCCCCCGAGGTAGCTGGGACTACAGGTGCACGCCACTACGCCCGGCTAATTTTTTGTATTTTCAGTAGATGGGGGTTTCACTGTTTGGTCAGGCTGGTCTCGAACTCCCGACCTCGTGATCTGCCCACCTCAATCTCCCAAAGTGCTGGGATTACAGGCATGAGCAACCACGTCCAGCTTTTTTTTTTTTTTTTTAAATAAAATAGTGATGAGTTCTTGCCACATTGCCCAGGCTGGTCCTGAACTGCTGAGCTCAAGCAATCTGCCCGCCTCAGCCTCCCAAAGTGCTGTGATTACAGGCGAGAGCCACCACATACGCCTATTTAAGATTTTTTTTTTTCCAGACGTAACTTTGCTTTTGTTGCCCAGGCTGGCGTGCAATGGTGTGATCTCGGCTCACTGCAACCTCTGCCTCCTGGGTTCAAGTGATTCTCCTGCTCAGCCTCCCAAGGAGCTGGGATTATAGGCGTGTGCCACCAGGCCCAGCTAATTTTGTATTGCCTATTTAAGATTTTAAAAAATCACCAGTTTGGAAAGCAGGGAAGTGGATGGTTCCAGAACCTAGGAGCAGCTATTTGGGACACGTGCAGCCATGGTTTTCCACTCTACCGTGGTCAGTGCTCGTATTTTTTCTTACGAGATGCAGTTTTGATTCAGACCAAGAGGAACACTCGGTTCAGTCCCAAGGAAAGCGAGTCTCTGGAGTCACATCCTCAGACATTCTGAGGAAGGGAAACGGCAGAGGAGAAAGGCAAGGCAGCCGCCTATGAAGACTCCCACGGTGCTGTGGGCAAGGCCTATGCATGGGGAGGGGTCTGGGGGATGGCAGGTGGACCTCCCTGCTCCGCTGGCCTGTGAGGTGGAGCTTCCCAGGAACCCCTCCGAGGAGCCAATGCGCCACTCATGGATTCTGTGACGTGCTGGTGGCCAAGGCACTGCCTGGCATGACCACACCTGTCAGACCTCACAGCAGCAGGGTAAGCCTAGGGAGGTGGGCGTGTCGTAAACTGAAAATGGACCCGTAAATAATCACCACACCAAAGTCCCTCATGTCAAACTGCTTTATTACATCTTAAATAACAGTACAGTTTAATATAGTATCTATCTTGCATCCAGCTTCCTTGCAGTACACTGACTTTAAAATTAAATACAAAAGGTGGAAAGGGGTAAGGGTGCAGAGAGCTCTACAGAGTTGTTGGACGGAAAGAGAAAGAAGGGGTTTCATTTGTATTCTCTTTGCCAGATCCAGGCCTACCGCAAGGTCACAGCACAGTTTTGTATAGAATGTTGCAGAAAACAGGATGGAGAAGCCACTACTGCTGCTATGAAGGAGTGCGGGGGGCGGGGGGGGGTCCCACAGAACCTGCTTTCCAAACGCTGCTGCTGAACACTGGCCTTGAAATGAACACCAGGACAATCTGTGTGATGGGAATGAGCCGCCTCAGAGGCGGAGGCCCTGAAGAATCCATAAGGGAGGGCAGGCTCTTCCCTCCCCCTCCCTCCCTCCCTCCCTCCCTCCCCACCCTCAGAATCCAACAGCAGTCGTTTGCAACAGAACTTTTTTTTCAAAGAAATAAAGAAAACAGTGACTTATCCCGCTACCCAAGCGTGTAGAGCCGCGCGCTGTACTGCTTCCGATATGTGCCACAGAGCAGCAACGAGAAGTGGACAGAGCCGCAATGGTTACAACTGTAAGAGGTTATTTCTTAAAGAAAAAGAACACCTAAGGACTGAGTCCTATATGCACTTTTGAGCATTTCTACAGCATGCGATTCTAAGAGTAAACCCACCCAATATGGCAAACAATCAAAATTTTTAAAATTTAACTTAGAAAGTCTGAGATCATTATTTTCAAAACATTGATTTGTACATTGTTTCATACACAAATAATTGACTGACTATCCAAGCACAGGACAGGCATCTCTCTTGAAAACAGAGGTTCCTCCTAGTTGGGGGTGGGGTAGTGTTAGGCTATTATAAACTTCCCTCCAACTTCACAAGGAAACCCAAAGTGAGATTAAAAACTCAACTGAGAAGATAGACAGGATGGGTCAGGAGGAACATGGTGCTGGATCTGAGCTCACTTTTCAGCAAAGGTGAAGGATTCTCTGATCACGCATTCGAGACCGTCCCCACATGTGCTTGGCCCCATGGCTTCTGAACATGTTCTTTTCTATGCCATGTTTGTGTGCAACAATGATCTGTGACACTAGACAGAAAATTAAAAACCAGGGACTGAATTTACATCACTGACAACGCCAGAGAGGCTGCCCTAGACTCTCTGGTTTTGATTAACTGTTGAACACAAAGGAATATATTTTAAAAAGGAAATATGAATGCTTCCAAAATCTTGCTACAAACATGACTGAAATTTGGACACGATGACCAGATGAACAAAGCCCTCAGCGTGTTTTGCGTGAATGCCACAAAACAGGGTCACTGGTCTAAAATTCAAATAAACTAGTGGAAAGGTGTGTCTGTCTCACAATTACACTCAAGTTTACCTTCTGGTTAACATTTTTATTATATATTTCCTTTTAAAATTCATTCAAGACAAAAAAGAAAACAAAGACGATGGCCCCGGAAGGAATGCACAATTTGTTTTAGTTTTACAGCACAGAGATCCTTCTCTTACTGGGAATTGTGCTCTTGGTTTCAGCAATAAGTGAAGGAAAAAAGATCTTGCCCTTTTGAAGTTCTGAGGGGAGGTGTAGGGTGTCCACGTTAGTACGGTTGGATAGGATATGCTCTCATGGTAACGCGTCCAAGTTGGAATGGTCTTCCAGTCTCCATGGCATCCACATGCTGTTTTAAACAGAGTTTAAAGAAATGTGAAAAGAGGCAGAGAATCTAAGTGCAGACGCATAGTCAGGTCACTGCTCTTCCCACCACTGCATGAGTGTCTGCGGCTGAGGGCACGTGACTTCAGATTTCTGTAAACGTTTCCCACAACACAATTCCAAATCAGTGCTACATCAACATTTATCTAGAAACCGTTAATGACAACTTCACACGTTCTATGAGAAACACGCACAGTTCTCCTCAGAGAAGGACATTTGGGCTGCTGCATTACCTACTGGCGTTAGTTCCAGATCTTGAGGAAGCTATCCCAGGACCCTGTCGCCACAGCCATGCCATCATCAGTCACGCCCAGGCAGCTGACGCGGTTGTCATGCCCAGCCAAGACACCTGGAAGCAAACAACAGCAGAATCACAGAGGTATCGATCTCACCTGTGACCTGTGTGCCATGTTGTGACGAGGGCGGATGGTGAGCCCCTCGTGGGACAAGACCCAGAGTCTCCCACGGCCAAGAAGGGAGGGAAAGTTGTGTCCACGTGGGAATTAAACTGCAGCATATGGCCAGCCTTATTAAAATTCAAAGGCACGCACACACACACAATCAATAAATCCAGAGCCCCCGGCACTGACTTCTCAGCACTCACAAAACTCAAAAAATAAGCAAAGGCCACAATCAAAAAAATCAAAACCATCATCACGTTCGGTGGCTCAGGCCTGCAATCCCAGCACCTTGGAAGGCCAAGGCGGGCAGATCACGAGGTAAGGAGTTTGAGACCAGCCTGGCCAATATGGTGAAACCCCGTTTGTACTAAAAATACAAAAATTAGTAGGACGTGGTGGTGCGGGCCTATAGTCCCAGCTACTCGGGAGGCTGGGGTAGGAGAATCATTTGAACCCGGGAGGCAGAGGTTGCAGTGAGTTGAGATCGTGCCAGTGCTCTCCAGCCTGGGCGACAGAGCGAGACTCCATCTCAAAAAAAAAAAAAAAAAAAAAAAAGAAAAACCACCCCAATCTCAAAGCAACTGTAACACAGAAGCTTAGAGGCATGAGCTGTTTTTCCTTCGTCTGTGATCCCTAGAGCCCAGCACAAGGCACAGAACACAGGAGTAGCAATGGTGGCTGAGACCACTGGCACTGTCACTGTCACATGGTGAGGGGGGCCTTCTGTCAACACTCAATAACCTTCGCTTGGATCATCACCAGCCAGAAGCTCCACTTCCTCCCAGGGGGATCTGAAGGCCCATTTCAGCCACCCTCCCCCACCTCCTGCAGACACCACACAGCTGAGCATAGGGGCCAGTGTGTGCTCTGCCAAGGCCTGGGCTGGCTTCCACCGCCTTTCAACAGCACTATAACTGTGGGACTTGGCCGGAAATGGCTCCACTTTGGTCCCCCCAGGCTGGGGAGAAAAACAAGGGTGTTTAACCAGGACATGAGAATGGCACCCATCCGGAAGCAGGAAGCCCCGGTAAGGGCCAAGACCTGGAGCCATGCTCCCTTCTTCTGTCCTCCCAGGTACTGAGACGAATGAATCGAAGAGTCTGTAAGTGTCAACAGTTCTCAAATTGAAATGCCCAAATGTCCACTTTTAGTAAGGAAGCCTCATCTTTTGTACATCTAGTGTTTTAATACACCTGGCAATAACATGCTTGCCTTTGATATGTTAACTGTAACAGCACCCAGAGGTGTCCCTGCATGGCGCTCCGCTCCCCTGATGCAGAATTCAGAGGGGAAAACATGGGACTGGGCCCTGGAGCCTGCACAGCTGACCCTCTCCTGCCCACTGACCCTCCCCAGAGCCCTCCCCCGCACATGTGGGAAGATCTGCTGGTGCTCTTCGGAGTCCACTTGCCTGGAGGGCCAGAGCTGGGCCATCAGTTTGCGACTATCACTCCTGCTATACCATGCCACAGTCCCACTGATACTAAACACTGCAGCTTATCAACAACTCTGTGTCTGCCCTAAAGATGCCACATAAATGTCCAGGAGACACAGAAAAGCCCCCCGGTCACGTACCTGCCCGGTCGGCTTTGAGCGCGTCCCAGACGTTGCAGTTAAAGTCGTCGTACCCAGCGAGGAGGAGGCGCCCACTCTTGGAGAAGGAGACAGAGGTGATCCCACAGATGATGTTGTCGTGGGAGTAAGTCATGAGCTCCTGGTCGGCACGAAGGTCAAACAGCCTGCAGGTGGCATCGTCTGAGCCAGTGGCAAATGCATTGCCATTTGGAAAGAACTGGAAAGAGAAAGCAAATCAAGACATCATGTTAACACTCAGAAAGAAATATTGGGCATATGGACTGCTCAATGGTAGGGCTGCAGAGAACACAGCAAAGACCAGCAAGATGTGCTCTGGTAAGAACAGAGGGATGGGCCGGGCACGGTGGCTCACGCCTGTAATCCCAGCACTTTGGGAGGCTGAGGCGGGTGGATCACCTGAGGTTGGGAGTTTGAGAGCAGCCTGACCAACATGGAGAAACCCCGCTCTACTAAAAATATAAAATTGGCTAGGACTGGTGGCGTGCACCTGTAATCCCAGCTACTCGAGAGGCTGAGGCAGGAGAATCGCTTGAAACCGGGAGGTGGTAGAGGTTGCAGTGAGCCGAGACTGTGCCACCGCACTCCAGCCTGGGCAACAACAGCAAAACTCTGTCTCAAAAAAAAAAAAAAAAAAAAAAAAAAAAGGCAGGGGAGGTTTCCCAGGAACTACAGGGGAATGGGATGGAAAGGGATTTGCACTGGGGAAGCACATAAACACTGTGATCTTGGACACCGTGATTACTGTCCCCAAAGAGTAGAATTTATTTCAAAGGAATAGTGAGAAAGGAGTCATCACTGACAGGTGTGCATGCTGCTGTAGCTGCCAGACATCAGGGCTAATCTCATGGAGGAAGGAGCGAAGTGGGCTGAGCAGGGCAGTGGTCAGGACTGCAGCAGAGCTCTATCCAACCAACAGATACATCCTTCCACGTCTCCTCACAAGGCCAGGGGCTGGAAACACTGCCTAGCCATCTGCGTGCTAAAGAGGAGAGCAGGTTTCCTGGTTAGCTGTGCCCCTGACCAGTAAGGCTCTGTAACCAGTAACTGGTGGCCTGAGTTACCTTACTGTCTCTCCCCTCCAGGATCCCAACCGCTGCTCAGCTGTACAGGTGGGAACGGGGACTGGCACATAACAGACACCCTGTGAATATCTTTTTTTTTTTTTTTTTTTTTTTTTTTTGAGACGGAGTCTCACTCTGTCGCCCAGGCTGGAGTGCAGTGACCGGATCTCAGCTCACTGCAAGCTCCGCCTCCCAGGTTTACGTCATTCTCCTGCCTCAGCCTCCCGAGTAGCTGGGACTACAGGCGCCCGCCACCTCGCCCGGCTAGTTTTTTGTATTTTTTAGTAGAGTCGGGGTTTCACCGGATTAGCCAGGATGGTCTCGATCTCCTGACCTTGTGATCCGCCCGTCTCGGCCTCCCAAACTGCTGGGATTACAGGCTTGAGCCACCGCGCCCGGCCTCACCCTGTGAATATCTATAAGACAAGTGGTCAACATAGAGACGTTTCCCACGGGGAGTTTTCTGTATCCCCATCTGCAGATGAGGTTGTATAAGGATCAGAAAGGAGAACATCTAATCCAGAAAAGTTTAAAATTTAGCAATCTGAACGGCTAGCAGAGACAGCAGAGGCCCCGACCCCACACCTTTACCCAGACTCACGCAAATGGCATTGATGTCAGACTCGTGGCCGGTGAAGGTCTGCCGGCACATGCCTTCTCGCACATCCCAGAGTTTGGCTGAAGCATCACAAGCACCAGAGACAAACAGTCTGGTATCAGGAGCAAGAGAAAGGCTCATGACATCTCCAGTGTGTCCGGTAAACGTGGTCGTCTGCTGGCCGGTCTCGATGTCCCACAGGGCACTGGAGCAGGAGCGAATGACAAGGGGACATCAGCCTCAACTTCTCAGGTGGCTAGTCATATGACAGTCTGTCCTTCAAACCACCCAGGGCCACAGTGAGCCTCTGTACTGTTACTTTAAAAAAGTAAATTGTTTAAAGACAAATTTAAATGTAATACAACTTTGGAAGGGAAACAAAGCAAAGTAAGCAAAATTATACAGAGATGAGCACACGGCCTGGGTTTCAGAATGACGGGATCACTACCTCAACTCTAACGCCAGCAAAGAGGGAGCTAGGGGCACTTTTCAAGCAGCAACACTGAGGCTGTGTCCCACTCTTCAGTCATGGATGGGCATGGAGGGGGTGGCAGGAAGCCATGGGGAGGCCCTGGATAGCGGAGGGGGATGCGACTCTACCTGTGGCTGCTCCCTCTGTACCCTCCCCTGGCCTCCCCTCCACAGGATCTTAGAAAAGGCAGGCAGGAGGCGGCCAATGGCAGGTAAACAAATGGCTCGCAGCAATTCTGAGGTCCCCCTGCCCTTTCCTGGAATCACAAACAGGAGAGCAGCTGAGTTCTCAGTGATCACACCTGGTATTCTTTTTTTTTTTTTGACACTGAGTTTCACTCTTGTTGCCCAGGCTGGAGTGCAATGGCGCGATCTTGGCTCACTGCAACCTCCGCTTCCCGGGTTCAAGCGATTCTCCTGCCTCAGCCTCCCAAGTAGCTGGGATTACAGGCATGCGCCACCCATGCCTGGCTAATTTTTTAAAAATATTTTTAGTAGAGACGGGGTTTCTCCATGTTGGTCAGGTTGGTCTCGAATTCCCGACCTCAGGTGATCCACCCACCTCAGCCTCCCAAAGTGCTGGGATTACAGAGGTGAGCCACCGCGCCCGGCCATACCTGGTATTCTATTGTGTTTCTGCTTAACGAACTGTCAAAAGGTGAGACGCTGACAGAGCCCTGCACAGAGCAGAAGCCTGGCTTAGGTGTAAGGACAGCTCTGAAGGCCACACGCCTAAAAATGTGCTATTCTCCTGTGCCTTGACGCACGGAAGGCAACACCAGAGAGCACTGTCCGTTCCTGTCAGCCTCAGAGGAAAGTCTGGCTGGGCCTGGCAATGCAAATCCAACCAGCCGATCTCAACAGACACCGCACAGGGAGTCTCCTCTCTAGGGCCTGAGGGACTGACTGCAGAAGGGAAGCAAGATACGTAAGAGAGTCTGAAAAAAATGATTAATGAACAGAAGCGCTTTAAAAATATCTTCTAATAAATAAAGTCTTCTCAAGATTGACAATCTAGGTGACAAATCTTTTGTAAATCTATGAAATTTATACAACGAGACACCTTATAATACCACAGATGCTTTGCTGATAAGTTGGTTAAGGGCCCATGTCTCGGTGAACCCTACCAACTGCGTGACTAGAGGTCTGTGCCCTGGCCTGGACACAGCTCCTGCCACCAAATCATGCCTCAGAAGACCAGAAAAACCCACATGGCCAGCTGAAGTCTAAAATGACTCAAAAAATAACTATCTGGACATTTAATTTAGTACTTTGATGCCACAAATGAAAAACTTCTAGTGTTTTAAGTGGGTTTCCGTTCACCTGTAAGGTGAAAACACTAAAAATGAAGTCTGATGGAATCGCTTGAATTGTGACGTCTGTTAGTTTTAGTATGTGCTCATTGTTCACAGTGACACGGTGCTATGAGAAAGGGACAATCAAAACCCACCCTGCTCCCACCTAGCATCACCTAAGGAGGTACAGACATACAGATGGGAAAAAAAACAGAAGAGCGGTACTTTCAGCCTGATTGTAGTTAAAATATCTTTATTGGCCAGGTGTGGTGGCTCACTCCTGTAATCCCAGCACTTTGGGAGGCTGAGGTGGGCAGATCACGAGGTCAAGAGATCAAGACCATCCTGGCCAACATGGTGAAATCCTGTCTGTACTGAAAATACAAAAATTAACCGGACGTGGTGGCGGGCGCCTATAGTCCCAGCTACTCGGAAGGCTGAGGCAGGAGAATAGCGTGAACCCGGGAGGCAGAGGTTGCAATGAGCCGAGATCACGCCACTGCACTCCAGCCTGGAGACAGAGCAAGATTCTGTCTCAAAAAAAAAAAAAAAAAAGTTTGTATTTTAGTTCTTAGCTGCTGAAAATTAAACTTTGTAAATTTATTAAAAGTATAATGAGAGTATAATGAGGCTGGGCATGGTGGCTCACGCCTGTAATGGGAGGCCGAGGTGGGCAGGTCACCTGAGGTCAGGAGTCAGGACCAGCCTGGCCAACGTGGTAAAACCTGGTCTCTACTAAAAATACAAAAATTAGTCAGGCATGGTGGCAGGCACCTGTAATCCCAGCTACTTGGGAGGATGAGGCAGGAGAATCATTTGAACCTGGCAGGTGGAGGTCACAGAGCCAAGATTGCACCATTGTACTCCAGCCTGGGTAACAAGAGCAAAACTCCGTCTCAAAAAAAAAAAAGTATAATGAATTCACACATTGCTACTATGTGTTTAAAATCTTAAGGCCACTTAAATTAAAGATGGCCTAATATTATGTCAAGAACCTTATTTCCTCCATGTTCACAGAGGAATGTGCCAGGGGTGTGGGGTTCTCAAAGCACTGCCTGCCCCGGGTCAGGTACTTACCATGTGGTGTCTCCAGAGCTGGTGACGATCTGATTGTCATCCAGGAATCGGCAGCAGGACAGGTAACCTGGCAAAGAACAGGCCTAAGTGATGAGCTGAATCCAGCAGGCCTTGCATCTAGTCTCATACATAAAGAAACACACTGGCTGGGTAGAAGCTCTATGTCTAAGGTAAGACCAGCACTGTGCTGGTCTTTTGTTCCCATCTGTGCACACAGCAGGTCCACACGCACAGCCGGTGGGGGCGAGAGCCTAGCCGGGCAGGACAGCACATCCCACAGAGACCCACAGCTCCGTGACGGGGGCAGGAGCAGAAACCACACCCATGAAACACACACGTTTCATCTGCTTTACTGTTTGACACATCAAAGGCTGGGGATCCCTCGTCTGTTTACTCATTCAGGGGAAGCTGACTCCAGTGCCCAGGAGGGCAACCATCCAGACACCTGGAACACAGCCTTAACAAAACAGACACCTCCTGCTCTCCTACAGCCCACACTCCAGCGGGGACAGAGAATGAGAATCACTGAAATAGCACATCGGAAAGGGAGTGCTAAGGGAAGGAGAGGGCAAGGTAGGGGCCTCACAAGATGGGAGCCAGGAGAGGAGGGAGGACATCCTGAAAGTAGACTCAGGGAAGAAGGATCCAAACAGAGGGCCCAGACAGGGCAGGAGGTGGTGAGGCCACAGGGTCAGGGTGGCAAGGGTAAGTGGGTCATGGAAGGGATAACGAGGGCAACAGGAAAGCGGCATGGCAGCAACACTGCAGACACGGCGGTACTCGTGACTATGTGTGGGTGGGTTTGTTTTCTTGTGGACAGTGGCTGTGACACCCACATCAGCGTGGGCACAATTCTGTGTCTCTGAGTATTCCCACCCACTCCCACTGGGAAGGAAGCGTCAGAGGCTAGACACAGCGGACATGGTGGGGACACATCAAGATGCCCCGTCCTAAACAACTTTCAAAATAAGGAAAGGCAACAACAAAAAATCAGTCTGCAGTATCCACACATGATGACTGGTCTCTACTAAAAATACAAAAATTAATCAGGCATGATGGTGGGCACCTGTAATCCCAGCTACTTGCGAGGATGAGGCAGGAGAATCATTTGAACCCCGCAGTTCAAATTGTTAATGACTTCTGTTGACCATTATTTCTATTGTACATTGATCATAGTTCTGGTATTTACTGTGGAACTAAAAGCACAGGGTCAACAAACCAGTTAGTGTGTGCCCAGGGTTGCTGACGGTCTGGCCCTAATCTGAAGATTCAGGGGTTCCAGTGGCACTGGTGATTTTCAAGAGACCTGTTTAGATCTGGATGTTTACTGAAATGCTTTGCCCCCAACTACACCCCAGGGAGTCATATGACACTGCATGAATCAGCAAACAACAAAAATAAAATGCACAAAAAGAATAAACCAAAAAAAAAAAAAAAAAAAAAAAAATAAACCCACTGAGGGTTTTAATGTAGAAAGTGTAAGATTACAGAGAAAACAAAGCATTTATTTAACAAACATTATTGTCACTATTTTTTTGAGACGGAGTCTTGTGCCGTTGCCAGGCTGGAGTGCAGTGGCGTGATCTCGGCTCACCGCAACCTCCGCCTCCCAGGTCAAGCGATTCTCCTGCCTCAGCCTCCCTAGAGTAGCTGGTACTACAGGCGCATGCCACCACACACAGCTAATTTTTGTATTTTTAGTAGAGACGGGGTTTCACCATGTTGGCTACGATGGTCTTGATCTCTTGACCTCGTGATCCACCTGCCTTGGCCTCCAAAAGTGCTGGGATTACAGGCGTGAGCCACCACGCCTGGCCAACAAACATTATTAAACTGGCTCTGACAGAAAAAAAAATATGCATAGATGACAGAGCTCAAAACACCAACTACGTGCCTACAAAAGCACGTGTGGTCAAATACTTCCTGGAGGCCACACCACAGGGACACGAGGGACCATAAAGGTGAACCCAGCTCAGAGGAGGACAGCCCTGCATACCTGGTGCCCCGTGTAGTGCCCTGCAGCTCGCCGTCGTGCTCCCGGGTCTCCACCCGAACCCCCTCCACTGGCTTCCTGGTTCATGCTCACCCTTGCTTCAGGGAAGCACCCCTACCCCGTCAGGTGCCCTTCCAGACCATGCCACTGAGCCTGGCAGCACTTAGTCTGTTTGTGAGCACAGAAGGGCAGGAAAGAAGAGTCATGGAGACCTCAGCACAGCCTGCATCTCACACAGGGGACTAGGCGGAGGCCCTCCCAAACTTACTGCATCTCACACAGGGGACTAGGCGGAGGCCCTCCCAAATTTACTGCATGAAAGAATCATGACCTTGGCCGGGCGCGGGGGCTCACGACTGCAATCCCAGCACTCTGGGAGGCTGAGGCGGGCAGATCACCTGAGGTCAGGAGTTCGAGACCAGCCTGGCCAACACGGTGAAACCCCATCTGTACTAAAAACATAAAAATTAGCCAGGTGTGGTGGTGGGCGCTGGATGTGTAATCCCAGCTACTTGAGAGACTGAGGCAGGAGAATCACTTGAACCCAGGCGGCAGAGGTTGCAGTGAGCAGAGTTCACGCCAGTGCACTCCAGCCTGGGCAACAGAGCAAGACTCTGCCTCCAAGAAAATAAACAAATAAAATAAATAAAATCATGACCTCGTAGATCTCAGAGATGACGTCTTGGTCCCACCCCGTGCAGGCTGTAGTGAAGCTACACAGAAGACATCAGCTTCTCACTCCAAGAACCAGAGACTGAACCCTAAATCCACAGCTCTCATGCGCTGATAAAATGATATGGACGAGCATCAGCTGACAGGAACTATGAAGGACAAGGGAAATGACCAAATGTATAAGCCACACGTGGCCCCGACTTACAATTTTGTGACTTTATGATGGTTTGAAAGACACACGCATTTAGTAGGAAAACCATGCTCCACATACCCATACAACTATGTTTCCATTTTCAGGGGTGTCCAATAATTTACATGAGATGTTCAACTTTTTATTATAAGATACGCATCATGTTAGATGGTTCTGCCCAACCAGTGGCCACTCTTAGTGTCTGTGCATGTTCAGGTTGAGGGGCTAAGCAAGACATGATGCTTGGGGGGTGTGTCCAATGTGGCCTGGAGAGCAGGACTGGTGTGCAGTGCCCAGGGTGCCAAGCACACTCCATGAGGCCCAGTCTGTGCAGAGACCAGGCCTAACCCCTTCTCTTCCAGGAAAGTCTCGCAGGGCTTTCTGGCCAAGAGGCCATGAGTGGTGAAGACTGCAGGCTCTGAAATCAGAAATACCTGGGCTCCACTGTCAGCATGGCAGCTAAGTAGCAGTGAAAGTTTCTGTAAGTTCTTTCAGAGCCCCAGCCTCCCCATGTAACTGGGGAGCTGATGGGAGGAGCAGAGCTGTCTGCGCACATAAGAAGTTCTCAGTAAATGGAGGCAGTTACTATTTCTGTTATTACTGAATTTGAACAAATTCCCTAGGTATGTGTGGGGGGCACTTCAGGTGAAAACACGCCCCTCCTCCCCTGGTGCGGGGGCCTGTGCTGCCACCCTCTGGAAGCCTGCAGAGAGGCAGAGAAAACAGACCCTGAACAAAAGTGTGCACCCAGTGCGGAGGTGCAAGGGCACAAAGGTGGCACCAGGTGCCTCAAGGAGAGGCAGAAATGCGGCCGGGGGACCTCACAGTGGTCTGGTCATATAGGCAAGTGGGTGTGAAGGGCTGTCCTGTGTCTCATAGGGACCACTGGCTGTAGAGACAAGGCCGTGGAAGTCCAGGAGAGAGGGGGTAGCTTGAAGACAGGCAGGGCAGACGGTGGAAGCGTAGGAGAAAGATGGGCTCCTGGGCGTGTGGTGTCAGCAGAGGTGCCTCAAGGATAGAGTGAGTCTAGAGTCTAGAAAGGAGCACATCACCAGGCTCCGGGAAGAGCACAGCATGGATGCACACACTGCTCTACCCAGCATGGCTGCCGACCCAAAGACAGCAAAGCCGAGAAGGACACACAAGCGTGGCCAGACGCAGCCCTGTGAGGAAACTTACCCAAGAACAGGACGATGGGCTTGAGAAACCATCCATCTACAAGGATGGTGTTTACTGCAGCAATGTTTATAATAAATTGTGGGAAACTGGGAACTGCCTAAATGTCCGACAATAGGAACAAATTAGTGCACCACACCATGAAACTCTCTACAGCTACTGAGTCACAGAACGACAGTGTAATACTACAGTTGTATAATACTGTGTAACACTACTGCATAACTACTGTATAACTACTGCATAATACTGTAATTCTGGATGGAATTATAGGTCCCCCGACATAAAAGAAGATGATTCAAAGTTCCTTTCCAAAATTCCTTTTTTTTTTGAGACGGAGTCTCGCTCTGTCGCCCAGGCTGGAGTGCAGTGGTGGTGCGATCTCTGCTCACTGCAACCTCCGCCTCCCCGGTTCAGCACTTTTGCTGCCTCAGCCTCCCAAGTAGCTGGGATTACAGGCACCTGCCACCACATCCGGCTAATTTTTGTGTTTTTAGAGAGATGGGGTTTTGCCATGGTGGCAGGCTGGTGTTGCACTCCTAACCTCAGGTGATCCACCTGCCTCAGCCTCCCAAAGTGCTGGGATTATAGGCATGAGCCACTGCACCCGGCCCTCTTTCCAAAATTTCTACAATGAACACACTTTGAAAGGTTTAGTCCTCCTGCCTGCACCCTGGAGAACATCCCCTGTTGGGAGCAGGGGCAAGGAGGAGACCCCACCTAGGGGAGGAGCACAGGACACACTGAAAGGCAGGCGGGCAAATGCCAAGAAGTCAGCCATGACCACACCCAGTCCCTCACTAGTCCTCCTCAGACAGGTGGTTTCAGGAGCACCTGTGCCGCCCCAGGATCGGCTCCAAGGAGCAAAAACAAGACCGTGTTGGTGAGGGACAGGCTCAGTCTAGACCTGGAGAGACAAGTGCCCAGCCCTGCGCCGAGGCGTGCACAGGAGATGGAGAGCAGAGGTCTTTTCTTCAAGGAGTTCAGTAAGAAGGAAAATGAAAGAGATGAGGAAGTAACTTGAAGATGTGAAAGTGAGGCTCAGAGGGGTGCAGAGAGGAGTGTCCAGGCACCACGAGTGCCTCCATGATGGTGTCAGGCTATGAGGCCAACCAGTGCAGCCGAGATGCTGGGGCTGATGACAGTGAGCCTCAAGCAGGCACCCTAGTCACCAGCTGCCCTGTTGTGGCTCCTGAAGCAGGGTTTACAGGGAGACAACATATATCCCCTTCTGTGTCCAAGCTTCTGAGGCCTGTCAGAAAAAAATCCACTATTTTCATGAATATAGAAAATGTTCTGCTTCTCACTATATGAAGATACTGTGTCTAAAAATCCCAAGTTTTGGCTACCACAGTGGGCTCTATCACTGACACCTGTGCACGCTGTTACCACGAAGGCCTTGTGCACGCTGTTACCACGAAGGCCTTGGGCTGGACTTCTGATCAAGGCTCCTGTATCTGTAGCCATCTTGATCAGAATGATCCAGGCAAGGGCAGCCGTGTCTCCACTGCCCGAGAGGTTTGCCAAGAACAAAGTTCTAAGAGCAAGCGTTGAGTCTCCCTGCATTGGCCCTTAGGGATCTGCTTTTATAAAAATCTGAGACTAGGTCAAAGGGCTGGAAATAAACTTTTTTTTTTTTTTTTTTTGAGATGGAGTTTTACTCTTGTTGCCCAGGCTGGAGTGCAGTGGTGCGATCTCAGCTCACTGCAACCTCACCTCCTTGGTTCAAGTGATTCTTCTGCCTCAGGCTCCCAAGTAGCTGGGACTGCAAGTGCATGCCACCACACCCAGCTAATTTTTGTATTTTTAGTAGAGACAGGGTTTCACCTTGTTGGCCAGGTTGGTCTCAAACACCTGACCTCAGGTGATCCACCCACCTTGGCCTCCCAAAGTGCTGGGATTATAGGTGTGAGTCACGATGCCCAGCCTCAAACTTCAACTTTTACTGATTTGAAGCTGTAAAATATGAATCATGACTGAAGAAAGTTACAAATACCTTTTTTTTTTTTTTTGGAGACAGGCTCTCACTCTGTCTCCCAGGCTGGAATGCAGTGGCCCGATCACGGCTCACTGCAGTCTTGACCTCCCAAGCACAAAGGAACCTCCTGCCTCAGCCTCTTGAGTAGCTGGGACCACAGGCTTGAGTCACACCTGGCTAATTTTTGTATTTTTTTGTAGAGACGGGGTCACCCTATGTCACCCAGGCTCACAAACACTCTTAAGAGGCCAAATGTGTGTGTGTGTGTGTTTTTTTAAATAACACAACTCCTTAGAAGTAAAATTTCATGAACTATGAAGGAAATAAAATCTCCAAAATATTCCTACTAATACCAGTTTTTTTATTTTCTTGGGTATTTTTGGCTTTTCTTTCTTTGGTTTCAACAGACAAATACAGTCAGTGTTAAATCCAGCAACCTTTGACTACCAATGTAAACAGAGGCACTGACTCTGACGGTCATGGGAAGGGGCTGCTCAACACAGAGAACAGCTTTCCAAAAAGGGTGCTGCATCAGAAAGAGTTGTGTGGTTTACAGGGTCGGTATGAGCTGCCTGGCTGGACTGCCAGTGACGGCCAGCGGCTCCCATTCGTAGGCATTACCTTCTCACAGAAAAAACTATAAGCACTGCATGAAATACAAAAACCAAACACCTGAAAGCAGGCAAACAAGAGCAGGTAGAAACTGGAGGAGTCTCCCCTGGGAGAAAAGAAAGGCAGGGCATGGTTTGTTCTTAAGGAGCTTTCCCTGAGGAGGGGACTGTCTGTGATAACCCCAGGGCTACAGCCTCACACACAAGACCTGTGGCCAAGGTCTTCAAGAGCCAGTAGACAAATTACTGGACAACCACAGCCAGAAGGCGAAAGGATAACAATACAAAGAAGAAAGCCACAGAAAGGGAGTCCCAGACTACACACACGGCTGACCAGACATCCGGCCCCTGAGGTGCACAGGCAGCGCGGAAAAGCTGAACAGAGGTTTCTGCTGCAGCCACACGAGACAGACAGAGACAGACTGCCTGACAAAACGAAGCCAAACATCAGTTAGTTCTGGAGAACATAACCGGACACAAAGTCTCTATGACACAATATTTACAATGTCTAGAATCCAATTTGAAATTACTACATGTACTAAAAAATAGCAACATGTCACTCAGACTCCAGAGGAGAGATCCACAAGGACCAACGTCAGGAAAACGAGATGCTGAGATCAGCAGACAAGGACTCTAAAGGCAGCTCTTAAACTCTCCTTGTGGATGCAAAATAAAACATGCTATTATACAAGGACAGGGAATCTCAGCAGGAAAAGGAAACATTTCTAAATAAAAGCAACAGAAATTCCAGAACTGCAGAAGAAATATCTGACATAAAGAATCTGCTGGAGAGCCTTAGTTTATCAGAGGTAACAAGGACATGAACTTGAATGGAAATAAAAAGGTTTAAGCAAGTGAGTGGCGCTAACAACAACAAAAAGGAGCACATCTGAAGTGGGAAAGTGAGAACAAGCCGCAGCCCCCAGAGCCTCGGGGACAGCACAGACGCATGTGTTACTGCAGCACAGAGGGCAGGGACTAAGGACAGAGGATGCTCTGAAGACATGGTCTAAAACTTCCCAAATTTGGTGAAAGACAAACTTATAGATTCAAGATGCCAAAGCACAATAAATGCAAAGAAAATCACATCGAGGCACCTACATGCAAACTGCTAAAACCCAAAACAAATCTTTAGATTGCTAAAAAAAGAAAAATAAATGAAAAAAAGAGTCAACCCATAATTCTAGATATCTAGCAAAAATACCTTTCAAGAATAAAGGCAAAATAGAACTCTTAGGGAAATGAACACTAAGTGCTTTTGCCAGCAGCAGACCTGAGACCTGCACTAACCATGACTTGTTCTGGGTAGGGCTTTCGGCCGACAGGACGCCCGCAGAAGGCGCCTCTGCAGGAGAGCGGGAAGGGCACTGGACACGGAAGCTCTCTCCGGAGGGCAGAGTAGATTTATTTCATTCTTTTCTCTCTGAGATGGAGTCTCACTCTGTCACTCTGTCACCCAGGCTGGAGTACAGTGGCGTGATCTCAGCTCACTGCAACCTCCGCCTCCCAGGTTCAAGCGATTCTCCTGCTTCAGCCTACCGAGCAGCTGGGACTACAAGTGCGTGCCACCATGCTCGGCTACTTTTTGTATTTTTAGTAGACACAGGGTTTTGCCATGTTGGCCAGGTGAATCTCAAACTCCTGGCCTCAGGTGATCTGCCTGCCTCGGCCTCGCAAACTGTTGGGATTACAGGCGTGAGCCACCGTGCCCGGCCTACTTCATGCTTTTCATATTTTTTTTTTTTTTGAGACGGAGTCTCGCTCTGTCGCCCAGGCTGGAGTGCAGTGGCCGGATCTCAGCTCACTGCAAGCTCCGCCTCACATCATTCTCCTGCCTCAGCCTCCTGAGTAGCTGGGACTACAGGCACCCGCCACCTCGCCCGACTAGTTTTTTGTATTTTTTTAGTAGAGACAGGGTTTCACCGTGTTAGCCAGGATGGTCTCGATCTCCTGACCTCGTGATCTGCCCATCTCCTCAGCCTCCCAAAGTGCTGGGATTACAGGCTTGAGCCACCGCGCTCGGCCTACTTTTCATATTTATTCACATTATAAGACCCCTAATTTCTTAAGAATGTTTCAAGTATAGAATACAACAATGCTTCAAGGGGCTAGTAACACACACAGGTGTGATGCATATGAAAACCACACCAAGAGTGAGGAAGGGCAGACAGGAGGCCCGTATGTGGCTGCGAGCTCCTTACATTTCCTATCAACTAGTACCACGGTAACTAGAGGACCGCGAGACACTGCGAATGTACACTATAATCCCTAAAGACACCACTAAGACATCAGGCAAAATGGTTTACCTACAAAGCCCACAAAGTAAAATAGATTTTTTAAAAAAATCAAGTAACCCAGGCCAGGTGTGGTGGCTCATGCCTGTAATCAAATAACTCAAAGGAAGGTAGGAAAGGAACAACCAAAATACAAAAATGAAGGGACAAAAAGGTGACAAAGTAGCAGAGCTACAATAGGAAATACAAATGTGCAAAAGCATATTCCAAAGGCAGGCAGAAAAAACCAAGACCCAACAATTATGTGAAGTCTATAACCGACTACTTTCAAAGACACAGTTAAGCTGAAAGGACCCTCACGAAGGCAGGGCTGGCTACATTAGTATCAGAAAAAGTAGCGGTTCCCAACAAAGAACATTATGAGCGAGAAAGAACAGTTCATCATGATAGCAGGGTCACAGGGTCAATTAGTCACAAAGAGACGACAAACGTAAAGGCATCTACTAAAAGAGTTCAAGGTATCTGAAGCATATATTGACAGAATTAACAGGAGAATTAGAAAATCCATAATCATTTTAACAGCCCTGCATGAACATTTCATAGAAAGATACAGAAGATTTGAACATGCCAAAAATCTTGCTCTAATTAACATGTATGTAGAAAATCAGGCCCAGGGCCGGGCGCGGTGGCTCATGCCTGTAATCCCAGCACTTTGGGAGACCGAGGCGGGCGGATCACGAGGTCAGGAGATTGACACCATCCTGGCTAACACGGTGAAACCCCGTCTCTACTAAAAATACAAAAAATTAGCCGGATGCGGTGGTGGGCGCCTGTAGTCCCAGCTACTCGGGAGGCTGAGGCAGGAGAATGGCGTGAACCCGGGAGGTGGAGCTTGCAGTGAGCCAAGATCGCGCCACTGCACTCCAGCCTGGGCGACAGAGCGAGACTCTGTCTCAAAAAAAAAAAAAAGAAAAAAAAAGAAAATCAGGCCCAGATACAACAAACACACACATCATTCCCATGTGCACACAGCGCAGACACCATGACAAGACCATCAGCTCCATTAAAAATAAGCCTCAAATGTCAAAGGACTGAAATGATACAGAGTGTGTCTTAAAGCACAATGGCATCTAATTAGAAATCAATGATAACTAAGAAAACTTCAGATATATAAAAATTATACATCTAAATAACCCATAAGTCAAATAAGCACTCACAAGGATATTAAAAAATTTCACATCGAATGATAATTAAAAGACAATATAGGCTGGCAGTGGTGGCTCAAGCCTGCAATCTCAGCACTTTGGGAGGCCAAGGCGGGTGGATCACTTGAGGTCAGGAGTTCGAGACCAGCCTGACCAACATGGCAAAATCCTGTCTCTACTAAAAATACAAAAATTGGCCAGGTGTTGTGGTGCACATCTGTAATCTACTCGGGAGGCTGAGGCAGGAGAATCGCTTGAACCCAGGGGGTGGAGGTTTCAGTGAGCTGAGATCACACCACTGCACTCCAGCCTGGGGGTGACAGAGGAGGACTCCATCTTAAAAAAAAAAAAAAAAGACAATATTAAAAATATGTGTGTGATGCAGCTAAAGCCATGCTTAGAGGGAAATTTAAAAATTTAAGTGATTGTATCTGAAAAGGAAGCAAACCAGTGGCCTACAAATCTACTTTAGGCAGCTGGAAAATTAAGAAGAAGGCAACTCCAAAGTAAGCAGAAGGCAGGAAAGAACCAAGAACAGAAATCAACAATAGCAGCATATCTTTCAAAGGACAAGGTTATACTTGTAATCTGGCCAAAATTAACTTATTTATCAGACTGCTTAATAGGCGTCAAAAGCAGTACTAGTGACTCCATGAACTGATTTCTTTGGCTGCATGTGAAGTGGGCGGAGTGTTACCAAAAAGTACTGGGGCCATAACATTTCTGAGAACAGATAATACAGCCAGAGAGGTAAAATATATTAGAATAGGACATCCTCTTTCAGCAAACGTATGCCTTTCATGATGAATTAGTGTCACAAGTAAACAAAATCTTGGTGAGATAATAGACTACCTAGCACTTACAGCCACAGGGCTCTATTCTGCCTCATTTGCAGAGACAGGGTCTCACTTTCACCCAGCCTGGAGTGCAGTAGTGCAATCATAGCTCCCTGCAGCCTCAACCACCCAGGCTTGAGCCATCCTCCCGAGGAGCTGGGACCACAGGTGTGCGCCACTGTGCGTGGCTAAGTTTTTCCTTTTTTGTAGAGAAGGGGTCTAAGTTTTGTTGTCCCAGCTGGTCTCGAACTCCTGGCTCCAAGCTACTCTCCTACCTTGGACTCCCAGAATGTTGTAATTACAGGCATGAGCCACCATGTCCAGCGCAAATCCACAGGTTCCTTACTGGTAAAGGCACGTCAGGCCTGTTTTTAGTTTCATTTTCAGAAGACTTCTGGCCATTACTGTGACTTTTATTTGAACCAGTCTCATTAATAATGATTGATAACGCCGGGCGCAGTGGCTGACGCCTATAATCCCAGCACTTTGGAAGGCTAAGGCAGGCGGATCATGAGGTCAGGAGTTCAAAACCAGCCTGGCTAACACGGTGAAACCCCATCTCTACTAAAAATGCAAAAAGAAATTAGACGGGCGTGGTGGCAGGTGCCTGTAGTCCCAGCTACTCAGGAGGCTGAGGCAGGAGAATGGCATTAACCCGGGAGGCAGAGCTTGCACTGAGCCAAGATCATGCCAATACACTCTAGCCTGGGCGAAAGAGCAAGACTCCACCTCAAAGAAAAAAAAAATAATAATAATTAATAAATGACTGATAAAAGGTGAATATCCAAAGCATATAATGTACTCCAGCTAAACAGCTTGTGTCACTTGAAGGTTATGAACAAGGATGGGTACCTGTGTGTCCTGCCAGCTCACGACTCACGCGCACGTTCCCCTCACGAGTTTTCAGATTGTAAATGGAGCAAATGTTATCCAGGCCACCGCAGGCCACATAGTTCCCAGAAGGGGCGTATGCACAGGTCATGACCCAGGAGGAGCGCAGAGGGATGGCGTGGACCTAATGACAGAAACACAGATGATGCAAACACCTTTATGTTCAAAAACAACACTGACGCTAGGATTATCTCATCTCCAACTTTCATTGCATAGGAGGTAACAGAACAAAATAAGAGCCAAAATTATCTAGAGAGTAATTCCCATGAGTGGCCACTCAGGTGAAGCCTATTAATGAGAAGTCCAGTGCTGCACATGGGATTCAAATTCAATCCACACAATCCAGTTTTACTAAAGTCACGACTTATGATTAGGTGGGGACTTAATAGTAGTGCTGCCTACTCATCAAAACTACTTTATTAGGTGGGGTGCGGTCATTCACACCAGTAATCCCAGCACTTTGGGAGGCTAAATTGGGCAGATCACCTGAAGTCAGGAGTTCAAAACCAGCCTAGCCAACATGATGAAACTCCGTCTCTACTAAATATATCAAAATTAGCCGGGCATGATGGCGCATGCCTGTAGTCCCAGCTATTCGGGTGGCTGAGGCAGGAGAATCACTTGAACCTGGGAGGCAGAGGTTGCAGTGAGCTGAGATCATGTCACTGCACTCCAGCCTGGGCAACAGAGCGAGACTCCGTCTCACAAGAAAACAAACAGGCCGGGCGCGGTGACTCACACCTGTAATCCTAGCACTTTGGGAGGCTGAGGCGGGTGGATCACCTGAGGTCAGGAATTTGAGACCAGCCTGGCCTCAAATTGGTGAAACCCCATCTGTGCTAAAATACAAAAATTAGCTGGGTATGGTGGTGGGCGCTTGTAATCCCAGCTACTCAAGGAGGCTGAAGCAGGAGAGTTGCTTGAACCAGGGAGGTGGAGGCTGCAGTGAGCAGAGATCACGCCACTGCACTCCAGCCAGGTCGATAAGAGCAACACTCTGTCTCAAACAAACAAACAAACAAAAAAAAACCCCAAAAAACCCATACATATTAGAAGGAAAACACTGCATTACCCTGTCAAATGGCTATGAACTTATTTGAAAACAAAACTTTTTTTTTTTCTTTTGAGATGGAGTTTCGCTCTTGTTGCCCAGGTTTGAGTCCAGTGGCGCAATCTAGGCTCACTTGCAACTTCTGCCTCCCGGGTTCAAGTGATTCTCCTGCTTCAGCCCCCTGAGTAGCTGGGATTACAGGCGCCTGCCACCACACCTGGCTAATTTTTTGTATTTTTAGTAGAGAATGAGGTTTCACCATGTTGGCTAGGCTGGTCTCAAACTACTGACCTCAGGTGATCCACCTGCTTCAGCCTCCCAAGTGCTGGAACTACAGGTGTGAGCCACCGCACCCGGCCGAAAACAAAATATTTTTACGGAATAACCGAAATGGACATTACTATAATCTATCCTGCCACATCTCTCCCAGTGTGTTAGATCTGCTGTAATGAATGCAACCATTTATACACATTTAGTATTCTTTAGTAAACTGAATAACATCTTTTACGTATATGTTGGGACCAATGACAATACTTTTTTTTTTTTTGAGACGGAGTCTCGCTCTGTCGCCCAGGCTGGAGGAGTGCAATGGCACCATCTCAGCTCACTGCAAGCTCCGCCTCCCAGGTTCACGCCATTCTCCTGCCTCAGCCTCCCGAGTAGCTGGGACTACAGGCACCCGCCACCACGCCCGGCTAATTTGTTTTACTTTTGGTAAAGACAGGGTTTCACTTTGTTAGCCGGGATGGTCTCGATCTACTGACCTTGTGATCTGCCTGCCTGAGCCTCCCAAAGTGCTGGGATTACAGGCATAAGCCACCATGCCCAGCCAACAATACTTTTTATTCAAAACAGTACAATTTGGATTAAGTCTTGAAAATAACATACATTACACTTTAAAGTATGATGATCTCTCCTAAAAAACTAATAATTAAATGAAAAGTGATACTTCTGCACTCTATAAATAAAACATGAAACTTCCCAGACTCTGCTAAAACTGGAATTGAGGTCTCCTGGAAACACAGAAGGTCCTTAGCTCCCATCGGCTCGGTAAGGAGATAACGGAAAATAGCACAACAGCACCTGGTTCAGAGGAAGAGACTGTCACAGGTGCTGGCATGTGACTCAGCTTGCGTCTCACCTGCACAACCTCACTACTAACAAACAGAGCTTGCCGTTACTGCCTTCCCTATCTTGTATTATGTGATTTAACAAAAAAGACTCCAGAGCTTAAAATACTGTTTCCTAGGTGGGTTTTCCAAGGAAGGGAATTTTCCAGTCCCTACCTTGTTGGTGGTGTAGCTGTCCCAGATGATAAGTTTACCATCCTGCGAGGCACTGACGAGAAGCCTGGAGGGACAGACAAAAGCAAACCTATCAGTACCACATAACACAGAAAGTATACAAGGGCAACAGACTAAAACCCAGACTCTGGTGACTTAAGTGCTTTTATGTTACATGTGCTTCAGACAAAGCCACTTATTTATAAGAAAAAAAATCTCTGGTCGGGCACAGTGGCTCACGCCTGTAATCCCAACACTTTGGAAGGCCGAGGCAGGCAGATCACGTGAAGTCAGGAGTTCAAGACCAGCCTCGCCAACATGGCAAAACCCTGTCTCTACTAAAAATACAAAAATTAGCTGGGTATGGTAGTGCGCGCCTGTAATCCCAGCTACTCGGGAAGCTGAGGCAGAAGAATTGCTGGAACCTAGGAGGCGGAGGTTACAATGAGACAAAATCATGCCACTGGACTCCAGCCTGGGCAACAGAGCAAGGCTCTGTTTCAAAAAAGACAGACAGACAGACAGAAAGACAAGACAGAAAGAAAGACGGGAGGAAGGGATGAAGAGGAAGAGGAGAGGAGAGGAGGAAGGAAAGGAAGGCTCTAAATGTCAGACCAACTTTAAAAGCATGAACAAAAACACTGTTACAGACCACAGTTGAGAGTGGAGAGTGCACGGCCCCCAACTGAATGCAGGCCACATCACCCCTGGCACCCATTCCCTTTGTCAGCTGAGACAGGCTGACATCATTTCATAACTGCTTCTGTTTGGTTTCATTACAAATCAAATCAGAGGCTCATGTCTTTAATCCCAACACTGGGAGGCCAAGGTAGGCGGATCACAGGAGTTTGAGGCCAGCATGGCTAGCATGGTAAAATCCCATCTCCACTACAAAAATACAAAAACATAGCTTGGTATGGTAGTGCATGACTGTAATCCCAGCTACTCAGGAGGGTGAGGTGGCAGACTGCTTGAACCCAGGAGGCGGAGGTTGCAGTAAGCCAAGATTGCACCACTGCACACTAGCCTGGGCAACAGAGCGAGACCCTGACTGGAAAAAACAAAAACAAAAACAAAACAAATAAACGAAAAAACAAACCACATTTAAGACATTCCAAATTCATGAAACATTTCTCAGCAAAATACCCCACGAAATTTCCCAGACTGAGCTAAAATTGGAATCAAGGTCTCCTAGAAACCAAAGGAGGCACTCCCTCCTCACCTGCTTGGTAAACAACAGCACCACTGCGCCTGGTCCGGCAGCAGAGACCAGTAACTATCACAAATTTTTTCTTTTTTTTTTTTTGAGATGGAGTCTTGCTCTATTGCCCAGGCTGGAGTGCAGTGGCACCATCTCAGCTCACTGCAAGCTCTGCCTCACGGGTTCCCACCATTCTCCTGCCTCAGCCTTCCGAGTAGCTGGGACTACAGGTGCCCACCACCTTGCACAGCTAAATTTTTTTGTATTTTTAGTAGAGACGGGGTCTCACCACGTTAGCCAGGATGGTATTGATCTCCTGACCTCATGATCTGCTCACCTCGGCTTTCCAAAGTGCTGGGATTATAGGCATGAGCCACCACGCCTGGCCTTTTTTTTGTTTTTGTTTTTGTTTTTTTTGAGACGGAGTCTCGCTTTGTCGCCCGGGCTGGAGTGCAGGAGCGTGATCTGGGCTCACTACAAGCTCCGCCTCCCGGGTTCACGCCATTCTCCTGCCTCAGCCTCCTGAGTAGCTGGGACTACAGGCGCCCGCCACCGCGCCCGGCTAGTTTTTTGTATTTTTTTTAGTAGAGACGGGGTTTCACCGTGTTAGCCAGGATGGTCTCGATCTCCTGACCTCGTGATCCGCCCGTCTCAGCCTCCCAAAGTGCTGGGATTACAGGCTTGAGCCACCGCGCCCGGCCTGTTTTTGTTTTTGAGACGGAGTTTTGCTCTTGTTGCCCAGGCTGGAGTGCAATGGCGCGTCGGCTAACCACAACCTCCACTTCCTGGGTTCAAGCAATTCTCCTGCCTCAGTCTCCAAAGTAGCTGGGATTACAGGCATGTGCCACCACGGCCAGCTAATTTTGTATTTTTAGTAGAGACGGGGATTCTCCATGTTGGTCAGGCTGGTCTCTAATTCCTGACCTCAGGTGACCCGCCCACCTCAGCCTCCAAAGTGCTGGTATTACAAGTGTTGAGCCACTGCGCCCAACCATGTATTTTTTCATAATTATTTCCTTGTTCTGGCAACTGTGCTCAGTTTGGAATCCACGTGTTGAAAAGGAGCTCCATACTACAAAGGAAAATATGAATAATGAGCAAAAGAATTTCACCTTAGCAGGCGAGTAATGTGGATGAAAGTAACTCCTGGGAACCACAGTTGCTCATGAGAGGTCCTAAGGAACTCTGTAGCATAGGATGCTGTTTTCAATGAAGAGCAAGAAGGTTCTACTGTTTGATGCAGAGATATCTGTCAGTACGGTAAATGATGGTATAAGGATTTTTAC
This sequence comes from Macaca thibetana thibetana, assembly GCF_024542745.1. Taxonomy (NCBI): domain Eukaryota; kingdom Metazoa; phylum Chordata; class Mammalia; order Primates; family Cercopithecidae; genus Macaca; species Macaca thibetana. The sequence continues at coordinate 987,509 of NC_065578.1, forward strand.
TTTTAAGGATTTTATCAAACGAGGGTTTTGTTTTTGTTTTTTTGAGACAGAGTCTCCCTCTGTCACTCAGGCTGGAGTGCACTGGCGTGATCTCGGCTCACTGCAAACTCTATCTCCTGGGTTCAAGTGATTCTCATGCCTCAGTCTCCCAAGTAGCTGGGATTACAGGCACGTGCCACCACGCCTGGCCAATTTTTGTATTTTCAGTAGAGATGGGCTTTCCCCATGTTAGCCACGCTGGTCTCCAACTCCTGGCCTCAAGTGATCCGCCTGCCTTGGCCTCCCAAAATGTTGGGATTACAGGTGTAAGCCACGGTGCCTCAAAACGCAGGTTTTAACTATTTCAGCTGTGAACATATGTGACTTCTTAAAGCTGACCCAAAGCTGGAGTAACGCTCTCTCAAGTTTTGTTGATAACTGAGACTTTTAATATCAAACTAGATGTTTTGATACACTAAGTACTAACTTTACAAAGGTGTCAATGAGTTTAACAAATAAAAGCCTTTTCACCTGCAATTTATTACAAAATTTATCACAGAACTAAAAACTAAGTGTAGGCTCCCATCCTATTATTTTTCAGATGCAATTATTATTATTATTATTATTATTTTGAGACAGAGTCTCACTCTGTCACTCAGGCTGGAGCAACATGGCACAATCTCAGCTCACTCCAACCTCTGCCTCCCAGGTTGAAGCAATTCTCGTGCGTCAGCCTTCCCAGTAGCTGGAATTACAGATGTGCACCACCATGCCTGGCTAACTTTTTGTATTTTTAAGTAGAGACAGGGTTTTGCCATGCTAGTCTCGAACTCCTGAGCTCAGGCAATCTGCCCACCTCAGCCAGGATTACAGGCGTGAGCCACTGCACCCAGCCTTCAGATGCAATTCTTAAAGCAAACTTCTCAATCCAGGTTGTCATCAACATATTAAAACACTGAAAATTATTTCTATGTAATGGTATAAGGTTCCCTCTCTAGCTTTATTTCTGCCCAGCCCTTCTGAGACTTTCTGTTGAGTATCAGAGCTGATCTAAAGCAGCTCATCCTCCTAGATTAGGAGGATCACCTTTACAGAGGTCTCCCGGTCAGAGAGCTTAATAACTGCTGACTTCCAGAGGGATTAGGGACATGTAAGCTGTCGACTGATCCTCCAGAAGGTGAGAGAAGACATGCCTCCTAGTCCCGGATTAGAGAGCTGTTGGAGAGCTGGGTTCACGTTGCCTGCCAGTGCCTTTACCTACTCAACAATCAATTATCTGAGGTGCCACTCACCTAGAACATAGAGGCGAGAGCCAGGAAGCAAGCTAAATGGCTCCAGGACCCTGAAAGTAGCTGTCAAAAATCAAAACACCTAACGCCCTTCATTTTACTCAAAGGAGGGAGGGTGGTGGCTCATGTCTGTAACCCCAGCACTTTGGGAAGCTGAGATAAGAGATCGGTAAAGTCTAGGAGTTTGAGACCAACATGGGCAACATAGGGAGACCCGGTCTCTACAAAAAATATTTTTAAAAAATCAGCTGGGCACGGTAATGTGCACCTGTGGTACCAGCTACTCAGGAGGCTGAGGCAGGATTGCTTGAGCACCAGAGTTCAAGACTGCAGTGAGCTAGGATCGCACCACTGCATTCTAGCATGGACAACAGAGTGAGACCCAGTCTCAAAAAAAAAAAAAAAAAAAAAAAAGTCACCTTTTAGTACAAATAAATATATTGATAAACATATTACAAATGTACATCTGATACGTTAATACATACATACATAACAAGTAGTCATTGTGGGCCTCACCTCGCATGTAGTTTTTTTTGTATGTTTTTTTTTTGAGACAGAGCCTCACTCTGTCACCCAGGCTGGAGTGCAGTGGTGCAATCTTGGCTCACTGCAACCTCTGCCTCCTGGATTCAAGCGATTCTCCTGCCTCAGCCTCCTGAGTAGTTGGGATTACAGGTGCCCACCACCAACCCGGTTAACTTTTGTACTTTTGGTAGAGACGGGGTTTTACCACGTTGGCCAGGCTGGTCTCAAACTCCTGACCTCAGGTGATCCACTCGCCTCAGTCTCCCAAAGTGCTGGGATTACAGGCGTGAACCACGGTGCCTGGCCTTTCATGTAGCTTTGTGTTCTGTTTTGCTTTTTGAGACAGAGTCTCGATCCGTCACCCAGGCGGGAGTGCAATGTGTGCACGCACGCGTGTGTGTGTATATATATCTATATCTATATATTTTGAGACAGAGTCTCACTCTGTTGCCCAGGCTGGAGTGCAATGGTGCAATCTTGGTTCACTGCAACCTCCACCTCCTGGGTTCAAGCGATTCTCCCACCTCAGCCTCTTGAGTAGCTGAAACTACAGGCGTTCGCCACCACACCTGGCTAATTTTTGTATTTTCAGAAGAGATGGGGTTATACCATGTTGGCCAGGCTGGTCTCAAACTTCTGAACTCAAGGGATCCACCTGACTTGGCCTCCCAAAGTGCTGGGATTACAGGTGTGAGCCACCGTGTCTAGCCTCATGTAGTTTTGAAAGACAAACTAGGCCGGGCACGGTGGCTCACACCTGTAATCCCAGCACTTTGGGAGGCCGAGGCAGGCAGATCACAAAGTCAGGAGATCGAGACCATCCTGGCTAACAATGAAACCCCGTCTCTACTAAAAATACAACAAAAAAAATTAGCTGGGCATGGTGGGGGGAGCCTGTAGTCCCAGCTACTCAGGAGGCTGAGGCAGGAGAATGGCATGAACCCAGGAGGCAGAGCTTGCAGTAAGTCCAGCTTGCAGTGAGCTGCCACTGCACTCCAGTCTGGGCAACAAGACTTCATCTCAAAAAAAAAAAAGAAAGAAAGAAAGACAAATTAATAGTCATTTCTACTGTTTCATAGTGTCCATAAATCAAACAAACACAGTGAAAGAACTGGTATTCTTTTTTTTTTTTTGAGACGGAGTCTCGCTGTGTCTCCCAGGCTGGAGTGCAGTGGCGTGATCTCGGCTCACTGCAAGCTCCGCCTCCCGGGTTCACGCCATTCTCCCGCCTCAGCCTCCCAAGTAGCTGAGACTACAGGCGCCCGCCACCATGCCCGGCTAGTTTTTTGTATTTTTAGTAGAGACGGGGTTTCACCATGTTAGCCAGGATAGTCTCGATCTCCTGACCTCGTGATCCACCCACCTCGGCCTCCCAAAGTGCTGGGATTACAGGCTTGAGCCACCGCGCCCGGCCAAGAACTGGTATTCATAGGCTGGACACGGTAGCTCACGCCTGTAATCCCAGCACTTTGGGAGGCCGAGGCAGGCAAATCACGAGGTCAGGAAATTGAGACCATCCTGGCTAACATGGTGAAACCCCATCTCTACTAAAAATACAAAAAAATTAGCCGGGTGTGGCAGCAGGCGCCTGTAGTTCCAGCTATTCAGGAGGCTGAGCTTGCAGTGAGCCAAGATCACACACCACTGCACTCCAGCCTGGGTGACAAAGTGAGACTCTGTCTCAACAACAACAACAACAAAGAACTGGTATTCATAAATTACAGCTTTAAGTCATGAAAAAAGTCTTAAACGGTAACATTTGTTTATGAAGGCAGGAAATACGAAGATTAAAGAAAATATATACCCTCCACCCTCTGTCATGGGGTGGGCGGCAGGGGGAGGGATAGCATTAGGAGAAATATCTAATGTAAATGACGAGTTAATGGGTGCAGCAAACCAACATGGCACAGGTATACCTACACGTTGTGTAATAAACCTGCACGTTGTGCACAAAAAAAAAGAGAGCTTATGGAACAAGGATAGAGACACACACACACACACACACACACACACACACACACCACCCCCTCCCCCCGATAGAGACACACCACACACACACACCCCCACACACACCCCCTCCCCCCGATAGAGACACACCACATACACACACACACACACACACACCCTCCCCCCAAAAAAACTCTTTTGGACCTTAAAGAGGCAAACACTAGCCTATCCAGAAACAAATGACTATTTAGAACAAGCACTCTCTAGAAGGCTCTGGAAAGCAGAGGTTCTCCATAATATTATTTTGGTTTTCTCATGACTGTGCAATTATACAACAAATGCCATGCACCTAGCACCCTGTCCAAGAACAAGGACCAATGTGGCACCCCAGCCTCCCACAGGCCTCACTGAACACCACCTTGCTCACAGGGTGGCCATGACTCTGAACTTGGTCCTGCTTTGTCAGCCCTTGCTTTTCTTCCTTCTAATCCTGGGGCTTTCAAGACACAAAGTGTGTTTGAGACAGACGGATCATAAAGTCTCCCATCCAGTGATCTGGCGCCCACCCCACCCACCCTGAGCCCGAGCCCCACCTCCACTGCTCAGGTCACACACCCATCTCTTAGGTTCCTGAACAATCTGCCTGCAGGTCACTCTCATCCCTTCCAGACTACCCAGTCCAGAGCCCGGCTGGTGAAGGAGACACATTACTTGGTGGTGCAGTGCTCTGAGTACCCGAACACTGCCCAGCAACAGCACTGTCCACTCCACTAACCTGCCTGATCTGGACACCAGTGTTCCCACACATGGAGGAAAGGCCCCAGAGGTAGCATATTGTTTTGTTTCGCAACTACTTTTGACAATAAGTTCTAACATAGATAGACTAGTAACAACATTTTTCTTTCTTTTTTTTTTTTTTGAGTCAGATGTCACTCTGTCACCCAGTGGCGCAATTTCGGCTCACCGTAACTTTTGTGTATCTCAGCCTTCCAAGTAGCTGGACTACAGCAAGTATGCCCAGCTATTTTTTTTTTTTTTTTTTTTGAGACGGAGTCTCGCTCTGTCGCCCAGGCTGGAGTGCAGTGGCGCTATCTCGGCTCACTGCAAGCTCCGCCTCCCGGGTTTACGCCATTCTCCTGCCTCAGCCTCCCGAGTAGCTGGGACTACAGGCGCCCGCCACCTCGCCCGGCTAATTTTTTTGTATTTTTAGTAGAGACGGGGTTTCATTGTGTTAGCCAGGATGGTCTCGATCTCCTGACCTCGTGATCCGCCCGTCTCGGCCTCCCAAAGTGCTGGGATTACAGGCTTGAGCCACCGCGCCCGGCCTGCCCAGCTAATTTTTAAATTTTTAGTAGACAGGGTTGTGCGATGTTGGCTCGAACTCTTGACCTCAAGTGATCCGCCCACCTCGGCCTCCCAAAGTGCTGGGATTACAAGGGTGAGCCACTGCACTCGGCCAGAACATATTTTTTTAATTCTTTTTAATTTTTTTAAAGGAATAACTTTGAATTCACAAAGTATATACTTATTTACTTATTTATTTAGAGACAGGGTCTCACTCTGTCCTGCAGGCTAAAACACAGTGGGGTGATCTCGGCTCACTGCAAGCTCTGCTTCCCTGCCTCCTGGGTTCAAGTGATCCTCCCACCTCAGCCTCCTGAGTAGCTGGGACTCCAGGTGCACACAACAACAGCTAACTCATTTTTGTACTTTTTGTAGAGAAGGGGTCTCGCCATGTGGCCTAGGCTGGTCTTGAAGTCCTGGGCTCAAGCCATCACCTGCCTTGGCCTCCCAAAGTGCTGGGATGAGAGGCATGAGCCAATGTGCCTGGTTACTTATTTACTTTGAATATTTAAAACAATTTTTGACAAATAATTAGATATACATTTATAGAGTACAATGTGGTATTTTCATATATATCCACCTTGCGAAATAAATAAATCAAGCTAATAAACATACCCATCACTTCCCATTTTCTCTGTGGTGGGAACATTTTCTCTGTGGTGGGAACACTTCAAGTCTACTTTACTAACAATTTTGAAACACATGTTATTATGAACTACAGTCTCCGTGCTGTGCAGCAGATTTCTAAAATTTATTCCTAACTAAAACTCTGTACCCTCCGAACATCATTTCCCCACTTCCCCACCCTCCCCCTTCCCATTTTTATTCTTTCTGACTCCTGCCATCATTGGAACCATCATGTGAGCTCTCATTTGCATATGGAATTGTATGGGATACTATATAGAACAAACTAAAGATAGAATCTTTTGTTCTCTAGCTGTTTGTGCTCTAAAGCGGACAATTTCACCAACAAAGAAAAAGCCAAGCAGAAAATTCCACACTAACAACGGAATACAAAGAAATACTACTCAAAGAAGGGCGTGTTAAAAATTGTTACGTCAGGTGCTTGAACGAGCATGTCATAGCTACACAAATCCAATAGTATTTTATTAAATTATTTGGATAGAACAGGCAGCAAGTAAGACTTTGTAATAGCCTCTAAATGAGAGTGCGGGGTCATAGAGGTGAGATGCCTGGTGGAGAAGCAAGGCATATAAAGTACAAAAAATAGGCTGGAAGTGGTGGTGGCTCACACCTATCATCTCAGCACTCTGGGAGGCCGAAGTGGAAGGATCACTTAGGGGCCAGGAGTTTGAAACCAGTGTCAGCAACAAAGGGAGACCCTGTCTCTATAAAAAAAAACCAAAAATATTAGCCAGGCGTGGTGGCACATGCCTATGGTCTCAGCCACTTGGGAGGCTGAGTATGAAGGGTTGCTGGAGCCTAGGAGGTCGAGGCTGCAGTGAGATATGATCACACCACTGCACTCCAGTATGACTGACAGAGTGAGACCCTGTCTCCAACAACAACAAAAAGAGGCTGGCGCGGTGGCTCACGCCTGTAATCCCAGCACTTTGGGAAGCCGGGGGGGGTGGATCACAAGGTCAGGAGATCAAGACCATCCTGGCCAACACAGTGAAACCCCGTCTCTACTAAAAATACAAAAAAATTAGCCAGCCGTGGTGGCAGGCACCTGTAGTCCCAGCCACTCGGGAGGCTGAGGCAGGAGAGTGGCGTGAACCGGGAGGCAGAGCTTGCAGTGAGCCGAGATCGCGCCACGGCACTCCAGCCTGGGCGACAGAGCAAGACTCCGTCGTAAAAAAAAAAAAAAAAAAAAAAAAAAAAAAAAAAGGAAAAGAAAAGAAGAAATAGGAGCCCATGAAGGGAATTATCTCTGGGGATGGTAAACCAAAGGAACGCAGGGCAGACAGGCCAGGTGAGAGAACGGTGAAAACAGCTCATAGTGCGTTCCCGTGTGTCTGCTACAGTAAAGCACACACAGCACGACGCTGTTCTAAGGCTCAATACACTTAATCTCTCAGGATCCTCGGGGCAGGTTCGGTGATTTCCTGAGCCAGGGCATTGAAATCACAAGAGGGCGAGGGCCAACCAGCCCTGAGAAACAGGCACAGAGAGGTAACTTCCCCAAGTTCCCATAAGTAGGATACAGTAGAACTGGGAGGACAGAGGTCTAGAAACTGAAAGAGATGTGAGAAGGGAGAAAGAAAAATCAGAACTTCTATTAATATGACTCAGACAGTGAAGGAATGGCAGTGTCCTTTCAGCCCAAGTAAGTGGAAACTGGACAGGGAATATGCATCTGTGAGTGCTGCATGTGGCACACCCAGAGTTCTGATCCAACTTCCTAATATTTTCACTGCACAACACAGCAAATGGGTTTAGGTTATCTTCCCCTAGGAAAACAGAGCAGCCCCTGAACGTATCAAGCAGCATCCTGCTCATGCCCACGCCTACCTGGAGTCTGTGCCCCAGTGCATGGCGTAGATCTTGGCCAGGTGCCCTCGCAGTGTCCTCCTCGTGCGCATTTGGATTCTTCCCACTGGGTCGATGTTGTTTGTGATCTTGAAAATAAAAACATTTCTGTAACTTTAACATCTGTGATTAAATGACTCTCCTCATCTCCCATCCCTGTCAAGGCTGTTGGCTCACCCACTGTGCCTACCTCTTGCCAGCCTTCCCAGAGTTCTCCAGTGGCTTCCACTGTGGCATTCTGCACTGAACCCCTTCTGCACCTCTTACCGAGTCTTAGTCTGGCTGGTCATCAGGAACCTGTGTGCCCTGCCCTCCAATGCATGCACACGAACACGGCCAGCCTTGAAGTACTTGCTGTGCTCTTCCTGCCTCCTTCCTCCTCTCCCTGTCCATCCAGGACCAGCTCCTCCTAGGTCTCTGAATTATTTGAGAACTCACAACTCTTCTTCCTGACACTACAATTTAATAGCTGGTTCCTATGTCAGGCTATGTGTGGGCCAGGATGACACCTGCTTCTGCACGACCATCACTTGTAGCATTAGCTGTACACACACCAGCTGAGCCCATCCTACATACAGACACTGATGTTAATGAGCTCAGGCTGGCAAATGGAGTAAGTGGATCACAACAGCGGGTTTTAAAAAATGGACAGTCCAAAGAGCTTCTCAGAATTGAAATTCAGGTAATTCTATGTAACCTAATTTTTTTTTCTTTAACTTGCAATTTAACCTCAATAAAGTGCATCCCCTAAAACATCTGGACAATGTAAAAAACTTAATCATCTTCAGAAGTATGAATATAGTTTTTCTTTCACATTTCTGTCCAATTCTTTGGACTTTATTTTTATTATCTTTTTTTTTTTTTTGTGAGACAGTCTCTCGCTCTGTCGCCCAGGTTGGAGTGCGGTGGCACGATCTCGGCTCACTGCAAGCTCCGCCTCCCAGATGGAATGGCTTCGCCATTCTCCTGCCTCAGCCTCCCGAGCAGCTGGGACTACAGGCGCCCACCACCATGCCTGGCTAATTTTTTGTATTTTTTTCAGTAGTTTCACCATGTTAGCCAGGATGGTCTTGATCTCCTGACCTCGTGATCCGCCCGTCTCGGCCTCCCAAAGTGCTAGGATTACAGGCGTGAGCCACCGCGCCCGGCCTTTTTTTCATTTTTGAGATGGAGTTTAGCTCTGTCTCCCAGGCTGGAGTGCAGTGGTGTAATCTTCGCTCACTGCAACCTCTCCCTCCCAGGTCCAAGCAATTCTCCTGCCTCAGCCTCCTGAGTAGCTGGGATTACAGGTGTGTGCCACCACGCCTGGCTAATTTTTGTATTTTAGTAGAGATGGGATTTCACCATGTTGGTCAGGCTAGTCTTGAACTCCTGACCTCAAGTGATCCACCTGCCTCAGCCTCCCAAAGTGCTGGGATGGACTTCATTCTTTTAATAAGGTAAAGTTCACATAACATCAAATTAACCATTTTTAAGTATACAGTCCAGTGGCATTTAGTACACTCACAGTGTTGTGCAACCACTGCCACCACCTGGTTCCAAAACATCTTCATCATCCCAAAAGGAGACCCGACATTGATTTAGCAGTCACTCCCTGTTCTTCACTTCCTCTCCCTCTCTTCCCTAGCTCCCCTGCTGGCCACTAGTCCACTCTGATTCAATGAATTTTACTATTCTAGATATTTCATATAAATAGAACCACACAATACACAGTCATTTCTATTTGGCTTCTTTCACATATCATAGTATTTAGGGGTTTATCCATGTTGTAGCCTTTGACTGTACTGAGGTCCATTTAATGGCTGATAATACTCCAAGGAACAGACACACCACAATTTGTTTCTCCACTCATTCATTTACGCACATTTTGGTGGTTTCTACATTTTGGCTATTGTGAATGGTGCTGCTACAAACATCTACGCACATGTGTTTGTTTGAAAACCAGTGTTCAATTCTGTTGGGCATGTATTTACAGGTAGAACTGCTTAGTCATACAATAATTCTGTTTAACTTTTTGAGGTATTACCAAATTGGATATTAGAAATCAAAGTTCTGAGGCAGATTCTGTTAAGGAGAGGAGCTTCAAAATACCTTATTTTAAGACAATAACAATATTTTACAACTATTACCCTCTGTAACAGGTAAATAATTATTTAAGGCTTGAGATATCTCCTTTTTATCTCAAAAAGCCCCTCCATTTCCTATGCCTACCATCAGTACGACTTCTTAACAAAAGCACTACACACAGAGGCTTGGCATCCTCACTGCGCAGGAAAGAATCCGAGCAGAGCCCTCCCGAGGCTCCAGGTGTGGGTGCTGTGCCAGCCTCCTCACAGGCAGATGGCTCTGCGTGACTCAGTGGGCTCTTACCTGAGAGAGAGTTGCATCTGCACATGCTTTCCTGGCGTCCTGGGAAGCAAGGACAGTGAGAAATTAGCAACGTTTCAGATACATTCAATCTTAGGTCCACACATACCAAAGTTTCAAAGAGAGCTTTCCTAAGCTGTCAGGAGCAAAAGCAGAATGTGAAAGAATGCTGGAGTCTCCTCGCATCTCAACACCCCATGGTCTACTGCTATCTGTGGACTGTTCAGGCCACGGTGAACAGAGAATCAGTAACACCCAAATCTGTCTAAGGCCTGCAGCACAATATTCCTGGGGACCCACAGCTGTGGTCAGCACCAAGGAAACCAAACTGCAAGCTGGGGCAGCACCCGAACACCCTGGGACCTGGTGCTGCCTGTGCCCTCAGTGCTGCACAGGTTGGCACACACGTCTTGCTCTTTTTACAACGCCCATCCAGGGTCAGGAAGGTTGTGGCCCAAAGAAAAAGTATAAAAAGGACCAGATATCCAGCCCAAAAACCTTTTCTTCAGATCGCATTAACTAAGTACTTTGTTTTCAAGAGAAACAATCATTAATTCTAAATTCTATGGAGGGCGCGGTCTCACGTCTGTAATCCCAGCACTTTAGGAAGCTGAGGCAGGAGGATGGCTTGAGCCCAGGAGTTCAAGACTAGCCTGGGCAACAAAGTGAGACCTTGTCTCTACTAAAAATAACATTTAAACATTTAAGGAAAACAGGCTGGACGCGATGACTCACACTTATAATCCCAGCACTTTGGGAGGCCGAGGTGGGTGGATCACCTGAGGTCAGGAGTCCGAGACCAGCCTGGCCAACACGGTGAAACCCCGTCTCTTCTAAAAATACAAAAATTAGCCGGGTGTGGTGGCGCATGCCTGTAATCCCAGCTACTCAAGAGGCTGAGGCAGAAGAATCGCTTGAACCCGGGAGGCGGAGGTTGCAGGGAGCCGAGACCCCACCACAGCACTCCAGTCTGGGCAATAGAGCAAGACTCCATCTCAAAAAAAAAAAAAATAATAATAATAATAAATAAACAAATAAATAAATAAAGGAAAACGAATAAAAATAAATAAATTCTATGGAAAAAGAGCAAGGGACCTGAAGCCAGACAACCAGATGTACATGAGCCTCTCTGGCTGCTCTCGTTTCTCCTCTATCCATGGCCTGTGGAAGCAGTAAGCACTGTGAAGGGACCCACCAATGCTCACTCAAATGTCTTCATTACTAAGGGATCAACGTTACTAGAAAACAGACCTGGAAATCTCAAAAGAGAACATATGTTTATAACAGGAAGATATCATAAAGGAAAACAAGACAATGGCTTTAACTAAAAAAGGTTTAAAATTTGAGTGTGGGTATACTTTTTTTTTAAATCACAATAATTTTTCTTTTTTTTTTTTTGAGACAGAGTCTTGCTCTGTTTTGCCCAGGCTGGAGTATAGTGTTGCGATCTCAGCTCACCGCAGTCTCCACCTCCCAGGTTCAAGTGATTCTCCTGTCTCAGCCTCTTGAGTAGCTGGGACCACAGGCATGCGCCACCACACCCAGCTAATTTTGTATTTTTAGTAGAGATGAGGTTTCACCATGTTGGCCAGGCTGGTCTAGAACTCCTGACCTCAGGTGATCTGCTCACCCTGGCCTCCCAAAGTGCTGGCATTACAGGCGTGAGCCACCCTGCCCGGCCTTTTTTTTTTTTTTTTTTTTTAACTATGTATTTATTTATTTTTATGACAGGATCTGGCTTTGCTGCCCAGCCTGGAGTGCAGTGATGCCATCACAGCTCACTGCAGCCTCGACCTCCTGGGCTCAGGTGACCCTCCCACCTCAGCCTCCTGAATAGCTGGGACTACAAGCATGCATCACTATGGCCGGCTAATTTTTATTTATTTTTTATTTAGTTTTTGTTTTGTTTTTTTTTTTTTTTGAGACGGAGTCTCGCTCTGTCGCCCAGGCTGGGGTGCAGTGGCCGGATCTCAGCTCACTGCAAGCTCCGCCTCCCAAGTTTACGTCATTCTCCTGCCTCAGCCTCCCAAGTAGCTGGGACTACAGGCACCCACTACCTCGCCCGGCTAGTTTTTTGTATTTTTTAGTAGAGACGGGGTTTCACCGTGTTAGCCAGGATGGTCTCAATCTCCTGACCGTGATCCACCCATCTCGGCCTCCCAAAGTGCTGGGATTACAGGCTTGAGCCACCGCGCCCGGCCTTATTTTTGTAGAGATGGGGATCTTGCCATGTTGCCTGTGGCTGGTCTTGAACTCCTGGGCTCAAACGATCCTTCCCCCTTGGCCTCCCAAAGTGCTGGGATTATAGGCGAGAGCTACCACGCCCAGCTGACACTTTTTAGTAAGAAAAATGTGTTTATATGCTGTCATCTGACCACCTACTTTCAAAATGGCAAATGGCATGTGCAGCCCTTACAGGCGTGCATCCAAGTGCCCCACACGGGGGAGGTGGAGGACGAGTTCCCAGTGGTTCAGGTTTTTGGGGCAAACTGCTCACTGCAAATGATTTCTACTTTAGGAAGCTTATGGGAATATTTATAAACTGATAATATGGAAATATATTGGTCAGGCGCAGTGGCTTATGCCTGTATTCCCAACACTTTAGGGGCTAAGGTGGATGGATCACCTGAGGTCAGGAGTTCAAGCCTGGCCAACATGGTGAAACCCCATCCCTACTAAAAATACAAAAATTAACCAGGCATGGTGGCTGGCACCTGTAATCGTAGCTATTCGGGGAGGCTGAGGCAGGAGAATCACTTGAACCCGGGAGGTGGAGGTTGCAGTGAGCTGAGATCACACCATTGTACTCCAGCCCGGGTGACACAGCCAGACGCTGTTTCAAAAAAAAAAGGAAATACATTGAGATTATTATAAATATACAAATTTATACATTCCAAATTCATCTTTAGTTAAGCTCTTATTGGTTATTCTGCTTATAATTAAGACACACAAAAAATCGAGTATTTCTATGCAAGCAGTAACATTTGGAGTAAGGGGGATGAAAAATACTTAGAGCAGCAAAAGCCTTTTTGTCAATGAATGTTACCTGGCAAGTACCGAGTTTAATATTTGTTTTTGAATACCATTCTTGTTGATGTTATAGCCTTTGATTTTAAAACATCATAAGAAAATTTAAAACGGAGAAAATAAAACATGAGATTTAAGCAACCTCCCCCTGGTTAGTGTTCAAAGACTAAAATGAGTTTCTTAAGGTACAGTGTAACAGACTGTGGTGATGCTACTGTTAAACAGAAGGAAAAACTACTGTAAAAACAAAATACAGATAACTTCAATTCAGTCTTTATTTTAGCCAATAACCAGCTTATGTAACTGAGTGCAGCACTCTGGAGAACAGACACCTTCAACTTTTAAAACTGTAGGAAGAAGTCTTTCAATGGAAACAAGCTCTGTAACTGCTTAACAAAGAATAAAATCTTCAAGTTCTTTCAGATTAATTTCCAGTTTAATGGACTCCTGCAGATACATATTATGATGTCCACTTAAACCAGAGATGAACATATCCAAGCCATTTATCAGTTGATTTCTCATCCTTTTTGGATTTATGTCAAATGACACAGTAACACACTTACTTTGGGGTTTCATCCTAAATTAAAGCCTGGGCCCTGCTCAGCGTGGAGTCACTGAATGTTTTGGACCAGGCATCCAGTGCAGCTGCGTCTCACGTGAATGGACCCTGCTCCCTTGCACTGGCTGGCATGCCGCTCCAGAACACACCTACACCTGTGCATCCTGCGGAGCTTTTCTTACTCCATCAGCTACTCTGTGTATTTTAAGGCACATCATGTTTTACTCAGCATCCCTTTGAGAGCCTGTGATTCCTCAATAATAATCAAAAGGAGCATGCAAGATCCTTTAAGGGTCTCTTGGCTGAAAAACGAATCTAAGAAAGAAAACAACCCCTTTTAGAATCATCCACAATTTCTTGTTTGATTCACTATGCTCTGCATTCTTCAACAAGCGTGTATTCTTTGGGCAATCAGGAAAAAATGTTCTACATTTTAAAAATAAGTCTTCCTTTACCATTTGGGGTAAAACGACTTCACCAGCTGTTGCTGTCCCTGTCTTGTGCAAAGGAACTAACACAGCGTGGTTCCTGGTTCCTGGCACTTCAGAGACAAAGCAGCTAGGCACCTCTTCTAGTGAATGTCCCGCTACGGGGGCCATGAGCTGCATGTGGCTGCTGAGCACAGGAAATGGAACCAGAAAAATTGGGAGAAAAACTCCGTCAAATATTTCAATTAAAATGTATTAATTACATATTGAATAATAATATTTTAGATATATTGCCTTAGATAAATTTGTTGGGTCAGGCGTGGTGGTTCACACCTGCCAGCACTTTGGGACGCCGAGGCAGGAAGATCCCTTGAGCCCAGGAGTTCAAGACCAGCCTGGGCAATATGGTGGACTCTGTCTCTACAAAAATAAAAAAAATCAGCCAGGTGTGGCAGCATGCTCCTGTAGTCCCAGCTACTGGGGAGACTGCAGTGAGCGGTAATCGCACCACTGCTCTCCCGCTTGGATGACTGACAGAGACCCTGTCTCAAAAACACACAAACAAAAAACCAAAAAAACCTTGTTAGGGTTAATTCCACCTGTTTCTGTTTCCTTTCTTTTTATTCTTTTTAAAGAGACAGGGTCTTCCTACCTTATACAGGATCGTCTCAAACTTTTGGGCTCATGCAATCCTCTTGTCTTGGCCTCCCAAAGTACTGGAATTAAAGGCATGAGCCACGGTGCACGGCCATATCTCCTTTTACTTTTTTTTTTTTTTTTTTGAGACGGAGTCTTGCTCTGTCTCCCAGACTGCAGTGTGCAGTGGCGCAATCTTGGCTCACTGCAAGCTCCGCTTCCCGGGTTCACGCCATTCCCTGCCTCAGCCTCCCAAGTAGTTGGGACTACAGGCGCCCACCACCACCACGCCTGGCTAATTTTTCTTTTAGTAGAGACGGGGTTTCACTGTGTTAGCCAGGATGGTCTTGATCTCCTGACCTCGTGATCTACCTGCCTCAACCTCCCAAAGTGCTGGGATTACAGGCGTGAGCCACCGTGCCCGGCCTCTTTTTACATTTTTTATGTGGCAACAAGAGCATGTGGGGAATGTCACGTGACATTCGTGCCAGCCCAAGAGGGAGCCCCCTGTGCAAGAAGGCCTTGGGGAATTCACAATGTGACAGGGCCCAAACCTCGGGAGGAGGTGCAACAGCTCCTTTTGGCCTTAATTTTTAAAATTTGGGTGTCTTGCACCTGTGCCATACAAGCTCTTTCCATCTGCTATGAATAGATCCAAGTCCACTATTTGTGAACAACTTACTGCTGTCAGAAAAATGAAATATCTTCAAATAGGCCAAATCACACTACTATTTAAGACATTTTCAGGATAAACTTTAAAATTCTGATTTCTAGGCCATGCATGGTGGCTCACGCCTATAATCCCAGCACTTTTGGGAGGCTGAGGCAGGCGGATCACAAGGTCAGGAGATCGAGACCATCCTGGCTAATGTGGTGAAACCACATCTCTACTAAAAGTACAAAAAATTAGCCAGGTGTGGTGGCGGGCGCCTATAGTCCCAGCTCCTCAGGAGGCCAAGGCAGGAGAACGGCGTGAACCCGGGAGGCAGAGCTTGCAGTGAGTTGAGATCACGCCACTGCACTCCAGTCTGGGCGACAGAGCGAAACTCCGTCTCAAAAAATAAATAAATAAATAAATAAAAAGAGTAAGAGAAAGCTCTTACATCAAATGGACAAAACCTAAAAACATACTGAAGACCTGGTTTTTCCTGAGAAGTCTGCCTCTTTTTCTCTTACTCTTCACATCAGCGGTTTCAGAAAGGAAATATATACTTGCATTAATTGTTTCTCTATAAAATATTTACTAGAAGTACTGCTTCACAAAAGTAGGAGCAGAAGGAATTCCATTTAGACCTACTGTTCCTCACTTTTCAGAAAGTTATGAGGCAAGAGAATTGTTTGAACCCAGGAGGCAGAGGTTGCAGTGAGAAGAGATAGCGCCACTGCACTCCAGCCTGGGCACAACAGAGCAAAACTCTCTCAAAAAAAAGTTTATGAACTCTGCAACTTAACATCCTATATCAATCACAGACTGAAATTTAATGTTTCAGAATTCTGTGAAAGGTATTCTTTTCACAGTGCAGTTTATTTACACACGGTTGTTTTTATCTTCAATTTTTGTTATTTTTCAGGGTCTTGCTCTGTCGCCCAGGCTGGAGTGCAGTGGCGCCATCGACTCCCTGGCACCTCTGCCTCCCAGGTTCAAGTGGTTCTCTGACCTCGGCCTCCCGAGTAGCTGGGACCACAGGCCACACCGCCACGCCCAGCTAATGTCCTCCCGAGGAGCTGGGACCACAGGCCACACTGCCACACCCGGCTAATGTTTATATTTCTTGTAGAGATGGGGTTTCACTATGTTGCCCCGGCTGGTCTCAAACTCCCGACCTCAAGTGATCTGCCCGCCTAAGGCTCCCAAACCACTGGGATTCCAGGCGTGAGCCCCTGTACCCAGCCGCTATCTTGGATTTAGATATATCTGCTCCATCTAGTAGTCTATCAGAAGCTGTAGATTCCAATCATCACCGCTAGGGAACATGTGCTTTCAAAATTAGGAAAAAAATACATCAGATATATCTGAAATACTTTTTTTTTATTGTTGTTAATACTCTTATTTTTAAGCAAGATTTCTGCTGTCAATAGTCCCAATATTCAGGAGAGGGAGGCAGATACCACAGGCTGATCAGTGGCCCAGAGTATAACAAACAAATTTTCAAGGTTATGATAAAAAATGCAAAAGACACTTATAAATTCTATAGAGACATCTGGTGTATATTCAAATAACAAATTGTATACAGAAAGCAAAATCCCGAAAACAATGTACTAGGCCAAGTATCTAGATCTATAATTAGTACATCCCGGGCCAACTAAGATTCAATTTCAATATAAAACACAGAACAAGTCATCCTGTAAATCATTTTTCCTAAAACAAGTAACAGCTAACCTAAAACTCAAACGATTAATAAAACCAAGCACACACAACTACATACTCGAATCTGGTTCTTAAGTTGCTCGGCCTCCTGCCGTAACTGGTCAAGCTCACTCATCTTCTGATCTTAGTGCTCTTCGATGCCACCTCCAAGAATGTGAGATCTGAAACAGAAAGACAAGCACAAACAATAAACAACTGTTGAATAATTTAAGGAAGCAGGTTAGAAAAGTAAATTGAAAGTTTAAGGTGGGCACGGTGGCTCAAGCCTATAATCCCAGCACTTTGAGAGGCTGAGGCGGGCAGTTCATGAGGTCAGGAGTTCGAGACCATCCTGGCTAGCACGGTGAAACCCCGTCTCCACTAAAAATACAAAAATTAGCTGGGCATGGTGGTGCACTTGGGAGGCAGAGGTAGAAGAATCGTTTGAACATGGGAGGCAGAGGTTGCAGTGAGCCAAGATCACACCACTGCATTCCAGTCTGGGTGACAGAGCGAGACTCCATCT
Source organism: Macaca thibetana thibetana (assembly GCF_024542745.1). Taxonomy (NCBI): domain Eukaryota; kingdom Metazoa; phylum Chordata; class Mammalia; order Primates; family Cercopithecidae; genus Macaca; species Macaca thibetana. Next base: position 1,004,976 of record NC_065578.1, read on the forward strand.
CAAAATAAAAAAAATAAAACCTGACATTTAGGATAGCTATCACATGAAGACCTAGAGGAAGTTACTTCATGGAATGGGGGTCAGTGGCAACCTGGCAACCAAGAATCTCAAAGCCACCTCATCTCAGTAATCATGAACCGCTACCGGTCAAAAGCTGTCAGGATGCTCGCATGGCAAACCTAAGAGCACACAGGGTGGCGTCCAGCAGTTTTTTGGCTCAGGGACAACCCACTCTCCCACCCAGGTGAGCCGTGGGGTCCCAGGAGGCTCAGAAACAACACCTTAATCCTAACAGGTACAGGCTAAATCAGGCTCAGTGCAAGCCGCCCTGTCTGTTCGCCCTAGTCATGTTAGACAATATTCCTGAAATCAGAGTAAAAACTAACTCACCTTGTTAAACAACAGACTTATTTTCCCAAGAGAATGTCATAAATGGAGGCTGTGTTTCTGACCAAGATCTTGGCTGTTTTTTTTTTTTTTTTTTTTTTTTTTTGAGACGGAGTCTCGCTCTGCCGCCCAGGCTGGAGTGCAGTGGCCGGATCTCAGCTCACTGCAAGCTCCGCCTCCCGGGTTAACGCCATTCTCCTGCCTCAGCCTCCCGAGCAGCTGGGACTACAGGCGCCCGCCACCTCGCCTGTCTAGTTTTCTGTATTTTTTAGTAGAGACGGGGTTTCACCGTGTCAGCCAGGATGGTAGATCTTGGCTGTTAATCGTTAAGTATGACTGAAGTATAACAAAGCTGAGGATACAGTTGCTAATGTCTTTAATCCCTTACAATTAGCTCTCATATGCAAGTACTGCTTATGCAAGCACTTCAATTTCCTACATAAATTACACAGAGGATCAATTTTACCATTATAACTTTTGTGTAAAAGTCAAAAGGTTAATATAATATACATCAAAATTTAATTGACAGCAGTTATTTTCTTGAGATTAAAACCCATCTGTGGGAAATTATCCGATGACCTAAGAAGTTCAGCCGTCACAGTTTCCAGTTTAAACTTTCCTAGTGTGCATAAAGGAATTCGAATGACCTACGGTATAGATACTTGATGTCTACAATCCACGAACAAGAAAGGCCTGCAAGGCAAGCGCCATGACATGAGCACGCAGACCAGGCGTCCTGCTGCCACCGCTCTCTGGGGAGGCAGGGTGCACAGCAACACAGTGTCAGAAAGATTTCTGACCAAACAGGTGTTTCTAAAGGCATTATTTTAAACTGATGTTTTAATCACGAGGAAAACTTCACTAAGGGAAAATACCTTAGTCTTCCCTGCACACATGGAGCATCACTGGAATTAGGTATGGACAAGGTCACACCTCAAGGGCAGTTTATTCTTAAGGGATAAGACTGGTTAATTCTCTTCCTGGTTTTCACATATAAATTCTAAGGACTACAACTTATGAATGTTAATGTGTGGAACAGTAAGAGTGCCAGGACAATATGAGTAGCGTCTCAAATGGATTCTGCTTGGATGCCTTCTGCCTTGCATTCTTTCTGCATGCCCTGACACTACTCACTTGTATTTCACACATGATCGTGTTATATTATGTACACAATTTTACAGAATTCCTTCCAAAATCAACATGAAGAAAACAAGTTAACGTTATGAAGTACCCTGAATTAAACTGCTTTAGTTAACGCACAGTTTCTGATCCTAATTTAAACACTAAAAAGTAAAGCTAATTTTTATATTTGGGACTAAAAACAACAAACTCCTGGGATCTGGGGAAACAGAAAAGCATGTTCTGAGATGCCTCAAAAATGATGTTCCGGCTGGGGGCGGTAGCTCACGCCTGTAATCCCAGCACTTTGGGAGGCTGCGGAAGGTGGATCATCTGAGGTCAGGAGTTTGAGACCAGCATGGTTAACGTGGCGAAACCCCATCTCTACTAAAAATACAAAAATTAGCCGGGTGTGGTGGTGCATTCCTGTAATCCCAGCTACCCGAGATGCTGAGGCAGGAGAATCGCTTGAACCTGGGAGGTGGAGGTTGCAGTAAGCCGAGATCTCGCCATTGCACTCCAGCCTGGGCAACAACAACGAAACTCTGTCGCAAAAAAAAAAAGAGATGTTCCTTGTGGCTGGAGGGTGGTGGGTGGGGGTTTAAAGGCCCAAATTCCATCATTAGGTGGGATAACTCCTGAAATCTTATATACTGCTTTTAAGTAGATGTTCTTTTCACGTATTATACAAGAATATGTACACAACCATCACCCAGCTATATGTCTTGAGACTAGAGAAACAAATTTACCAAAAATCTAAGTATCTTTAAAATGAACTCAATATAACTTTGTGACCTCACAAAATTTCAGCAGTAACACCAAAACTTGCTAACTTTAATCTTTAGTCCCATGAAAAGAGAACACAACCAGATGGACTTCTTTTTCATAGTTAATAGCAGAAATTATTATACTCTCTCCTGTGTCGACATTTGAGTTTCAATTAAGAGACTCAAAACCTATGTTTGTCAATTTTTTTAAAAAAGTGTATTCCTGGCTGGGCATGGTGACCTGTAATCCCAAGACTTTAGCAGGTCAAGTCGGGAGGACTGCTTGAACCCAGCAGTTTGCGACCAGCCTGGGCAATATGGCAAAACGCTGTACACACACACGCACGCACGCGCGCACACACACACACTCTCCTATTTTTGTTAGCAATAAAAATAAATTTCCTGGTAAGATCCTCTTCAATCCACATACAGAAGTGATAAGAGAAATCTATTGTCAGGCATTTCAATTTTTCTTTTAAATTACATTCTCTAGTCTCCAGGATAAAGATATATATTTTCTTTTCTTTTTTGAGACGGAGTTTCGCTCTTATCACCCAGGCTGGAGTGCAGCAGTGACGCAATCTCGGCCCACTGCAACCTCTGCCTCCCAGGTTCAAGTGATTATTTTGCCTCAGCCTCCCTAGTAGCTGGAATTACGGGTGCATGCTACCACGCTCGCCTAATTTTTGTATTTTTAGTAGAGCCGGGGTTTCACCACATTGGCCAGGCTGGTAAGGAACTCCTGACCTCAGGCGATCTGCCCGCCTCGGCCTCCCAAATGCTGGGGTTATAGGTATGAGTCACCATGCCCAGACTAAAAATGTATTTTCTAAAATCAAATTTAAAAAAAAAATTTTGGAGATAAACTCAATGATCAGTACCATCTTTTTGTAATGTGGACACGCCCCACAGACACCCTGTGCAGCAGTTCAGGCACGGCGAATGGCTGATGGGATAAGGCAGGAGAGATGAGAAAGCGTGGCCACCACATTCCCCATGGGCTGCAAGAGCACCAGGTGCCAGGAAGAGAGAACTTAAGGGAAGCAACCTTCTGATTCACAGAAACTAACAGCCTTCCCAGTGGCTCTTAGTTCATCTTTACCATGAAGACAGTGAACGAAACAAAAATGGAACAAGAATACAAAGCATGATGCTTTTGTGTGAACAAAAAGGACAAACACCAATGCCAGAGCAAGCCAACCTTTTTTTTTTTTTTTTTCTGAGATGGAATTTCATTCTTGTTGCTCAGGCTACAGTGCGGTGGCACAGTGCTGGCTCACTGTAACCTCCGCCTCCTGAGTTCAAGCGATTCATTTCCTGCCTCAGCCTCCCGAGTAGCTGGGATTACAGGCATGCGCCACCACGCCTGGCTAATTTTTTGTATTTTTAGTAGAGACGGGGTTTCATCATGTTGGCCAGGCTGGTCTCGAACTCCTGACCTCAGGTGATACACCCGCCTTGGCCTCCCAAAGTGCTGGGATTACAGGCGTGAGCTACCACACCCGGCCCGCTATCTTTTTTCTAGACACATCAGATGTTAATGGTGGTGTTTTTGGAGACAGAGAAACAGGTGAGCAGCTTTTATTCTTCTCATTATTCTTCAAATACAGTTTGCTTACTAACCCCCCTACACACCAACACACAAAGTTAGCAGAGGCTAATCTGGGGTCTTAGAATCAAGAAAGATTAAAAAAAAATTTTTTTTATACTCTTCAGTTTAAATAAAATAAGTTAAAGTAACATCTTTAAAAAAATGCCTGTGAGGGTCTCACACTGTTGCCCAGGCTGGAGTGAGTGGCACAATCATAGCTCACTGAAGTTCAAGCCATCCTTCTACCTTAGCCTCCAGAGTAGCCAGGACTAGAAGCAGACACCACCCATTACACCCAGCTATTTTTGAAATTTTTGGTAGAGACAAGGCCTTGCTATGTTGCCTGGGCTGGTCTCAAACTCTTGGCTTCAAGGCATCCTCCTGCCTAGGCCACCCAAAGTGCTAGACTCTAATCTAATGCTTGAGCTACCACACCCAGCCTAAAGTTAACTTTTTAAAGTTACTTGATGCAGCCAGGTGCAATGGCTCATACCTGTAATCCCAGCACTTTGAGAGGCTCAGGCAGGTGGATCACCTGAGGTTAGGAGTTCGAGACCAGCCTGGCCAACGTGGCAAAACCCCATTTCTACTAAAAAATACAAAAATTAGCCAGGTGTGGTGACGTGTGCCTGTAATCCCAGCTACTCAGGAGGCTGAGGTGGGAGAATGACTTGAACCCGGGAGGCGGAGGCTGCAGTGAGTGGAGATCATGCTACTGCACTCCAGCCTGGGTGACAGAGCGAGACTTCATCTCAAACAAAAAGTTACTTGATGCAATTAGCTGGGTATGGTGGAACGTGCCTGTAGTCCTACCTAGTTGGGAGGCTGAGGTGGGAAGATCGCTTGAGCCCAGGAGTTCAAGGCTGCAGTGAGCTATGATAGCACCACTGCACTCCAATCTGGGCAACACAGCAAGATCTTGTCTCTAAATAGTTACTGGAAGAACTGTAACATATCGTTAAGAACAATAATGGAGAGAGTAATAATTTGGGAAAACGCTTACTATATACTAAGTGAAAAACAATATAAATTTGCATATAGTTATTTTATTTGAGACTGAGTCTAGCTCTGTGGCCCAGGCTGGAGTGAAATGGCGCGATCTCAGCTCACTGCAACCTCCGCCTCCTGGGTTCAAGCGATTCTCCTACCTCAGCTTCCCAAGTAGCTGGGATTACAGGCATGCACCACCATACCTGCCTAATTTTTGTATTTTTAGTAGAGACAGGGTTTCGCCATGTTGGCCAGGCTGGTCTTGAACTCCTGACCTCAAGTGATCTGCCTGCCTCGGCCTCCCAAAGTGCTGGGATTACAGGCATGAGCCACCGCACCCAGTCGCAGGTAGTAATTTTAGCTGCTTTATTAGAATTAAAATAGGTCTGGGCGCGGTGGCTCATGCCTATAGTCCCAGCACTTTGGGAGGCTGAGGCTGGCAGATAGCTTGAGCCCAGGAGTTCAAGACCAGGGTAGGCAACAACATGGCGAAAACCTGGCCTCTACTAAAAATGCAAAAAATTAGCTGGCGTAGTGGCACACGCCTATAGTCACAGCTACTTGGGAGACTAAAGTGGGAGAACCCACTCGAGTCCGGGAAACTGAGGCTACAAGCGAGCCGTGACTGCGCCACTATGCTCCAGTGTGGCCAAATGGAGTGAGACCTTGCCTAAAAAAAAAAAAAACAAGAAAAGAAAAATATACTTACTTTAAAGAAAGACAGTTAAAAAGACTAACAGCATTTTTATTATAATTATTAGTCACGTTTTTCTACTAAACTTCCTAATGTTGACGCAGCTTCCTTTGAAAATTAAAAAATAAATGTAAATTTTAAAAGTCGTACTTACATTTTATTGCTTTTGCTTTTCTCTTCACTATCCTTAGTCCCCCAAACCTTCTAGAACACCCACCATCAGGTTTACCTGGCTTGGGCTCCTCTCCTCCAGTGCCAATGTCACGGCTAAGCTCTGGCTGTGCTGACTCCAAGAACTTGCCCGTCTAATCCACTAAGACAGGGTCTGCTGAGGTCTCATGTCTATCCTTCCCGATGACCCATATCTGCCATTGGCTTTTATTTAGAATTTCAGTTTTGGAAATCCTTTTCAGAGAGATTTAAATAACTTAAAAGCAAGTAGGTGAAGGAATCTGCCCCTACTTTAGAACAACATCTTTGTGAGTCAAGTGTTAGTTAGCATGATTTTTAAAGTCAGAATATTTCACATTTGCATTGCAATGTGTTCCGTGTAATGCCTCTACTTTCATGGCAATGCAGCAGCCCAGGCCTCTCATCCAGGCCCCTGAGAGTCTAGGAGCGGCACTTCAGCGGTGCCCGCAGGACCCCAAATTACACAGTCAGCAATAACGACATTCAGGCTGCAAGTTTGCCAATTACAAAATAGGGTACAGATATTGAAAAATAATTTCAATTTCTGGTTCTGCGACATACAAATAATGCTGCTTTAAATTGCTTTTTACTCAGATCTGCTTAATTCAAAATAGGAATGGTGTTACCTACATGACAGGGCTAAAATGAAGATTAAATCAGACAACCAATCTGAAAGTGCTCTGTCAGCCTTACAGTGATTAAACTTCCGAAGTCCAAACTGGCCCCAGTGAGGCCCCAGTGTCTTACACAGGGGCAGGAAATTTGCTAATTTGACCAGCCACACAAGGATCACAGCTCACCTCCAAGATGAAGCAGTATTTTGAGAGAGAGGAGTCTGCATGAGGAATTTAAACCAATTTCACTCACTTTTCCATTTTTCTTTCATTCCCAAGTCCAGGTCAATCTCCAAAGTTAAGACTGTGGCAATTCAAAGGGCAACGGAAAGTCCTCAGGCCCTGCTCCCTTTATGCACCGCTCCGAACAATACTGTGAAGAATAAGGGGAGCAGGGCACCACCACAACTGATAAAAGGACACGACCACTAACACAGCTGCAGAGCAGCGCATGTGCAGACCCTCCCTTCAACACGACAGGCACCGTGGCGCCTCGGCACAGTGCTGAGCAGCATGAACCAGGCTGGCTGCTAGTCTGAGGGAGACAGATGACTAACAGGTAACCACGTGGAGCATACACAGGCACCAAACGGGTGAAGTGTGCCAGGGAGGGCAGGGAGGATGCTGCTTTGCATGGTTGTTAGACATGACCTTGCTAATAAGGGCCAAGAATTGAGCGGAAGGCAGATGGGTAAAAATAACACAACTGTTCTTGTTTGAGGTGCTATTTTTTGCAATGGTAACAATTTTTAAAATCATACCTTCAGGATTTTGCCTGTGCCTATAAAGTAATCTTACCAAAAAAGTGAATGTGACCAAAGCTCCAGAACCTGCAGATGGGAGCGTGTTCAATGACCCCACACGGAGGCAACGGAACCTGAAGACAGGGGAGCGTGTTCAATGACCCCACATGGAGGCAACGGTGCTACACAACGGCCTGGGAAACACTCCAGCACAGACAACCAGGCAGGTTGGTTAGTCTGTCTTTAACAAATAAACTTCAAGGGAAAAAGGAGACAAAGCAAGCAATGGAAGGAGGATTTCTGGACTAAGTTAAGAGACTCCCTAGGATCATCTCCTTCATGCCCCAGTCACAAGTGAGCTCACTCACCCACCAGACACTGGCAACTGGGGGAAGAGCAGGAACTACAGTGTGCGGTCACAAAGTCCTCAGAAGGCGATTCTCCGGGGAGGGGATCTAATAGCCAGGGGTGAGCCAGTGACGCACAGCTATTAAGAGCTTACCTCCGACCCCTGGAACTCTGAAATCCCAGGAGGTGGTTACTGACACTCCCGAAGACTTATTATTTCTCATGCATCACAAAAAACATTTGGTCTCCCATTTTGCTCTCCCTTTGCTAACCCTGTTAGCCTATGGCCTCTTTTTGCTTTTAGAGCAGAGCACAAAATCTAGCACATACAAGGACAACTGGAAATCATTCAATAGATACACATCTTCAAACATGTTGAGGCCAAACAGGAAGTACCACTGTGATTGTTTCAAAGCCAAACTTTATATGTAACGGATGGAGTCTCATGAAATGAATGGCATCCATCCACCAGGCAGATCTAACAGGGAAAGGTGGTGGGAAACTGACAATCACGCAGCGCACACAACAGAGGCGGCTAAACTCCAAGCACCTTTTTTTTTTTTTTTTTTTTTTTTGAGACAGAGTCTCGCTCTGTCCCCCAGGCTGGAGTGCAGTGGCATGATCTCGGCTCACTGCAACCTCCGCCTCCTGGGTTCACGCCATTCTTCTGCCTCAGCTTCCTGAGTAGCTGGGACTACAGGCGCCCGCCACTACGCCCTGCTAATTTTTTGTATTTTTATTAGAAATAGGGTTTCACCGTGTTAGCCAGGATGGTCTCAACCTCCTGACCTCATGATTGGCCCACCTCAGCCTCCCAAAGTGCTGGGATTACAGGCGTGAGCCACCACACCCGGCCTCCAAGCACCTTTCATAAGGGGCCTGGAAATCCTCAGGTTTGGGGAAAGACTGCTGTGTGCCATGTCATTTGCACTCCAGTATATAAAAATAATATTTGTTTTTACATTTACTATTGCAAACTACAATGAATTCTAGCTGCTATTCCAACAGCAAATGGGGGGTGGGGGTTAGAATTCTGTTCCTAGAAAAACCTCCATGTTTTTATTGGCATTTGCATGTCCAACCCACTTAAGCAGGACCAATAATGTCTGACAGCCCTGCTGGCTGGAAGCAGAGTGATGCTTCACGGCGGGAAAGTTGGAAGCCCCAGGTTCTAACCCAGACTCTATCTCTTCTCACCAGGTGGCCTCCAGTAGGTTTCCTAACTTCTCTCTGCCTACATTTTTTGGTATGAAAGTGGGGACAGTCCCCACAGCTCATGCTATGACAATTCCATTAGAATCCATGCAAGGCCCTTAGAACCATGACTGACACAGTAAATACTTACTAAATATATGACTTGCTATGAAAGCAGGTATAAAAGTGTTGCCCTGAAAAAATGTAATGGCCAGAAGACTACCTCCTGCCTCAGCTGCCCATTTTCTATTCAGTCAGTGAAGTAGGCCCTTTGCAGAAATAAAAAATACGGGTAGCAGTGGCAACCAGTGTAACAGAGGAGCTAATCAGATAGATGTGATGCTTTGAAATCTGTGCATGTTGCTGCATGTACAAGTCTTTATGAGAACATCTGCTTTCATTTCTCTTGGGCAGACTCCTAGGAGTGGAATGGCTGGATCGTACTACAGGTGTGTGCTGAACATTTCAAGAAAATGCCACTGCAGTGGCTCATGACTATAATCTGAGCACTTTCAGGGGCAAGGCAGGACAATCACCTGAGCCCAGGAATTGAAGACCAGCCTGGGCAACATAGTGAGACCCTGTCTCTATAACAATTAAAAAAAAAAAAAAATTAGCCAGGCGTGGTAGTGCATGCCTATAGTCCCAACTACTTAGGAAGCTGAGGCCAGAGGATCACTTGAGCCCAGGAGGTCGTGGATGCAGTGAGCTATGATTACACCACTGTACTCCAGCCTAAGAGACAGAGTGAGATCCTATTTCGAAAAAACTAAAAACAAACTCAAAAAAAAACAAAAAAAAACACAACTCTTTTCAAAATGGTTATGCTGGGTCACATTCCCAACATCCTGTTAGCAATGTGGAGAGTCCCAGCTCCTCAAAACCCCACAACGTTAGGTATCACAGCCATTCGAATGGGGGCTTTGGCTGTGGTTTTAATCTGCATCTCGCTGATGGCTAAACTTTTCAGGTACTTAATTGCTGTCTATACATTTTTCTGGGAAAGTGTCTGTTCAAGTCACTTGCCTCTTTTTGATTGGGTTACCTGTTTTCTTAATATTGTTTTTTGGTTCTTGGTTTGTTTTGTTTTTTTTTTCCTGACACAGGGTCTCGCTCCGTTGTCCAGGCTGGAGTACAGTGGTGTGATCGTGACTCACTATAGCCTCAACATCCCAGGCTCAAGTGATCCTCCCACCTCAGCCTCCCAAGTAGCTGGTACTACAGACACACACCACCATACCTGGCTAAATTTTTTTTTTTTTTGGAGACAATCTCACTCAGCCGCCCAGGCTGGAATGCAGTGGTGCAATTTGGGCTCACTGCAACCTCCACCTCCCGGGTTCAAGTGATTCTCATGCCTCAGTCTCCCAAGTGGCCGGGATTACAGGCATAAGCCACTACAGTTGGCTAATTTTTGTATTTTTAGTAGAGATGGGGTTTCGCCATGTTGGCCAGGTTGGTCTCGAACTCCTGACCTCAGGTGATCCGCCTGCCTGGGCCTCCCAAAGTGCTGGGATTACAGATGTGAGCCACTGTGCCTGGACACTAAGTTTTTTTTTTGTTTTGTTTTTGTTTTTATTTTTTTTTTTGAAGAGACAGGGGTCTCACTTTATTGCCCAGGATTACTGAACGACTGGCTTCAAGCAATCCTCCTCCCAAAGTGCTGGGATTACAGGTGTGAGCCATAGTACCCAGCCAAAATTGAGTTTTGAGAGTTCTTTACCTATTCTGGATACATGTCACCTAAAAGACATTTGCTAATATTTTCTGCCGGATTGGTTTGTCTTTCATTCTCTGTGTTTTCTAAAGAGCAGAAGTTTTAAATTTTGATCAAATCTAATTTATAAATATTTTCTTTTATGCATTTTATCTTTGATCTCATATCTAAAAGCTGTTTGCTTAATTCAAAATCTCAACAATTTTTCTAATTTTTGGTTTTATGTTTAGGTATATGATCCAATGAGGTTTTTTTTTTTTTTTTGAGACAGAGTCTCGCTCTTGTCGCCTTGCTTGAGTGCAATGGTGCAATCTCAGCTCACTGCAACCTCCATCTCCTGGGTTCAAGCAATTCCCCTAATTCCCCTGCCTCAGCCTGCTGAGTAGCTGGGCTACAGGGGCATGCCATCACACCTGGCTAAAATTTTTTTTTTTTTTGGCATTTTAGTAGCGATGGGGTTTCACCATGTTGCCCAGGATGGTCTGGATCTCCAGACCTGGTGATCTGCCCACCTTGGCCTCCCAAAATCCTGGGATTACAGGAGTAAGCCACCTCGCCTGAGTTAATTTCTGTACATGACATCAAGTTCTCCTTTTGCATAAGAATATCTGATTGACTAGCCAGGTGCGGTGGCTCACACCTGTAATCCCACAATTTTGGGAGGTCAAGGCGAGTGGATCACCTGAGGTCAGGAGTTCGAGACCAGCCTGACCAACATGGTGAAACCCCGTCTCTATTAAAAATACAAAAATTAGGGCCAGGCGCGGTGGCTCAAGCCTGTAATCCCAGCACTTTGGGAGGCTGAGACGGGCGGATCACGAGGTCAGGAGATCGAGACCATCCTGGCTAACACAGTGAAACCCCGTCTCTACTAAAAAATACAAAAAAACTAGTCGGGCGAGGTGGCAGGCACCTGTAGTCCCAGCTACTCGGGAGGCTGAGGCAGGAGAATGGCATGAACCCGGGAGGCGGAGCTTGCAGTGAGCTGAGATCCGGCCACTGCACTCCAGCCTAGGCGACAGAGCGAGACTCCGTCTCAAAAAACAAAAACAAAAACAAAAAAAACACAAAAATCAGCCGGGCATGGTGGTGCCTGCCTGTAATCCCAGCTACTTGGGAGGCTGAGATAGGAGAATCGCTTGAACCTGGGAGGAGGAGGCTGCAGACGGCCGAGACTGCGGCACTGCACTCCAGCCTGGGCAACAGAGCAAGAGTCCGTTTCAAAAGAAAAAAAAGAATATCCAATTGTTCCAGCCCCTAATTGTTTTTCAATATTGCTTTTTAATTTAAAATTATTTCAAACTTCAAAGTCACAAGAATACAAAGAAACCTTGTACCCTCACCCAGACTTACTAACTACGAACATGGCTTCATTATTCCCACTTTATACAAACAAAAAGGTTTTTTTTGTTTTTTTTTTCCTGAATCATGTTTGCCTTACTTTTTTCTCTTTTCTTTTTTCTTTTTTGAGATGGAGTCTTCCTTCGTCGCCAGGCTGGAGTGCAGTGGCGCAATCTTGGCTAACTGCAACCTCCACCTCCTGGGTTCAAGTGATTCTCCTGCCTCAGCCTACCAAGTAACTGGGACTACAGGTGCCGCCACCACGCCTGGCTAGTTTTTGTATTTTTAGTAGTGACAGGGGTTTTCCCATGTTGGCCAGGATGGTCTCAATCTCTTGACTTCGTGATCCGCCTGCTTGGGCCTCCCTAAGTGCTGGGATTACAGGCGTGAGCCACCGTGCCTGGCCCCCCTTACTTTTTTCTATAATGTATACTGGTATTTCTTTCTTTCTTTTTTTTTTTTTTTTTGAGACAGAGTCTCGCTCTGTCGCCCAGGCTGGAGTGCAGTGGCCAGATCTCAGTTCACTGCAAGCTCCGCCTCCTGGGTTTACGCCATTCTCCTGCCTCAGCCTCCGGAGTAGCTGGGACTACAGGCGCCCGCCACCTCGCCCGGCTAGTTTTTGTATTTTTTTAGTAGAGACGGGGTTTCACCAGGTTAGCCAGGATGGTCTCGATCTCCTGACCTCGTGATCCGCCCGTCTCGGCCTCCCAAAGTGCTGGGATTACAGGCTTGACCCACCGCACCCGGCCAAATTTGAAGCCGCGCCCAACATGGGGTACGAATCTTTTTTTTTTTTTTGAGACAGAGTCTTGCTCTGACCCCCCCAGGCTACAGTGCAGTGGCCCGATCTCGGCTCACTGCAAGCTCTGCCTCCCAGGTTCACGTCATTCTCCTGCCTCAGCCTCCCGAAAAGCTGGGACTACAGGAGCCTGCCACCACACCCAGCTAATTTTTCATATTTTTAGTAGAGATAGGGTTTCACCGTGTTAGCCAGGACGGTCTCAATCTCCTGACCTCGTGATCCACCTGACTTGGCCTCCCAAAGTGCTGGGATTATAAGTGTGAGCCACCACACCCGGCCATATATTGGTATTTCAACTAAGATTTGATTTGAAAAAAGGGCTCTCCTGCTTTCTAATGAAAAAAGCTAGAGAAGTACCGCTCTCATTCAGAATATAAATCCTCATCACTGGGACCCTAAACTTTCTTGCTCAACACTAAATGGAAGGTTTTTTTGAGGATCAAATTGTTTTGAAAACCAACTTTGGCTTAAAGAGATAGAAAAAAACTGTAACAAAAACCAGGGTATTGGCCAGGCATGCTGGCATATGTCTATAGCCTCAGCTACTCAGGAGGCTGAGGTTAAGAGAACCCCTTGACCCTCAGAGTTAGAATCCAGTCTGAGCAACATGGCAAAACCCTGTCTCTTTAAAAACAAACAAACAAAACCACCAGCTATTTAAAAAAAACAAACTCTGAAGAAATTTATATATTGTCTTTCTAAAACTGAAAAGGATCAAATATATCAAAATTACCTTAATTCAGAAGGGCTTCTGGTCTGGTCTCCAATACATGTAAACTTGTCTGAAACAAACAGAAAAGGCTGTATTTGTATTGCATTCAGGTTGTGAATAAAATATTCTATTTTGCTAGTAGTTACATTTTGTATAACAGCACATAATTTTGACCCTTCCCTATTACTATTTCTCCCCCAAAATTGTTTTATTTAGCACTACTGTCATATTTTGTTTTTCAGTGTGGGAACAAAATAAGAAATCAGATCTCAGTTTCTTTAAGAATCCTTAGGGCCGGGCGCGGTGGCTCAAGCCTGTAATCCCAGCACTTTGGGAGGCCGAGACGGGCGGATCACGAGGTCAGGAGATCGAGACCATCCTGGCTAACACGGTGAAACCCCGTCTCTACTAAAAAATACAAAAAACTAGCCGGGCAACATGGCGGGCGCCTGTAGTCCCAGCTACTCCGGAGGCTGAGGCAGGAGAATGGCGTAAACCTGGGAGGCGGAGCTTGCAGTGAGCTGAGATCCGGCCACTGCACTCCAGCCTGGGTGACAGAGCGAGACTCCGTCTCAAAAAAAAAAAAAAAAAAAAAAAAAAAAAAGAATCCTTAGAAATGCCCCAGAGAAAATACCTTGAATTAAACTAAAAAGTATGGTAGAGGTTAGAATCCTATCACTAGAAAAATTACAGTAACAATTTAAAAACTAATGCAGGCCGGGCCCAGTGGCTAACCCCTGTAATCCCAGCACTCTGGGAAGCTGAGGCAGGCAAATCACCGGAGGTCAGGAATTGGAGACCAGCATGGCCAACATGGTGAAATCCTACCTCCACTAAAAATACAAAAAAAAAAAAAAATTAGCCAGACGTGGTGTCACAAGCCTGTAATGCCAGTTCCTCAGGAGGCTTAGACAGGAGAATCGCTTGAACTTGGGAAGCGGAGGTTGCAGTGAGCTGAGATCACACCACTGCACTCCAGCCTGGCTGACAGAGCAAGACTCTGTCTCAAAAAAAAAAAAAAAAAAAAAAAAAAACACAAAACAGGCTGGGCATGGGGGCTCACACTTGTAATCCCAGCACTTTGGGAGGCTGAGGCGGGTGCATCACCTGAGGCCAAGAGTTCGAGACCAGTCTGGCCAACATGGCGAAACCCATTTCTACTAAAAATTCAAAAAAAGCTAGGCATGATGGCAGGCGCCTGTAATCCCAGCTACTTGGGAGGCAGAGGTGGTAGTGAGCAGAGACCACGTCATTATACTCCAGCCTGGGTGATAGAGCAAGACCATGTCTCAAAAAAAAAAAAAAAAAAAAAAAAAAAAAAAAAAAAAAGCTACAGTGGCTCCCGACTGTGTAATCCCAGCACTTTGGGAGGCCGAGGTGGGTGGATCACAAGGTCAAGAGTTCGAGACCAGCCTGGCCAATATGGTGAAACCCCGTCTCTACTAAAAATACAAAAAAATTTGCTGAGCGTGGTGGCGGCGCCTGTAGTCCCAGCTACTCAGGAAGCTGAGGCAGGAGAATTGCTTGAACTTGGGAGGCGGAGATTGCAGTGAGTCAAGATTGTGCTACTGCACTACAGCCTGGGCGACAGAGCGAGATTCCATCTTAAAACAACCACCACACACACACACACAGAGAAAACACTAATACAATTCAACAAATTCTGAAGATTAATTTTTTTTTTTTTTTTTTTTTTTTTTTTGAGACGGAGTCTTGTTCTGTCGCCCAGGCTGGAGTGCAGTGGCCGGATCTCAGCTCACTGCAAGCTCCGCCTCCCAGGTTTACGCCATTCTCCTGCCTCAGCCTCCCCAGTAGCTGGGACTACAGGCGCCCGCCACCTCGTCCGGCTAGTTTTTTGTATTTTTTAGTAGAGACGGGGTTTCACCGGGTTAGCCAGGATGGTCTCGATCTCCTGACCTTGTGATCCGCCCGTCTCGGCCTCCCAAAGTGCTGGGATTACAGGCTTGAGCCACCGCGCCCGGCCTCTGAAGATTAATTTAATCCAGACTTTGCCTGTTGGGCATGACAGTGGAAAGCACTTCATCTGAATCTCAAGGAAGCCACTAAATAACTACTTCCTGAGTCCTGGCAAGTCTATGTTGGGACACTTCTAATCCCTCTCTCTGTCCCTCTCCTGCTGACAGGGTCCCATCCAGTGCCTGGCCCTGGTGCCCAGAAAGGTGGCTTGAATGGTGACAGAGATCACAAGAGAGGTTTCTGACTCCTCTTGACACACTTCTGGTGGAATGAAAATATGTCCAATTCTAGATTTCTTCTGATTTCAGAACATTTATTTTATTATTTTTGAGACAGCAGTCTTGCTCTGTCACCAGGCTAAAGTGCAATGGCATGGTTTCAGTTCACTGCAACCTCCGACTCACTGGTTCAAGCGATTCTCCTGCCTCAGCCTCCTGAGTAGCTGCGATTATAGGCACACGCCACCACACCCAGCCAATTTTTGTATTTTTAATAGAGACGGGGCTTCACCACGTTGGTCAGTATGGTCTCAATCTCCTGACCTTGTGATCCGCCCGCCTCGGCCTCCCAAAGTGCTGGGATTACAGGCCTAAGCCACTGCGCCTCACCTGATTTCAGAACATTTAAAGATGCTTTTGTAATCGCTCCCTCAAATTAAACTATGTGAAAAGACCACTTGTGGAGGCTTCACAGGTCACCACCTGCCTAATAATTCAGTGTCTTGTGAGGCTGCAAACTAACATGCACACATCTAGTCTGGAGTCAGGAGATGAATCAACAAACTGAAATGTCTCCCAGTTGAACTGTGAATTCTAATTCATGTGCTTAAAGTAGTTTCGTTTTGCAATTATGCTGCTTATGTACAAGCAAGCACATACTTTTCTGGCAGTAAAAGTGAGTGTAGAAGGAAAACAGTTTGGCAGTTCCTCAAAAAATTAAACACAGAATTTCCCCATAACCCAGGAATTCTACTTCTAGGTATATTCCCAAAAGAACTGAAAGCAGGGACTCAATGCATAGATACATTATGTTCTTAGCAGCAGTACTCAGTAGCCAGAAGAAGGCGGAGACAGGCCAAATACCCACTGAGCATGAATGGATAAAGAAAATGTGGTCTGTCCAAACAATGGAATAGTATTCAGCTATAAAGATAGAACAGGCCAGGCGTGGTGGCTCACGCCTGTAATCCCAGCACTCTGGGAAGGTGAGGCGGGTGGATCACCTAAGGTCAGGAGTTCAAGACCAATCTGGCCACCCCGTCTCTATTAAAAATACAAAAATTGCCGGGCGTGGTGGCTCATGAGGTCAGCAGATTGAAAACGTCCTGGCTAACACGGTGAAACCCATCTCTACTAAATATACAAAAAATTAGCCAGGCATGGTGGCGGGCGCCTGTAGTCCCAGCTACCCGGGAGGCTGAGGCAGGAGAATGGCATGGCGTGAACCCGGGAGGCGGAGCTTGCAGTAAGCCAAGGTCGTGCCACTGAACACTAGGATGGGCGACAGAGCAAGCCTCCGTTCTTAAAAAAAAAAAAAAAAAAAAAAAAGAGTCCTGGTCCTGTCTCTGTTAGAACACGGACAAACCTCAGGAATACGCTAAGTGACAGGTGCCATATACAAAAGGCCACATATACGACCCCATTTATGTGAAATATCCAGAACACACAAATCCAAAGAGACAGAATGCAGTGGTTGCCAGGGGCTGCATGTGTGTGTGTGCGTGCACATGTGTGTGCAGTAGACAACTGCACGGTTTCCTTTTGGGGTGATGAAAATGTCGTGGAATTAGGTAGAGACGGTGGTTGCAATACATTGTAAATGTACTAAATGGCACCGAATCATTCACTTTAAAATGGTTTAATTTTATGTTATGTGAATTCTACCTCAGAAAAAAAAGTTGGGTGTGAAAGTTGGGGCACACAGGTAAACAATGAATGATGCAAACATACCCCATGAAGCGAAGCCTCGCTCCAGGGCAAGGTCCCATAAGCACACCTGAAAGGTGCCATCAAATCATCAAGTTTCAAAGCATGGGTCTCAACCTCAGCACAACGAACATTTTAGGCAGGGGTGTGTGTCCCCGTAGGATATTTGGCAGCATGCCAGCACCGCTCCTTTCCCCAGCTGTAATAGCCATCTGGTGTCCAAGGGGCAATACTGACCCCAGTTGAGAACTCTTTAACTGTCACAATTATCTCAATCACTAAATATAAATCTTTTCAAAGTACTTTCCAGATCAAGGGACAGGTAGGAAAAGAAATACTACTCAAAAAAATATATACATAATCTGCTCTATTTTATCATTACTAATTAATTTTTTTGAGACAGGATCACCCTCTGTCATCCAGGCTGGAGTGCAGTGGCACAATCATGGCTCACTGCGGCTTCGACTTCCTGGGCTAAGGTGATCCTCCTGCCTCAGCCTCCTGAGTAGCTGGGACCACAGGCATGCGCCACGATGCCCAGCTAATTAAAAAAAAAATTATTTGTAGACATGGGGTCTCGCCATACTGCGCAGGCTGTCTTGAACTCCTGGGCTCAAACGATCCTTGCAGGTCAGCCTTCCAAGGTGCTGGGATGGCAGGCATGAAGCACCGCACCCAGCTGCTCTATTTTAATGCCTAGATTGCCCTGTGGCTCAAATCATGACTCAAGATTGGAGTAAGGATGCTAAAAGTGCTATCAAATCACCTTAGCCTGGACTCACATGGAGAGTTGTCTGGACCCATTTCTGGCTAAAAACAAGATGACCCAAATGTATGCTCTTTTTTTTGACTTATCCAGCTCACAGAACCCCACACTAAGGACAGGACTACTGGTCCCACAATAAGGTAACCCTAAACCAGTAGCACTACCCTTAAAGAAAATCAGGAGCTGGGCCCACACCTGTAATTCCAGCATTTTGGGAGGCCGAGGTGGGTGGATCACCTGAGGTCAGGAGTTCGAGACCAGCCTGGCCAACATGATGAAATCCCGTTTCTACTAAAAATACAAAAATTAGCCGGGCACAGTGGCATGCACCTGTAGTCCCAGCTACTCAGGAGGCTGAGGCAGGAGAATCACCTGATCCTGAGAGGGGGAGGCTGTAGTGAGCCAAGATGGCATCTCTGCACTCCAGCCTGGGTGGCAGAACAAGACTCCATCTCCAGAAAAAAAAAAAAGATTGGGCACTTTTTCAAGGCTCTTGATAAAATCAACTGACTCTATAAAGCTAATTTAGCAGTATTAAATATTAATATGACTTCTTTGTACATATATCCTAGTATTCATACTTTTATTTCAACATTTTTCAAAATCTAAGAGCTGAATCCTTGAGACATACCTAGAGAATTTCTCTACAGGCTGCATTAATATTTCGAATCAAGGGGATGATTTCTTCTCTATCAACATAACCCTACGATGGGAAGCACACACAAGTGCACCACTGGTTATCTACAATTCTGAGATTCCCAAACCGGAACAGGACACACGGGCATCAGCCAGACTTTCTCACATTCAGTGTGAGCAGTCTTATGTTTACTACAGGCTCTGGGGTATCTGATAAAAGCCTTGCTCTAAGTGTGGTGCACTTAGAGCAAGTACCACTGCATCTTCCTCAACCCTGAAAAAGTCTGAATTCCGGAACACATCCAGCCCCAAGAGTTTTGCATAAAGGCCTAGGGGCTTGTAAGAAACAAAGTAAACTCCCTTCTGAATAATTCTTTAATTCAGAAACACATTCAACAACTAGAATGTGAAATAATACTGAACTTAATGACAACTCTGTATCATAATCTTCAACTATCTATGATTAATAAACAGGATAAAAACAAACTAGAAATGCCTTCTTTCAAACAAAAATTAGAGTTCAGTACCAATAAAAAGATGACAATACCTGTGAAACACAACCAACCAACCAACCAAAAAAAGGTCTAAAGACATCACGTTAATTTAGGGTACTCTAACTGTACAAACATGGGGGCATATTCTAAGGGCAAAGAGAGTAACAAAAAGTTCTGAAATTTAGGTACCACATTGGTGGCATAATGCTTAAAATATTAATATGGATATGCATGCCAGAGCAAAATGAGCGAAGATATGGTTGTTATTTGGGGAACAAGGTTTACACTGGAGGAGGAAGGCACAACATGGACTATCTGAAAGCAAGGAAGGGCCCCCTGGTGTTCAATCTGAATTTGGAGACAACGGTACAAATTCTCTATACATTTATTCCTCTGTAGAATCATTTGTGTGTGTTAAGTCCATATATACATACACACACACACGTATATGTCCTATCTCTTGTCAACTGAAAGGTCTGGAAGCAACGACCTCTCCACACACAAAGCCCAAATCTTGGTTTTACAAAAATGATTCCCTTTAAAAGGAGCTTCAGTGTTCCTTTGAGAAATCACTCCCTCAAGGTCTGGCACAGGGAACTGTCTTGCTATGGCAGAAAGGAAGGGCTCCAAAACTAAAAAGAACATGTCAAAAACACACCAGCTTGAAGGAAGTCCATGGCCAAATTTAGGACAATCTGAGGGTCAACATGACTAACAATGGTAATGGAATATACCTTACTGGATCCAAAAAAAGAACACACAAGCACACGATAACATATAAATAAAACAGAAAACAAACAAACAAACAAAAAACAGGAAAAGCGAAGCTCTTCTTAATGCCAATACATATAGAAGGAGTAAGATTTAGCCGGGCGCAGTGGCTCACGCCTGTAATCCCAGCATTTTGGGAGGCCAAGACGGGTGGATCACCTAAGCTCAGGAGTTTGAAACAGGCCAGGTCAACACGGTGAAACACTATCTCTGCTAAAAAAAAAAAAAATACAAAAATTAGTCAGGCGTGGTGGCCGGCGCCTGTAATCCCAGCTACTCGGGAGGTTAACACAGGAGAATCGCTTGAACCCAGGAGACGGAGGTTGCAGTGAGCAGAGATCACGCCACTGCACTCTAGGCTGGGAGACAAAGTGAGACTTAATCCATCAATCAATAAGAGTCTCACTTGGGTGACAGCTTTGAACAGCTGACTGCAGCCTTGAACTCCTAGGCACAAGCCATCCTCTTGCCTCAGCCCCCTAAGTAGCAAGGATTCAGGCATGTGCCACACTGCACCTAAATGTTTTGTTTCTTTGTTTATGGAGAGAGGGTCTCGCTATGTGGCCCAGGCTGGTCTTGAACTCCTGGTCTCAAGCAATCCTCTTCTCTTGGCCTCCCAAAGTGCTCGGATTATAGGCATGAGCCAGCAGTGCAGCTGAAAGTGAAGGACTTAAAGCCAGAGAATTCAATGCCAGCAAAGGGTGGCTGGATCAGTTTAGAAAGAGGGTTGGTTTAAAAAATGTTAAGATACCAGGAGAAGCAGTTTCTGCCAACCAACAGGCATCAGGGTTACCAGATGCCATGAAGAAAATTATTGAGGAAAAGAAAATCTGCCTGAATAGGTTTTTAATGCAGACAAAAGTGCCCTATTCTGGAAAAAACTGCCACAAAGGACACTTATTAGTGAGGAAGAAAAGGGAGCCCCAGCACTGAAGGCAGTAGGGAGAGGCCAACTCTACTGCTTTGTGCAAATGCAGCCGGGTTTATGAACAGGACTGCTCTTATCTACAAAGCTGCTAACCCCTGAGCCTTGAAGGGGAAGAGATAAACACCAGTTGCCAGTCTCTTGGTTGTGGAACAAGACTGGGACAACAAAATCCCTTTTTCTGGATTGGTTCCATTGATGTTCTTTAGAGTCAGGAAGTACCCTGCCAGTAAGGGATTGCCTTTTAAAGTTCTTTAGATATTGGACAATGCCCCTGGCCACTCAGAACCCCATGAGTTCAATACTGAAGGCACTGAAGTGGTCTACTTGCCCCCAAACACAGCACTCTCCTTCAGCCTCTAGATTAGGGGGTCCTAAGGACCTTTAAGGCCCATGACACACAGTACTCTATGGAAAGAACTGTCAATGCTATGGAAGAGAATCCCAATAGACAGAACACATCGTGTAAGCCTGGAAGGATTATCCCACTGAAGATGCCAAGATTATTACAGAAAAAGCTGTGAAGGCCATGAAGCCTGAAACAACCAATTCCTGCTGGAGAGGACGACGTCCAGATGCTGCGCCTGACCTCACAGGACTTATGAGAGCCAATCGAGGAAATCATGAAAAGACTGTGGATATGCTTTTAAAAGGGTAGGGGTGGTGGCCGGGTGCGGTGGCTCACGCCTGTAATCCCAGCACTCTGGGAGGCCGAGGCGGGTGGATCACAAGGTCAGGAGATTGAGACCACAGTGAAACCCCGTCTCTACTAAAAAAAAATACAAAAAATTAGCCGGGCGCGGTGGCGGGCGCCTGTAGTCCCAGCTACTCAGGAGGCTGAGGCAGGAGAAGGGCGTGAACCCAGGAGGCGGAGCTTGCAGTGAGCCGAGATCGCGCCACTGCACTCCAGCCTGGGCGACAGCATAAGACTCCATCTCAAAAAAAAAAAAAAAAAGGTAGGGGTGGGTAAGGACTTCAACATATGGATCTTAGAGATATTCAAGAGCTATTAGACACCACACCAGAGGAAGTAACAGAAGACACCTTGACAGATGTCAGTGCTTCCAAAGTGGAGACAGACCGCGAGGAAGCAGCAGTGCTGAAAACACGTGGACACTGGGCAATCTGGCCAAAGGTCCCCACCACCCAAGACTGCACTTGACTTCTTTAGGACACAGACCTTTTATGGCACAGGAACTAAAACTAAAGAATACAATAGAAGGTTGGTATTATACAAAAACTTTTTCAGAGTAATGAAACAGCAGGCTGGGTGCGGTGGCTCAAGCCTGTACTCCCAGCACTTTGGGAGGCCGAAGCGGGCGGATCACAAGGTCAGATGTTCCAGACCAGCCTGCCAACATAGTGAAACCCCATTTATACTAAAAATACAAAACATTAGCCAGGTGTGGTGGTGGGCACCTGTAATCCCAGCTAATTGGAAGGCTGAAGCAGGAAAACTGCTTGAACCCAGGAGGTGGAGGCTGCAGTGGGCCGAGACTGTACCATTGCACTCCAGCCCAAGCGACAGTGCAAGACTCCGTCTCAAAAAAAAGAAAAAAGAAAAAGAAAAAAGTCAGAAATTATGTATTTCACTAAAGTTCCACCAAGTATGCCTATCTCTCCTACCACCCCTTTCACCTCCTCCACCCAAGTGAGCAAGACCAAGCCCATCTCTTCCTCCTCCTCAGTCTCAACCTGAAGATGAGAAGATCTTCCACTTCCACTCATTAAGTAGTAAATATATTTTTTTATCTCCCTTATGATTTTCTTAACGTTTTCTCCAGCTCGCTTTATCGCAAGGATATATAATATATAAAACATATAAAATATCTGTTGACTGCTATCGGTAAGGCTTCCAGTCAATAGCAGGCTATCAGGAGTTAAGGTTTTGGGAGTCGGCCGGGCGCAGTGGCTCACACCTGTAATCCCAGCACTTTGGGAGGCCAAGGCGGGCAGATCACGAGGTCAGGAGATCGAGACCATCCTGGCTAACATGGTGAAACCCCTTCTCTAATAAAAATACAAAAAAAATTAGCCGGGCGTGGTGGCGGCTCCTGTAGTCCCAGCTATTCGGGAGTCTGAGGAAGGAGAATGGTGTGAACCCGGGAGGCGGAGCTTGCAGTGAGCCAAGATCACGCCACTGCACTCCAGCCTGGGCGACAGAGTCTCGAAGGAAGAAAAAAAAAAAGGTTTTGGGAGTCAAGTGATACAAGAATTTTGACTGCACAGCAGGTGAGCACCCCTAACCCCTGTGTTAAGGGTCATGATATTTCTTCCCCTTCACTCTTTGTAACACAATTGTCTAGCATTTTACTTCTACATGTTTTTTGAAGATTCTATCTGGTCTTTGTTCTCAGTTCCTCAGAAGGAGCTTCAAAACCTATTGGATGTCCTTTGTTATTCATGAGCCTCCACGTTTGTGCTAAGACATGAGCTGACTCAAGATAGAGGCTGGTCACTAGAAAGACCAACCATGGATTAGACAGTTGGGGTCTGAAACCATTCTGATGGGGTGGGAGAGGGGCTAGAGATTGTGCTCGATCAACTGTGCCCAAGTAACAAAGTCCCAATAAAAACTCTCAACACCAAGGCTCAAGGGAGCTTCCTGGTTAGAAGCTCGTTGACCCTGATTTGTCAGGAGAGACCCCATGGGGGAGAGCTTGGAGAATATGTGAGACTCTCCTAGGCCTTGCTGTATGTCTCTTCATTTGCCCGGCCTGATTTGTATTAAACTAGATATAGCACCAGAAGAGAACTGCAGTGTGAAGGGACACACTTCTGCCTGAAGAACTTCCTCCATCTCACTGGGCAGATCTACTGGCAACAAACCCCACAACGTTTGTCTGAGGAAGTCTTTCGTGGGACTAGGTCTCACTCTGTCACCCAGGCTACCATGCAGTGGCACGATCTTGGCTCACTGCAGCCTCAACCACCCAGACTCAAGCGATCCTCCGACTTCAGTCTCCTGAGTAGCTGAGACCACAGGTGCCGCCAGAACACCTGGATAATTTTTTTTTTTGTAGAGATGAAGTCTCACTATGTTGCCCAGGCTGTTCTCAAACTCCTGGGCTCAAGTGAGTCTCCCACTCAGTCTCCCAAAGTGCTGGGATTTACAGGCATGACCCACCATGCCTGGCCTGTATGAAATATTTTTTTTCTGGCTACATTCAAAACTTTCTCTTTGACTTTCAGCAGTTTGACTCTAATATGCCTAGGTGTTGAGGGCTTTTTGTTTCTATTTATGGTGCTTGGAGTTCTCTGAACTTCACAGACCTCTCGTTTGCTGTCTTTTACTAATGAAAAAATTCTCAACCATTAGCTCTTTGAATATTTCTTCTGCCCCATTTTCTTCCCAGGACTCCAATTATATGTATATTAGACAGTCTGTTATTGTCCCACAACTACTGAACACTTTTTTTTGAGATGGAGTCTCTCCATCTCACCCAGGCTGAAGTACAATGGCACAATCTCAGCTCATTGCAATCTCCGCTTCCCAGGTTCAAGTGATTCTCCTGCCTCAGCCTGAGTAGCTGGGATTACAGGCCCCTGCCACCACACCCAGGTAATTTTTTTTTTTTTTTTTTTTTTTTTTTTAATCCAGATGGAGTTTCTCTCTTGTTGCCCAGGCTGGGGTGTAATGGTGGGATCTTGGCTCACCACAACCTCCGCCTCCCGGGTTCAAGCGATTCTCCTGCCTCAGCCTCTCGAAGTAGCTGGGATTCCAGGAATGAGCCACCATACCCCGCTAATTTTTTGTATTTTTAGTAGAGACGGGGTTTCTCTATTTTAGTCAGGCTGGTCTTGAACTCCCCACCTCAGGTGATCCACCCGTCTCGGCCTCCACAAAGTGCTGGGATTACAGGTGTGAGCCACCGCACCCAGCCTAAATGCTGTTTTTGTTCTGGTGTATTTTTTTCTGCTTATTTCATTTTGGATTTCTATTGACCTATCTTCAGTTTCACTGATTCTTTCCTATTTGCTGACAAACTCACTGAAGAAATTATTCACCTTTGATGTTTTGTTTTGTTTTGGTTTTGAGACGGAGTCTCGCTCTGTCGTCCAGGCTGGAGTGTAGTGGCCGGATCTCAGCTCACTGCAAGCTCCGCCTCCTAGGTTCACGCCATTCTCCTGCCTCAGCTGGGACTACAGGCGCCTGCCACCTCGCCCGGCTAGTTTTTTCTATTTTTTAGTAGAGACGGGGTTTCACCGTGTTAGCCAGGATGGTCTCGATCTCCTGACCTTGTGATCCACCTGTCTCGGCCTCCCAAAGTGCTGGGATTACAGGCTTGAGCCACCGCGCCCGGCCCCCACCTATGATGTTTTTAAAGAATCTCTAACATTTCAATTTAACTTTTTCTAGAGTTTCTGCATCCTGAAATTCTCGATCTTTTCACAATGCATGCTGTACACCTTTCTCCCTCAATCTTTTACCACATCCATCCCAGTCATTTGAAGTCTCTGGCAGTTCCAGTATCTGGGTCATCTCTGAGTTGGCTTCCATTTATTTCTCTCTCAACCTGAAATCACTTTTTAGTGTATCTCATAATTTTTTATTGAATATCAGACGATAACAGAAAACTGAATTAAACAGTACCTGCAACCAGAATTGGGTACACCTCTTTTACTGAGTCACTAGTGTGTGTGGGGATGAGGGGTTAATTCAATCTAGTTTTTTGTTGGGTTTGGATTTTATAATCCTCAGGAGGGGGCTGCCTTAAACTTTGTGGCACCATATTTTTCTCAAAAAATATTGGCCGGCCAGGCACAGTGGCTCATGCCTATAATCCCAGCACTTTGGGAGGCCAAGGCGGGCAGATCACAAGGTCAGGAGTTTGAGACCAGCCTGACCAAGATGGTAAAACCCCGTCTCTACTAAAAACACAAAAATTAGCAGGGTGTGGTGGTGCATGCCTGTAATCCCAGCGACTCAGGAGGCTGAGACAGGAGAATCTCTTGAACCCAGAGGCAGAAGTTGCAGTGAGCCGAGATCATGCCACCACACTCCAGCCTTGGCGACAGAGCAAGACTCCGTCTCAAAAATGAATAAATAAATTTATTAATTAAATTTAATTTAAAAAAATATTGGCCAAAGAGGAAACCTCACTACTCACACCTAGTGGAGGACAGAACAAAGGCAGAAAAGCAAGCCATACAACTTCTTCTGAAAGTTCAGATTCACATGAAGATGTGAACAGTCTTGCAGGCTGCCATGAGGACAAGCCTTCACTTTTTTTTGGAAGTAGAGTGAATGCCTGTTAAAGAGACATTCAGCCAGGCACAGTGGCTCACGCCTGTAATCCCAGCACTTCGGAAGGCTGAGGCAGGCAGATCACTTGAGGTCAGGAGTTTGAGACCAGCCTGACCAACATGGAGAAACCCTGTCTCTACTAAAAATACGAAATTAGCCAGGCGTGGTGGTGCATGCCTGTAATCCCAGCTACTCAGGAGGCTGAGGCAGGAGAATTGCTTGAACCCAGGAGGCGGAGATTGTGGTGAGCAGAGATTGCGCCACTGCACTCCAGCCTGGGCAACAAGAACGAAACTCCGTCTCAAAAAAAATAAATATAGAGACATTCACTTTACTGGGGGGGAAAAAAAAAACATTGTGATTGAATATATAAAAAGAGATGCCAAACGTTAGGAGCCAGACGTGGTGGCTGATGCCTGTAATACCAGGGGAGGATTACTTGAGGCCAGGAGTTTGAGACCAGCCTGGGCAACACAGCAAGATCCCGCCTCTCAAAAAATTTTTTTGAGACAAGAGTCTTGCTCTGTCGCCCAGGCTGGAGTGCAGTGACGCCATCTCGGCTCACTGCAAACTCTGCCTCCCAGGTTCACGCCATTCTCCTGCCTCAGCCTCCTGAGTAGCTGGGACTACAGGTGCCCACCACCACGCCTGGTTTAGTAGAGACGGGGTTTCACCATGTTAGCCAGGATGGTCTCGATCTCCTGACCTTGTGATCCACCTGCCTCGGCCTCCCAAAGTGCAGGGATTACAGGCTTGAGCCACCATGCCTGGCCTCAAAATATATACATATTTTTTTAAATTGGCATGGTGGTGCGGCCGGGCACAGGTGGCTCACGCCTGTAATCCCAGCACTTTGGGAGGCCCAGACAGGCAGATCACGAGGTCAGGACATCGAGACCATCCTGGCTAACATGGTGAAAGCCTGTCTCTACTAAAAGATACAAAGAAAATTAGCCGGGCGTGGTGGCGGGCGCCTGTAGTCCCAGCCACTTGGGAGGCTGAGGCAGGAGAATGGTGTGAACCCGGGAGGCGGAGCTTGTAATGAGTCAAGATCACGCCACTGTACTCCAGCCCCGGCGACAGAGCGAGACTCCGTCTCAAAAAGAAAAAAAAAAAAAAAAAATTGGCATGGTGGTACATACTTATAGTCCTAGCCACTCCAGAGGCATGGTGGTACATACCTGTAGTCCTAGCTACTCCAGAGGCTAAGACAGGAGGATTGGTTGAGCCCAGGAGTTCAAGGCAGGACCGAGCCACTGCATGTCAGCCTGGGCAACAGAGTGAGACTCTGTCTCTTAAGGGAAAAAAAATATATAATGAATGTCTTGTGTGCCTTGCTATGTACACAGGTTCTCAGCCCCTGAGTGGAGTGCAACTTACGGGCCTACCCTATGCTCATAGGGCCAGCAACAGCCCCTCATCCTGCTCTCACCAACCCAGCTCCACATCTGCCACACCCGGTCACGCCCAGTTCTGAACCCTCGACTGGTTCTTTTGTGGTTCTTCTTCCAAGTTGAGGATCCACTCCTTATTCCCTTTCCCTGAATGTACCCCAGTTCCCAGAAAGCTCTATGCACTGCAGAGCTCTGAGGGTTCAATCCTTTCAGATTCCACCAGTGTAAAGCAAGCCTCAGCAACGCTTTCCTTTCCAAACCCACTGGCAGTCCCTCCCAGCTCTCCTGTGGCACAGATTCCAGCCTCTGCTCCATCCCTTTCCCCTCCTGCCCCTGTGCTCCACTCCCACTGCTTCAGCCTCCTGACAGCTCACCATCTTTGCCTGGCCCATTACTAATCTGCTTCTCTATCCCACCTCTTTTCCACTTCAATCCATCCTAAACAGCACTGCCTGATTTATCTTTCTGAAGGACAGCTCTGACATGCGACTCCTCCGCTCAAAAGTCTTCAAATACTCCTCCTACGGAAAAAATCAAACTTTTTAGCCTGGCCTAATTTAAAGCTCTTACCAACTGTATTGCCAGGTACTCCTCCCCAGGGAGTCAAGTAAGCCTAGAGAAGGTCAAACACATGGGCACAAACACCCCAGATGACTTCGGTGGTCTCTGCCAAACTCTGACCACTAGTCTCTTAAAGAGAAATCCTAGAAACATGAACATATTTTTGCCTTAAAGAATGAGAGTCAATTTTTAAAGGTAAAATATCTCCCCACCAGGAAAGAAAAAAGACATGCTTCCAAAACTTAGCTTATTTCCTGCAAAAACTACAAAACATAGAAAGTACTCTGAGTTGGAAATGTTTTTATAACCCATATTCTAAATCATCTGTGATTTAGAAAGAGAACTGGAAGGAAACAGGAATAATAGAAACTATGTCTTCAGGCTATTTAGAATGACACAGTGCTCTGTAAAGCTCAGCTAATGTCTAGGTTTGTTATGTGGTCACTGTGAGAAAAGCATTCTGTGAGCCTACTCTGGTGCCAGGCACCAGTTTAGGTCAGAGTAAAATAAGCACAAATATTTACTTGGAGTCTGAGTACATATATAACCATATTATATAACAACATGAAAATAGGATAAAAGTTTCAATTGTTGATAAAACATTTAACAATAAAGTGGCCTCAATATCTGGGTTCGTATTTGTATGGCTTCATTCATTCACTTAACAACGACCTGACCATCTCCAGTCATGTGCCAGGCACCACAGCTCAGGGGAGTCCGTAAGAAACAAGACACAGCACTTGCTGTGCCAGAACTTGCTTGCTGGTCGAGGAAGGCATTAAGTGAACAGTGCAAGTCTTTATTTTGATACATCAACTGCTATCCATTGCTAAGGAAACATAAAACTGCATAAGAAGGGGAGACAGGTGAGATGGGGAAGTCTCTCTCAGAAGGTGGCCAGAGAAGGCCACTCTGGTGTGGAGAAATCTGAGCAGGGTCCCAAGGAGAGGGTGAGCAGGTATAAAGAGTCCCCGAGATTCCGACTTATTCCTACTAGCCAAGATTTCTCACCTGCTGAAACACTGACAAAGCCTGCCATTTCTACCTCTGCATGTCAGAGGCAAATTAACTTTATTGTCTCTCTCCTGGAATATTCAGTCCAACTGCTATCCTTCTCTTAAACTCTGACAGTACAAAAAAGCTCAGTCATAAAAAAAGGTAGAGGAAGGGGACCACAATGAGGCAGCAGAAACACAGCAAGAGGGACTCACTATAAAACCTGTTTTTGTTTGTTTGTTTGTTTGTTTGAGACTAAGTATCGCTCTGTCACCCAGGCTGTAATGCAGTGGCGAGATCTCGGCTCACTGCAAGCTCCGCCTCCTGGGTTCAAGCCATTCTCCTGCCTCAGCCTCCCAAGTAGCTGGAACCACAGTCGCCCACCACCACGCCCAGCTAATTTTTTGTATTTTTTTTTTTAGTAGAGACGGGGTTTCACCATGTTAACCAGGATGGTCTCGACCTCCTGACCTCGTGATCCCCCGCCTCGGCCTCCCAAAGTGCTGGGATTACAGGCATGAGCCACTTCGCCCGGCCTATAAAACCTGTTTTAAGGAAGACAGACACATCTCCTATTAGTCCCAGACATTCCGTCCTAAGTAAGCTTTTAAGTTGGGCGCACTGGCTCATGCCTGTAATTCCAACTACTTGGGAGGCTGAGGAAGGAGGATTGCTTAAGCCCAGGAGTTGGAGGCCAGCCTGGATAATATAGTAAGACATCATGTCTTTAAAAAATTAAAAAGTGTGGTGGGTCTCGCCTGTAATCCCAGCACTTTGGGAGGCTGAGGCAGGCGGATCACCTGAAGCCAGGAGTTCAAGACCAGCCTGGCCAACATGGTGAAACCCCATCTCTACTAAAAATACAGCCAGGCGTGGTGACTCACACCTGTAATCCCAGCACTTTGGGAGGCCAAGGCGGGTGGATCACAAGGTCAGGAGCTCAAGACCAGCCTGGCCAAGATGGTGAAACCCCATCTCTACTAAAAATATAAAACTTAGCCAGACACGGTGGCAGGCACCTGTACTCCCAGCTACCTGGGAGGCTGAGGCAGGAGAATTGCCTGAACCCCAGAGGCAAAGGTTACAGTGAGCCAAGATTGCTCCACTGCACTCCAGCCTGGGCGACAGAGCAAGACCCCGTCTCAAAAATAATAATAATAACAATTAGCTGGGTGTCGTGGTGGGTACCTGTAATCCCAGTCACTTGAACCCAGGAGGTGGAGGCTGCAGTGAGCTGAGCTGAGATCGCCCCCACTGCACTCCAGCCTGGGTGACACAGCAAGACTCTGTGTCACAAAAAAAAAAAGAAAAGGCCGGGCACGGTGGCTCAAGCCTGTAATCTCAGCACTTTGGGAGGCCGAGACGGGTGGATCACAAGGTCAGGAGATCGAGACCATCCTGGCTAACACAGTGAAACCCCGTCTCTACTAAAAAAATACAAAAAACTAGCCAGGCGAGGTGGCAGGCGCCTGTAGTCCCAGCTACTCAGGAAGCTGAGGCAGGAGAATGGCATGAACCCGGGAGGCGGAGCTTGCAGTGAGCTAAGATCCGGCCACTGCACTCCAGCCTGGGCAACAGAGCGAGACTCCGTCTCAACAAAAAAAAAAAAAAAAAAGAAAAAAGAAAAAAGAACCCAAATTTCATCCAAGTTAATCAGCAATGACTAAAAAGCAAGCAAAACAATAACTCCCAAAAGAATAAAAAACACGGCCGGGTGCGGTGGCTCAAGCCTGTAATCCCAGCACTTTGGGAGGCCGAGACGGGCGAATCACGAGGTCAGGAGATCGAGACCATCCTGGCTAACACGGTGAAACCCCGTCTCTACTAAAAACTACAAAAAACTAGCCGGGCGAAGTGGCGGGCGCCTGTAGTCCCAGCTACTTGGGAGGCTGAGGCAGGAGAATGGCTAAACCCGGGAGGCGGAGCTTGCAGTGAGCTGAGATCCGGCCACTGTACTCCAGCCTGGGCGACAGAGCGAGACTCCGTCTCAAAAAAAATAAAAAATAAAAAAATAAAAATAAATAAAAAAAAAAAAAGAATAAAAAACACTAAGTCACTGTTTTCCAGTAAGGAAAGCACATCACAGTAACCTGGGGCAATAGAGACACCTGGTGTTTGCTTCCTTGGCTATTTCAAGGAGAAGGAGGCAATACAGTGTCTACAGAACTAGATGCTATGACCTTCTTACTCTAAGAGTGAAGTGACAGCACTGATTTGGGGAAGGTGATAAGCGGGGAGCTCAGGGCAGGGCCCTCTACCTTTTCACCACTGTGTTCTCAGGACTGATGGCGTAAAGCAGCCTCCCCAATTCTTTTTTTAATCAATGGACTTTCTTCTTCTTCTCCTTTTTTAAGAGATGGGGTTCTTGCTCTGTGGCCCAGGCTAGAGTGCAGTGGCACCATCATAGCTCACTGCAGCCTCAAATTCCTGGGCTCAAGCATCCTCCCATCTCAGTCTCCTGAGTAGCTGGGACTAAATGCATGTGCCATCACACCTGGCTAATTTTTATATTTTCAGAGATGGGTCTTGCTATGTTGCCCAGGCTGTTTTCAAACTCTCAGCCTCAAGTGATCCTCCTGCCACAACCTCCTGAATAGGGCTTTTTTAAAATCAGAGATGGGGTCTTGCTATGCTGCCCAGGCAGATCTCCAACTCCTGGGCTCAAGCTCCCACCTTGGTCTCCCAAAGTGCTGGAATTACAGGCATGAGCCACTCCACTGGGCCAGAATTTATTTCTTTTTTTGAGACAGAGTCTCGCTCTGTCACCAGGTTGGAGTGCAGTGGCATGATCTCAGCTCACTGCAACCTCCACCTCCTGAGTTCAGGTGATTCTCCTGGGCCTCAGCCTCTTGAGTAGCTGGGACTACAGGCACGCACCACCACGCCCAGCTAACTTTTGTATTTTCAGTATAGATGGGTGTTGGCCAGGATAGTCTTGATCTCTTGACCTTGTGATCCGCCCACCTCGGCCTCCCAAAGTGCTGGGATTACAGGCGTGAGCCACCGCACCCAGCCTAGAATTTCTTAATGTTCCTCTCCCCCTCCACAATCCCACCTAATGTAGCAATTAACAGTTGGGACAACCAAGAATGTAATTTCTGACAACAGTTGATATTTCATTTAAAACCAAAAATATTATTAATTCAGAAGGCCCAAGAAAAAGGCTCTTGTACTGTTCACTCTTCTGAGGGAAGTATCCTAGAAAACAGTAATCCAGTAAAGACATTCAGGAGAGCCCGGGTACATAGACAGCATACTCTGATTTTAATCACTTCAGATATTTTCACCAGGTAATTAAATTCGCTGTCCAATCATCTGTCTCAAAATCCTGCTTTATTAATGAGAACCCTCAATGGGAAAAGAAATTTGGTATTAACTACATCGTTTGGGAAATCGTTAATTCTAGAAACGGAAAATTAAAACTACTCCTGACTTCCCTTTAACCCCACTTCAAAAGTCTACCTGGTCTAGCCAAGGTTCTCACTGGGAAGTGAAGAGAGGAGGAATGTGAGAGGTGCCAGGGAAAATAAACCGGAAACGAGAAAGTGGAAAAAGGAACCAAGAACCCAGTCTGGGGTGGCTCTTGGGGCTGGCTGGCTCCTCTCTCTCTCCTTCCGCTGTGCCTTCTCTGCTCCTCTGCAAATCTCTCTCTTAACCAACCACCGTCATCTCGTACAGGTTCCAACACAGCCTAGGATTCTACATCACAGCAATCATCAAATGTCAGTCATGTCTCTGTCTCCAGAGAGTCTCCTCTGCAACAACTCCCTCCCTCACTGTCTGCAGGCCAGGTGGCTGGTGCACCGTGGAACTGGGGAGGATACAGCAAGTCCTGTGGACAGCTGCCACTGACACAGGGACAATGGGTGGGGTGCCTGAGAAGGGAACATGAGTAGGCCAAGCAATGATGATGTCTTTAACATGGGAACAAACTTCTCTACATGTGCACTTAGAGCACTACCCCCATATCTGAGAAGGACATGCTCCAAGACCCCCAGGGGATGCCTGAAACTGTGGATAGTACTACACTTTATATAGACTACATTTTTTTCCTTTATGCTCTATTTTTTCCTATACACATGGTAGGAACTTAATCCTATAACACAGTTTTATTTATAAATTAGGCACAGTAATAAATTAACAATAACTAATAATCAAGCAGAACCACCATAGCAACATACCGTAATAAAAGTTATGGGAATGTGGTCTCTCTCATACTGTCCCATGATATTTCATGGTGCCATACCTCAAAAGACAAGGCCATGGGTACAGGGGCTACTGCAATTCTTCGCTCTGGCACTGCACTAGCTGAGGACACGCCACAAAGCGGCACACGTGGATTCATAATGGAGAATCCAGAACAATTCCAGTCCCCCAAACACACAAAATAAAAACACAACAGAACAGTCTCTGGTGTTTTTTCTTTCCTTTAAAAGCATTCATGAATATCCCCACTGTCTTATCTGCCCACTGTGTCAAAAACAGGAGAGAAGGCCATGGCCAGAATCATGGAACATCTAACAAACACAGTCACTTGTTATTTTGACAAGTCATTTGCTTTCAGTTCACCTGTTGCGTCTGTCAAGAAAAACATAGGCTGTCTTCTAAATGTCTGTTTTTAACTATTTTTTTTTTTTGAATGACAAATTCCACTTGTACCACAGAAGCCATATTATGCATGCTGGAGAGGCCCCTTTGTGGTCCCCCATCCCTGGGTTCTTCCTGGGCATCTTACGGCCTCCCCTCTGGTGACAGGTAGCACCCCGAAGACTTATTTTGATTCTTAAAAAGGGACAGATCCCTCCTTCCAGGTACTTCCAGAGGGTGGGTCCCCTTCTCACGGGAACATACTACTCCCACTCACCAGACCACAGTGGTGAGTCCAGCCCAGACTGTGAGTCATGAAAGCCTCAGCTCCCAAAACAAATGACAAGATGCCAGGGACACTGCAGTCATCTCAGAGGACACCGAAAGACATCCGAGGGAAGCAGAGCAAAACAGCAGCTGCTGGACACCAAGGGAGCCACAGCTCAAGGGGGTTCGTGCTCTAACAGCAGATGGCACTACACCCTTCCCGATGACGTCACATCCTAATAAAGCCCGGTTTGCAGTGGCTGCTGTGATAAAAAAGCAAGCGCTGCATGAAATCAACATGGAACAGGAAACAGGGGTGGGGTGGGGCGGAGTCCAATCTGATTCCGAAGTTTGAGAAGCTGTATAACCCATTAGTAATTGTGGCTATTTAAAAATAAAATATAGTTTCCTTCAATTTATGGGTATTCGTTTTCTTTTCTTTTTTTCTTTTGGAGGCAGAGTTTCACTCGCTGCCCAGGCTGGAATGCAACAGCGTGATCTCGGCTCACTGCAACCTCCACCTCCCAGGTTCAAGCTTCCTGTGTCAGCCTCCCAAGTAGCCAGGATTAGAGGTGTGCACCACTACGCCCGGCTAATTTTTGTATTAGTAGAGACGGGGTTTCACAAGGTTGGCCAGGCTGATCTCGAACTCCTGATCTCAAGTGATCCACCTGCCTGGGCCTCCCAAAGTGCTGGGATTATGGGCGTGAGCCACCACGCCCCCAACAACAGGTATTAGTTTTCAAATGGCTACCCTAACTTCCTAGGACATAAAGAGTTAAGCTGTTTAGATGGAAAGATTCAATAAAGGGCCGGGCGTGGTGGATCACTTGAGCCTGTAATCCTGGCACTTTGAGACCAGCCTGGGCAACATAGGGAGATCCTGTCTCTTAAAACAAAAAAATTCAATAAAGGGAATGTCAGATATATATCGGGGCCTAAGGGCATTGTGAATACCCTGAGACATAAAGATGCCATGAATCTGCCCTCAGGGATGAGACACCAACAGAGACTGACTGGCAGAGGTGGGGGAGGAAAGAAAATGGAAAGGAAGGGGGAGCAGGGCAAACTAAAGGAGAGAAAAGGAGACAGGAAGGAGAAGTGAGGTGGGGGAGAGGGATGGGAAAGAAGAGGGAGGCAGGCCGGGTGTGGTGGCTCACGCCTGTAATCCCAGCACTTTGGGAGGCCGAGGTGGGTGGATCACGAGGTCAGGAGATCAAGACCATCCTGGCCAACACAGTGAAACCCCATCTCTACTAAAACTACAAAAAAAAAAAAAAATTAGCCAGTCGTGGTGGCAGGCGCTTGTAGTCCCGGCTACTTGGGAGGCTGAGGCAGGAGAATCCCTTGAACCTGGGAGGCAGAGGTTGCAGTAAGCTGAGATGCTGCCACTGCACTCTAGCCTGGGCCACAGAGAGAGACTCCATCTCACAAAAAAAAAAAAAAAAAAAAAAGGGGGGGGAACTGACTTCCTAATCTTTGTGTTTCAGAACAAAATCCAGCACAGCTGGGCACAGTGGCTCACGCCTATAATCCCAACATTGTGGGAGGCTGAGGCAGGGAGACTGCTGGAAGCCAGGACTTGGAGTCCAGCCTGGGCAACATAAAGAGTCCTCATCTCCCCCACACACATACACACAAATTTTTTTTAAACTAACTGGGCATGGTGGTGCATGTCTGTAGCTGAGGCAGGAGGATCACTGACCCTCAGAGGTCAAGGCTACAGCAAGCTATGACCCCACCGCTGCACTCCCACCTGAGTGACAGAGTGAGACCCTGTGTACTGTCTTTAAAAAAAAAAAAAAGGGCCAGCAGGAACTCAGTACCAGCTTATTGAAAGGCATCCCCCAAGAGAAGAAGAATTGGCAAGCAGCCTTGAGGACAGAGGCATCTCAGAGATTTTATATACTCAGGGGGTTGGGGGTTGGTGGTGGGGGAGGAGTGAAGGAGTGGCAGGAAAAGATGTAAGTAAGACACAGGCCAGAGCTGGAAGCAGCCCTGAAGGAGGCTTCAATCTGTGGCTAAAGCAGAGAGCTGGTGCTGAGGCTCCAGTAAGAGCTCAAACTAGACCCTCCAAGCAACACAGACAGCACTGGAAACATTCACCAGAGAAGCCCCAGGATACATCTCTGGGGTATTCAGCTCAAAACGCAAAACCTGAATCCCGCCATGAGGCAGCCACCAGACCCAAAGTGAGGGTTGTCCTACAGGATAACTGGCCTGTACTCTTTAAAACCTCAATGGAGGCCAGGCACAGTGGCTCACGCCTGTAATCTCAGCTACTCAGGAGGCTGAGTATCAAGAGAATCGCTTGAGCCCCGAGGGGCGGAGGTTGCAGTGAGCCAAGATCGCACTTCTGCACTCCAGCCTGGGTAACAGAGTAAAACCTTGTCAAATAAATAAATAAAGTGTGTGTGTTAGGAGAGCAATGTGGCAGTCCCATGTGCAATGAATCGGAGTATGAAGAGCCAGTAACTCACTCCCGGGACCTCCTCTTCAGAGGCTTGTCAGGTCAATTAGGAGATGATTACAACAGTCTGAGTGAGAAGTAGTCCACCCATTAACTTCTCCCCACTCTGAGTGAGCCACACAATCAGTTTCCTAAGTCTGTTTTCCGGTAAAGTACTTCATTTATTTTTTATTTATTTTATTTATTTTTTTTTTTTTTTGAGAAAGTGTCTCGTTCAGTTGCCCAGGCTGGAGTGCAGTGGCACAATTACAGCTCATTGCAGACCTGACCTCCTGGGCTCGAGCAATCCTGCCACCTCAGCATCCCAAGTAGCTGGGACTACAAGCTGTGCTCTGATGCCCCCCTAATTTTTGTATTTTTTATAGAGACAGGATCTCCCTATGTTGCCTAGGCTGGTCTCCAGCTCCTGGGCTCAAGCAATCTGCCTGCCTTGACCTTCCAAATTGTTGGGACTACAGGCACAATCCACTGCACCTGGCCAGTACTTCATTTGTATGGAAGCAGAACCAATACACCCAACAGAAAAGGAAGGAAGCTGAGGAGGGCTCCTCGATAAGGTATTACACATAGGCATCACCCCTTGGAGACTCTTAGAAAACACCACGGAGGAAGCAAGGTGGCTGAATTTGAACTGCAGTGCTGAAGTCCACACAAGTAACAGCCATAAACACACAAGAGGGAAAACCAAACCTCATTCAGCCCCACGCCAGGCCACATCCCTCTACCTAACAGTACAGTACTAGACCCCAGGCTGAATGTGTCTGACTCTCTCAGTGCTGTGGACACTGGGGCCATCCTGGGTGCTGCAGGGTGCTGAACAGCATCCCTGGTGTCTGTTCATCAGATGAACGAATCCTTGGTCACTGCCCCTCTTCAGCCACCAGTCTACAAATGAACTGTAGAGGTTTTCCAACCAATCAAATGAGTAACAGAGGTTCAGATGGGCAAGTTGCGAGGTGGTGCTGGCTAGAATGGAAGCAGTGAGGGCTCCAGAGAAATAAAGAAAATAAGTGACAACACCCAGTCACGTAAGTTATACAATTTATAGCCAACCTGAGTAATATCTGAGATAATTTGACTGATTTTAGAGCTTTATCTCCCAAAGAAACTTGGCCAATTCAGAAAAGCACGGCCGTCCCTTGCCCACCGTGGCTGCTGCCACCGGAGGGGGTTGGGAGTGGGACAAACACACCCCAGACGTTGCAAAGTGTCAACAAAGCCCTTTACTGAAATGTCTACCTAGGAGACCTAACTGCCTTTCTATGGCTAAACCTACAGTGTTCAGGCTCCACCACCTGCCACACACTGTTAACTCTGTTAAATATAAAAGAACGTAAAAAACAAAAACTGACAGGACTCACTCTTCATCCACAAACAGCTCATTTTGAGACCTTCTTCAGCATACCACCACAGAGGAATTCTCCTTCCAAGGTCCTTTTAGTGAGCAAACACCCAAATTTCAGATATCACACACAGTAAGAATCCAAAGGAGATTTAAGTTGGAAAAATTCAGAAAACCTACCTATGCTTAAGCACAGAATCTCCACTCTCAGTGTGGTATATGGTAGCACACAGTATATGGTAGCACATAACTGATAACAGAAATTTTTTTAAAGAATAGGACAGAGCAATATTTCTCTGGGAGGTGATGTTGCATAGTGACTGAAAACAAGAGGGTCTGGGCCAGGTACGCTGGTTCACGCCTGTAATCCTAAAATTTTGGAAGGCCAAGGCAGGTGGATCCAGTTTGGGCAACATAGTTGGACCCTGTCTCTACAAAACAAAATTTAAAAAATTAGCCAGGCAGCCAGGCGTGGTGGCTCACGCCTGTAATCCCAGTACTTTGGGAGGCCAAGGCAGGTGGATCACGAGGTCAGGAGTTCAAGATCAGCCTGGTCAAGATGGTGAAACCCCGTCTCTACTAAAAATACAAAAAAATTAGCCAGGCGTGGTGGCAGGCACCTGTAATCCCAGCAACTCGGGAGGCTGAGGCAGAGAATTGCTTGGGAGGCGGAGGTTGCAGTGAGCCAAGATCGCGCCCTTGCACTCCAGCCTGGGTGACAGAGTAAGACTCTGTCTCAAAAAAAAAAAAAAACAAACAAACAAAAAAAAATGATTCTTAGCTTGTGAGCCATAGAAAGATATGGCAAGCTGTAGCGTGGCAACTTCTGGCTCATAGCATAGGGTCTAGCACACAGCAGGTAGTTAAAACAGCTGCAATTGGCCGGGCGCGGTGGCTCAAGCCTGTAATCCCAGCACTTTGGGAGGCCGAGGCAGGTGGATCACGAGGTCAGGAGATCGAGACCATCCTGGCTAACATGGTGAAACCCTGTCTCTACTAAAAATACAAAAAACTAGCCGGGCGCGGTGGCAGGCGCCTGTAGTCCCAGCTACTCGGAGGCTGAGGCGGGAGAATGGCGTGAACCCGGGAGGCGGAGCTTGCAGTGAGCCGAGATCGCGCCACTGCACTCCAGCCTGGGTGACAGAGTGAGACTCCGTCTCAAAAAAAAAAAAAAAAAAAAACAGCTGCAATGATATTGGCTTCTCCCACTATCATCACAAGTTATTCCTTCCGGCTGACCCATCCTATTGATTACCACCTGGCCTACAGGTTAACTTCAGGTAGCCAATTCTGTGCCATGAAAAGCATGCTCCCACCTAAGAGAAATCTGACATTCCTGCACCCCAAGAAGTACATTTTTGAGTCTTTAAATCAAACTATGTAATCTTGCCAAAGAACTCTGAAAAACCCAGTATACAAAAGGCTTTTTCCACAAGTTTGTACTCTGAGTAAAATTCTATGTTCTGCAATTTATAACTAAGAGGTTATATTTTAGTTGCTCATCTCCCAACACCTTTTCCTCACTGCATCTCAGAGTGCTCACTTACAGCTGCTCATGCACGTCTCCTCTTCCACAAGACATGAAGGTTTCATCAGCGACAATTAGCTTAACCAATTACATTTTACTTGGCCTTTGGTTTTGCCCGATTGCCTTGTACAGAGTTATGAAGAGTATTGCTATTTAACATCTGTTATAAAAACTACCAGGCCGGCCGGGCGCGGTGGCTCAAGCCTGTAATCCCAGCACTTTGGGAGGCCGAGACGGGTGGATCACAAGGTCAGGAGATCGAGACCATCCTGGCTAACACGGTGAAACCCCGTCTCTACTAAAAAAATACAAAAAACTAGCTGGTCGAGGTGACGGGCGCCTGTAGTCCCAGCTACTCGGGAGGCTGAGGCAGGAGAATGGCGTAAACCCGGGAGGCGGAGCTTGCAGTGAGCTGAGGTCCGGCCACTGGACTCCAGCCTGGGCGACAGAGCGAGACTCCGTCTCAAAAAAAAAAAAACAAAACAAAAACTACCAGGCCACGCACTGTGGCTCAATGCCTGTAATCCCAGCACTCTGGGAGGCCAAGGCGGGCGGATCACAAGGTCAGGAGATCGAGACCATCCTGGCTAACACGGTGAAACCACGTCTCTACTAAAAATACAATTAATTGGCCGGGCATGGTAGCACATGCCTGTAGGCCCAGCTACTCGGGAGGCTGAGGCAGGAGAATCGCTTGAACCCAGGAGGCAGAGGTGGCAGTGAGCCAAGATTGCACCACCGCACTTCAGCCTGGGCAAGAGAGCGAGACTCCGTCTCAAAAAGAACTACCAGATTACAGTTCTGTTGACAATAACAGCATCCAAAAACCAGTAACAGAATACAGAAAGAAACATGACTACAAGGTCTATGAAAGAGCAGACTATAGTAACCTAAAGGCAGATTTAAACAAATTCCTGTAATGTGCTAATTTCAGTCATGCTAACTTTGAGAAAGTTTTTTAAACTTTTAAATGTAAATAATCCACTTTCACATTTCTTCCCAAATGAAAGATATCTCCTTTTTTCTGTCACTGACTTTGGCAAATTTTCCAAAAACTAAAGACAAAACAGTATTTTTTTTTTTTTGAGATAGAGTTTCACTCTTGTTGCCCAGGCTGGAGTACAATGGTGTAATGTCGGCTCATTGCAACTTCTGCCTCCCAGGTTCAACTGATTCTCCTGCCTTGGCCTCCCAAGTAGCTGGGATTACAGGCATGCACCACCACAGCCAGCTAATTTTTTCTATTTAGTAGAGAGACAGGGATTCACCATCTTGGTCAGGCTGGTCTCAAACTCCTGACCTCAGGTGATCCACCTGCCTTGGTCTCTCAAAGTGCTGGTATTACAGGTGTGCGCCACCGCACCTGGCCAGAAAACAGTATCTTAAAACAGTATGTTCCTTTTCCCCATTCACCCCATGAGACACGACGTTTCACAGGGATGTGTATTTCTTTCAGATTTTGATACATATGTGCATAATTTTTCACAAATCAATCAAATGATACCGTATTTCCAAAACTATACATATTCAAAATGCCCAACCACTTACTGTATTGTGGTCATCTCTTCATGCCAATAAAGAAAGGCCACCTTAAATCTTTTTGACAACTGCACAGTATGCCATTCCAAGTCTGCCTTAGTTTGACCAATCTCTATTGATGGGCATTTAGATTAATCCAGGGGTGTCCAAACTTTTGGCTTCCCTGGGCCACACTGAAGGATCTGTCTTGGGCCACACATAAAATATACTAAGTAGTGATAGCTGATGAGCTTTAAAAAAAAATAATAATAATCGCTACAAAAAATCTCAATGCTAGGCCGGGTGCGGCAGCTCATGCCTGCAATCCCAGGGCTTTGGGAGGCCGAGGTGGGCAGATCGCCTGAGGTCAGGAGTTCAAGACCAGCCTGGACAACATGGCGAAACCCCGTCTCTACTAAAAATACAAAACTTAGCCAAGCGTGGTGGTGGGCGCCTATAATCCCAGGTACTTGGGAGGCTGAGTTAGGAGAATTGCTTGAACCTGGGAGGCAGAGGTTGCAGTAACCTGAGATCAGGGCACTTCACCCCAGATTGAGCAAAAGCAAAACTCCACCAAAAAAAAAAAAAAAAAAACTCAATATTTTAAGAAAGTTTACAAATTTGTGTTGGGCTGCAATGCGGCCCACAGGCCTCAGGTTGGACAAGCATGACTAGGCATTCATACAGCAAATATTTATTGAGACCTACTATGTACCAGGCACTGTCAGAGGATATATCAGTAAATAAAACAAGAAGTTCTCTACCCTCATGGAGCTTACATTATAGTGACTATTGACAATTTTTTGCTTTTATACCAAAAATTCTAGCTGGGAGTTTTTGAGCATTGACTGTCTTAAATATTCTGCTTTTTTAACTAATTTTATAATAAGCATTCTTTTATTTCTTCCTTTGAATAAATTTCTAAAAACAGACTTGCTGGAACAATTTACTTTAGAAATGCTACTTTTATACTCAAAATAATAACCTTTTATCATATATATTCCTAACATTTTTCTCTAATTTGCCTGCCTTTGAACTACAGTTCAAAGGTCCCCAAACAGGCATCTTTTGCTGTAGATACGTTCTGAATGCTTAAGCAGTTACCTTTTCTACCCTTTTTTTTTTTTTTTTGAGACGGAGTCTCGCTCTGTCGCCCAGGCTGGAATGCAGTGGCCGGATCTCAGCTCACTGCAAGCTCCGCCTCCCAGGTTTACACCATTCTCCTGCCTCAGCCTCCCGAGTAGCTGGGACTACAGGCGCCCGCCACCTTGCCCGGCTAGTTTTTTGTATTTTTTAGTAGAGACGGGGTTTCACCAGGTTAGCCAGGATGGTCTCGATCTGCTGACCTCGTGATCCGCCCGTCTCGGCCTCCCAAAGTGCTGGGATTACAGGCTTGAGCCACCGCGCCCCCGGCCACCTTTTCTACCTTTTCATGGTTTACAGCCTTACTGTCATATGAAGAAACTCTTTACCTACAGCTGGATTGCCAGTTGATCCAATACCTTCTACATGGCAAACCATCCATTCCCAACTCATTATAAATGCTACATTAATAATACGTTTCCATTAACTTATACATCAGTATCTAGACTGCTTTGTTCCACTTACCTACAGTACTTATAAAAAAATCTACTAGGAAACATT
This sequence comes from Macaca thibetana thibetana, assembly GCF_024542745.1. NCBI lineage: Eukaryota > Metazoa > Chordata > Mammalia > Primates > Cercopithecidae > Macaca > Macaca thibetana. The sequence goes on from NC_065578.1 coordinate 1,047,236, forward strand.
CCCCCTTTTCTTTCTTTAGAACCCCCCTCAAATATTTACTTCTCCAAATCAAGTGACATCTTGAAAATATTCAAGCACACACGTATAGGAATACTGCATTCAAGCTCTGTATTTGTCTATCTACTCAAGTTCTCTTTCACCCCTTCAATAATGAATCTAAAGGTTCCTTCACATAATTTTTGAGATGGAGTTTCGCTCTTTTTGCCCAGGTTGGAGTGCAATGGTGGGATCTCGGCTCACTGCAACCTCCGCCTCCCGGGTTCAAGCGATTCTCCTGCCTCAGCTTCCTGAGTAGCTGGGACTACAGGCATGCACCACCACACCCGACTAATTTTGTATTTTTAGTAGAGACGGAGTTTCTCCATGTTGGTCAGGTTGAACTCCCGACCTCAGGTGATCCACCCGCCTCGGCCTCCCAAAGTGCTGGGATTATTACAGGCGTGAACCGCCACTCCCAGTCATATAGTTCTTTTTTTTTTTTTGAGACAAGAGTCTCACTCTGTTGCCCAGGCTGGAGTGCAGTGGCCGCATCTCAGCTCACTGCAAGCTCCGCCTTCCGGGTTCACACCATTCTCCTGCCTCAGGCTCCCGAGTAGCTGGGACTACAGGCGCCAGCCACCTCGCCCAGCTAGTTTTTTGTATTTTTTTTTTTTTTAGTAGAGACAGGGTTTCACCGTGTTAGCCAGGATGGTCTCGATCTGCTGACCTTGTGACCCGCCCGTCTCGGCTTCCCAAAGTGCTGGGATTACAGGCTTGAGCCACGGCGCCCGGTCCCGGCCATATAGTTCTTGTAACTAACTTAAACGTTTTCCCTTTTATTTTATTCATTTATGTTTTTGGAGACGGAGTCTTACTCTGTCACCCAGGCTGGAGTGCAGTAGTGTGATCTCAGCTCGCTGCAGCCTCTGCCTCCCAGGTTCAAGCAATTTTTCTGCCTCAGCCTCCCGAGTAGCTGGGATCACAGGCGTGCACCACCACATCCAACTAATTTTTGTATTTTTTAGTAGAGATGGGGTTTCACCATGTTGACCAGGCTGGTCTCAAACTCCTGGCCTCAAGTGATTGCCCCGCCTCCGCCTCCCAAAGTGCTGGGATTACAAGCATGAGATACCGTGCCCGGCCATGCTTTCCCCTTTTAAAAAGTGAAAAAGTTGGCCGGGCACAGTGGGTCACGTCTGTAATTCCAGCACTTTGGGAGGCTGAGGCGGGTGAATCACGAGGCCAGAAGTTCAAGACTCTACTAAAAATACAAAAAAATTACCCAGGCGTGGTGGCAGGCACCTGTAATCCCAGCTACTCAGGAGGCTGAGGCAGAGAATTGCTTGAACCTGGGAGGCGGAGGCTGCAGTGAGCTGAGATTGTACAACTGCACTCCAGCCTGCGTGACAGAGCGAGACTCCATCTCAAAAAAGAAAAAAGTGAAAAAGTTTTAGGCCTAACAACCACGAAACAGATGCCATTGGTCTATTTGCCTAAGAACTCAAAAAATCTTCTAAAGTTAATTTCTATAAAGAATAAATTATTGGCCGGGCGCGGTGGCTCAAGCCTGTAATCCCAGCACTTTGGGAGGCCGAGACGGGCGGATCACGAGCTCAGGAGATCGAGACCATCCTGGCTAACACGGTGAAACCCCGTCTCTACTAAAAAATACAAAAAAACTAGCCGGGCGAGGTGGCCGCGCCTGTAGTCCCAGCTACTCGGGAGGCTGAGGCAGGAGAATGGCGTGAACCTGGGAGGCGGAGCTTGCAGTGAGCTGAGATGGCGCCACTGCACTCCAGCCTGGGCAACAGAGTGAGACTCCCTCTCAAAAAAAAAACAAAAAAACAAAAAAATTAGCCCATGTGGTGGCGGGCACCTGTAGTCCCAGCTACTAGGGAGGCTGAGGCAGGAGAACGGTGTGAACCCAGGAGACGGAGCTTGCAGTGAGCGAAGATCGCGCCACTGCACTCCAGCCTGGGTGACAGAGCAAGTATCCTTCTCAAAAAAAAAAAAAAAAGAGTAAGTTATTTACAAAAAAGAAAAGCAAACTTACAAAGACCAGAGGCTCTGGTCAGTCCAATGCTCCTTTATGTTATCCGACCAATCACTATCTCAGACACTTATTACTGACTTCTATAAGAATCCAAAAAACAGAATTTCACTCAAAGGACAATCTGTTTCACCTAACCATTCATGCCCAAGAGGATTATGAGGGTTAATTCATTATCGGTTAATTACAGGGTTAATTAATAGTTAATTAATTACAGGGCAGACCTCAGCCCCCACCTTAGTGTCTCTAAGGTGGGTGGGATGTAGTCAGAGAAAAGGCGGTGCAGTAACAGCAACACAGGTTCATCAGGAACTGGAGCTTTTCCTACTGTCCCTGCTTCCTCCTCCAGTGAATCCCAACAATCACAGCCACAGAAATAGTAAGCAGGAAAAAACGAGGAGGTGGCAGTAGAGGAGCCTATTTGTCTTATCACAGTTATTCATCAAGTAGCTGGTTCCTCTTTTCTGCCTCTTCTTCCAGATGATCCAATGACCCTCAAACTGCCCTCCCAACCCCGAAAGAAAGTCTCTGATTTTTGTAATGGGTCAATATACACAAAAACTTCAGAGCTATTTATATTCAATTTATCAAGGACTACCTACGCTAACACGCTTGTACAACACAACTTGTAATGCTGCTTTGTTATGTCTTCAGATTCAGAAACAAACACAATCTTTTTTTTTTTTTGGTGAGACAGTGTCTCACTGTGTCGCCCAGGCTAGAGTGTAGTGGTACAATCTAGACTCACTGCAACCTCCACCTCCTGGGTTCAAGAGATTCTCCAGCCTCAGCCTCCTGAGTAGCTGGAATTATAGGCGCCTGTCACCACGCTCAGCTAATTTTTGTTTTTAGTAGAGAAGGGTTTTCACCATGTTGGCCAGGCTGGTCTCGAACTCTTGACCTCAAGTGATCTGCCCGCCTTGGCCTCCCAAAGTGCTAGGATTACAGGTATGAGCCACCGCACCGGCCCAAAGACAATCTTTTGTTTTTGTTTGTGGGGTTTTGTTTTTGCTTTTTTGAGACAAGGTCTCACTCTGGCACCCAGACTGGAGTACAGTGGCATGATCATAATTCACTGTAACCTCAAACTCCTGCCTCAGCCATCCCAGTAGGTAGGACTACAGGCACCACGCCCAGCTAATTTTGTTTTTTTTAACTTTTTGCAGAGACGGGGTCTCACTACATTGCCTAGGCTGGTCTCAAATTCCTGGCTCAAGGGATCCTGGCAACTCAACCTCCCCAGATCCTGAGATTACAGGGATTATAGTTATGAGCAACTGCAACCAATCCGTTTTGTTTAAAAATCAAATTCCTTCCCTATCAAACTCAACTTTCTGAATCGCACTTTGTCTTTTCCAAAACCTAATATTCTGAGCTTAGCAGACACTTCTTTATGCACTGTCATGCACGTTAGTGTTGCTGGAATTACAGTAAGATATAATCATCTGCTAAGAGCCAGCCAGTTCAACCTATTTCTGATATAAGAAGCAATTTGAGCACTTTGGGAGGCAGAGGTAAGTGAATTACCTGAGGTCAGGAGTTCAAGACCAGCCTGGCCAACATGGTGAAACCCCATCTCTACTAAAAATACAAAAATTAGCCGAGCATGGTGGCACATGCCTGTGGTCCCAGCTACTTGGGAGGCTGAGGTAGGATAATCTCTTGAACCCTGAAGGCAGAGGCTACAGTGAGCCAAGATCACGCCACTGCACTCCAGCCTAGACTCCGTCTCAAAAAAAAAAAAAAAAGGCAATTTTATGCTAATTCAAACTGCAGTCTAACCTCGTAAGAGTTAATAAAAATAGCTCTATCACGTGCTTCATGTCACAGCCAAATTGCTAACTGGACAGAGCTGCATAGTGAGTAGAACAAATTTTTAAGCCACAAAAATCGGCTGACAGAAAAGGTCACGTGACCATTTAAATTTTATCCTAATAGCTGGCAGCAACGATGAGCCAGGCCTATGAGTAGAAAGATAGAGAGAACCCCCAAGCCATCCACTTCCTCTGCCAGCTGATTCCCACCTACATCAAGCACACTTGGTCTCACCCTATGGTCATGGAACAGCAACAGCAGCAGTACCTGCAAGCTCCTTAAAGCTGCTTTTTTGAGACAGAGTCTTGCTCCATCGCCCAGGCTGGAGTGCAGTGGCACAATCTTGGCTCACTGAAATCTCCACCTCCCAAGTTTAAGCGATTCTCCTGCCTCAGCCTCCCGAGTAGTTGGGATTACAGGTGTCCGCCATCACACTCAGCTAATTTTTGTATTTTTAGTAGAGATGGGATTACACCATGTTAGCCAGGCTGGTCTCAAACTCCTGGCCTCAAGCAATCCACCTGCCTCGGCTTCCCAAAGTGCTGGGATTACAAGCATGAGACACCGCACCTGGTCATGTTTTCCCCTTTTAAAAAGCGAAAAAGTTGGCGGGGCACGGTGGCTCACATCTGTAATCCCAGCACTTTGGGAGGCCAAGGCAGGTAGATCATGAGGTCAGGAGTTCAAGACCAGCCTGACCAACAGAGTGAAACCCGTCTCTACTAAAAATACAAAAAAATTTACCTGGGCCTGGTGGCATGCAACTGTACTCCCAGCTACTCAGGAGGCTGAGGCAGGAGAATTGCTTGAAACCGGGAGGTGGAGGTTGCAGTGAGCCAAGATTTCACCACTGCACTCCAGCCTAGGCAACAGAGACTCCATCTCAAAAAAATAAAAAATAAAATAAAAACAGAACTCTCCACTGTTCCCCACATCACCCTCCAACTACTGAGCTCCTTCTCTGAGCCCTCTAGAGCAACCTTCTTGAAGTCGTATCTACACAGGTGGTCTCCTCTTCCATCTCCTATGTTTCAACTGACTCCAATCTGGCTTTCACTCCTTACCGTGACACCAAAAAGGTTGACCACGTAGTACCTGCAGTCCTTAAATTTAATGAACCCTTGGCCAGGTGCAATGGCTCACACCTGTAATCCCAGCATTTTGGCTAACATTAAGGCTGAGGCAGGTGGATCACTTAAGGCCAGGAGTTAGAGACCAGCCTGACCAACATGGTGAAATCCGGTGTCTACTAAAAATACAAAAAGTAGCCAGGTGTGGTGGTGCACACCTGTAATCTCAGCTACTCAGGAGGCTGAGGCAGGAGTATTGCTTGAACCCGGGAGGCGGAGGTTGTGGTGAGCCCAGATCGCACTACTACACTCCAGCCAGGGTAACAGAGTGAGACTCTGTCTCAAAACAAAACAAAACAAAAAAATTAAGGAACCCTTTCCCCACCCCCACTCACCTGACTCCTCAACAGCACCCTACACTGTCACATCCCACCTCTCCATGTCTCCTCGATCTAACCTCTAATAGCTGGGCACCCCACCTCTCCTCTTAACCCCCCTACCGACCATCACAAGAACAGAAAGACCAAGACTTCCAGATGGGACTCCAGGCCAACAGGCTGTTAACCAGCAGTTGGCACTTAGTTGCCCTATACCCGTTTTGAGCTTCAGATGTTCAAGGCATGGCTCTGCACAGCCAACAGACTTGCCTCCCCTCAGTGCTCGACATCACCACCCTCTAAATATGCAAAGCAAACACAGAAATCATGCTGGCTTCTTTCCTTTCCCTACTCCCCTACACCCGGGTCCATCAGCAACCTGGCTGACTCTACTACCCATTTCTTCCCATTTCCTTAGTCCCCATCCTCAGCCAAACCACGCCATTTCTCATCAACAGTCTCCTTAAAATGACCTATGTCTCAATCTGTGCCCCCGACAATCCATTTTTCATTCAGCAATCTGAACAATCTTTTTTATTTTCTTTCTTTTTTTGAGACAGGGTCTCGCTCTGTTGCCCAGGCTTCAGTACAGTTGCGTGATCATAGCTCACTCACTGCAAACTCCAATTTCTGGGCTCAAGTGATACTCCCTCCTCAACCTCGCCAGCAGCTGGAACTACAAGTACATGCCACGATACCCAGCTAATTTTTTCTTTTAAGTAGAGACAGGGTCTTAAACTCCTGGGCTCAAGCAATCCTCCTGCCTCAACCTCCCAAACTGTTAGGACTATAGGCACGAGCCACCGCACCCAGCCTTAACAAGCTTTTAAAATTCACCTTTTGTCACTTGGTGCTTAAAATCTTTCAACGGCTTCCCACTGCATCAAGGAAAACATCCAAGCTCTTCTCCAGTGTGGAAACTGTAGAAAATGCATCATCTGCACCAGGACACTCACTCACTGGGTGTAAATCAAGACTGTCCTGAGCAAACTGGGCCTCTGGCACCTGCCTGAGGCTGTGTGGCCAAGGCCTGACTTCCACCCCTACCTCCACCCTACAGATTTGCTCCTCTGAGCTGAGTTTCTGCCTGCTGTCCCTGCCGTGGGGCCTCTGCAATCACTGCCCTCTCCACCTGAAGCATGGAGGCTCCTTGCCTACCTGGTTCCTTCTCATCCTTCAGGCCTTCCCTAAAGACCCTAAACCAAGTGCCCTCTCCACCCAACAGCTCACAGCACCTACCATAGGCCTGAACTTCGCTTCCTCAAGTTCGCCATCTCCCCACAGAGAATGAACTATCAATTGCAACTTCTCAGTACTCAATCATCACCAAGCACAGTGTCTTGCTCGAAGTAAGTACTCGGTAAATATTTGTTAAAGAGTTCACTCCATCCCACAGATACCATTATTAACTGGGCCTCCTAAAGCAGGCAGTTCTCGAGGTCACACAGTATAGGAAAAGCTGTGATGAAAAATGACCATGGTTTCTACAGGTCCCACCATCAAGGACCAGAGTCTATCTCCTATTCTCCAAGCCTGTGCTAAGCTTTGCTTTTTTTTGTTTTCTTCCTTTATTTCTTGTAGAGATGGGGTCTCACTATGTTATCCAGGCTGGTTTCAAACTCCTGGCCTCAAGCCATTCTCTCACCTTGGCCTCCCAAAGCGTTGGGATTACAGGCATGAGCCAGTGCTCCTGGCCTGTGCTAGGCCTTATAACTTGCATTAAGCAAGGGAATACAGCAGAGGTGACACCATGACTTCTAAACATGTCCTCAAGTAGCCTGTCAAACTGTGCTCCTGCCCTCATGGAATTCAGCCACTATGGGAGGAAGCCTGAGCTACACTGTTGGAGGGGCAGGCTGAAGAGATCAGAGGCACCCTGGCTGAAAGCCCACGTGGGTGAGGCCAATGGGAAGCACAACCCAGCTTACCTGCCAACCAACTGTAAACTGCCCTTGCTAGCGTGGCCAGCACAGTGAACAGAGACGAGCCCAGCCCACATCCATATACCCCCACATGATGATGAACAAGAAGTTACTGTTTTAAGTCACTTCATTTTGGGGTAGTTTGTTAACCAGCAATATATAACTGATATAAGGCCATGGCAATATGCTCTTTTTAAACTTGGCACCGAGACCGGGTGTGGTGGCTCACACCTGTAATCCCAGCACTTTGGGAGGCCGAGGTGGGCGGACCACCTGAGGTCAGGAGTTTGAGACCAGCCTGGCCAACATGGTGAAGCCCCGTCTCTACTAAAAATACAAAAATCAGCCAGGCGTGGTGGCTCACACCTATAATCCCAGCTACTCAGGAGGCTGAGGTAGAACTGCTTGAACCCGGGAGGCGGAGGTTGCAGTGAGCCACGATGGTGCCACTGCACTCCAGCCTGGGTGACAGAGCAAGACTCCGTCTTACATAAACAAACTTGGCACTGAGAGTGCTGGACTGGACAATCCTCCATGGTGGAGCAGGATCACTGTGGCACACCCCAGCTGTGACAACCACCAAAGTATACAGGCAGGCAGCGTGGGGACTAAATACAAGAGGGAACACAAACCTGCCTCTAGGGGACTCAGCGCCTTCACAGGGAAGGAAAGAGTCCCTGCTTTGGGGGCATTCTTTATGTCTTCTCACTGACTTCTGATCTAGGTTACTGGTCCCCAAGAACAGTCAGTGGGACAAATACTGGCAGCAGCCTCAATCCAACCCTGTGGAAGCCACCAAGGACAACACTCTTCAGTTCCCACAAAAGAAAGACGACTAGCAAAGCATGAACACAACGCACCCCCTGTCCAGGTGCAGGGACTCACGCCTGCAATCCCAGCACCCTGGGAGGTCAAGACGGGCAGATCATATGAGGTCAGGAATTCAAGAACAGCCTGGTCAACATGGCAAAACTCTGTCTCTACTAAAAATACAAAAATTAGGCCGGGCTTGGTGGCTCATGTCTGTCTGTAATCCTAGCACTTTGGGAGACTGAGGCAGGCAGATTGCCTGAGCTGAGGAATCGGAGACCAGCCTGGGCAACACAGTGAAACCTCGTCTCTACTAAAGCACCGGGAAAGCCAGGCGTGGTGGCATGCACCTGTAGTCCCAGTTACTTGGGAGGCTGAGGCAGGAGAACTGCTTGAACCTGGGAGGCAGAGGTTGCAGTGAGATGAGATTGCACCACTGCACTCCAGCCTAGGCGACAGAGCAAGACTCCATCTCTTAAAAAAAAAAAAAAAAAAAAAATTAGCTGGACGTGCTGGCACACGCCTGTAGTCCTAGCTACTTGGGAGGCTGAGACAGGAGAATTGCTTGAGCCTCCACCACACCAATTGTGTGGTGGAGGTTGCAGTGAGCTGAGATGGCGCCACTGCAGTCCAGCCTGGGGGACAAAGAGTGAGACCCTGTCTCAAAATAAAAAAGTGCCTCCTGCACTTCATTCTGTGAAGCATTCAGAATCCTCATAGCAGCAGTCCCCAACCTTTTTGACGCCAGGGACTGTTTTTGTGAAGGACAATTTTTCCACAGCGGGGATGGTTTCAGGATGAAACTGTTCCATCTCAGATCATCAAGCATTAGATTCTCATAAGGAGCACACTGCCTACATCCCTCACGTGTGCAGCTCACAACGGGTTCACGCTCCTATGAGAATCTGACACTGCCACTGATCTGATAGGAGGTGGAGGTCAGGCAGGAATGCTCGCGTGCCCACCTCTCACCTGCTGTGCAGCCCGGCTCCTAACTGACCACGCAGGAGGAGTTGGGGGCCCATGCTTATAAGACATTTTATCTTTTTCTGTTTTTTTGAGACAAAGTCTCGCTCTGCCTCCCAGTCTGGAGTGTAGTGGTGTGATCTCAGCTCACTGCTACCTCAACTTCTCCAGTTCAAGTGATTCTCATACCTCAGTCTTCTGAGTAGCTGGGTCCACAGGTGCACGCTACCACACTCTATTAATCTTTCGTATTTTTAGCAGAGACAGGGTTTTGGCATGTTGGCCAGGCTGCTCTCCAACTCCTGGCCTCAAGCAATCCACTTGCCTTGGCCTCCCAAAGTGCTGGGATTACAGGCATGAGCCATCACACCTGGCCAAGGACACTTTACCTTTTTCTATTTTGTTTTGTTTTAGAGGCAGGGTCTTGCTATGTCACCAAGGTTGGAGTGCAGTGACACAACCATAGCTTACTGCAGCTATGAACTCCTGGGCTCAAGTGATCCTCTCATCTTGGCCTCCCAAAGTGCTAAGACGACAGGCGTGAGCCACTGCATCCAGCCCCTTTTTCTATTTAAATTCTCTTACAAGTTTCTTCAACCTCCAACGGAGACTTCATTTCACAAGCCTGGCCACAGGGGGAATGGGAAGACATGGGAGACAGCTAGAAACACAAGGAGCGTTGGCCGGGCGCGGTGGCTCAAGCCTGTAATCCCAGCACTTTGGGAGGCCGAGGCGGGCGGATCACGAGGTCAGGAGATCGAGACCATCCTGGCTAACACGGTGAAACCCCGTCTCTACTAAAAATACAAAAAACTAGCCGGGCGCGGTGGCGGGCGCCTGTAGTCCCAGCTACTTGGGAGGCTGAGGCAGGAGAATGGCGTAAACCCGGGAGGCGGAGCTTGCAGTGAGCTGAGATCCGGCCACTGCACTCCAGCCTGGGTGACAGAGCAAGACTCCGTCTCAAAAAAAAAAAAAAAAAAAAAAAAAAAAAAAACACAAGGAGCGAAGGATGAAGCTCCAGGAACTGTCGCAGGTTCAACAGTGCCTCCCCAAAAATTCACGTCTACCTGGAATGTGGGAATGTGACTTTATTTGGAGCGTCTTTCCAGGTATGATTAGTTAAGTTAAAACGAGGTCATACTGAATTAGGGTGGCCCTAATCTAATAACTATGTCCTTATAAGGAGAATAGCGACACCGAGAAAAGCCCACAGAAAACAGAGGTAGAGAGCGGCTCCTCTACAAGCCACACTGCTGGCACACGCCAGAAGCCAGAAAGAGGAAAGGAAGGGTCTTCCCTTGGAGCCTTCAGAGGCACTGGGGCCAACACCCTGATTTCAGACTTCTGTCCTCCAGAACTGAGGGAATCAATCCATTCTGAGCCATCCAACTTGTGATGATTTGCTACAGCAGCCACAGGAAACTAACACTGTGTAATTTCTGAAGACCTTTACTAAGCCAGAACCACAAGGATAGAAATCAAGTGCACAGATCAGCTTGGAGAAGGACTTTTTTCCTTTTTCTTTGAATAGAGACAGGGCTGGAGTGCAGTCGAACAATCAGGTCACTGCAGCCTCGAACTCCTAGGTTCAAACGATCTTCCCACCTTGGCCTCCTAGACAGCTAGCTGGGACTACAGGTGTATGCCAACAGGCCCAGTTAAGAAAAAGAGAGCACAAGAGAGAAGACGCACATGCGCGCACAAGAGACACAGAGAGAGAGAGAGAAAGAGCGAGAGCAAGCGTGCACATGCACGAACCAGTGGGCAAGTGCGCACATGTGCAAAAATGGGGTCTCACTATGTTGCCTAGGTTGGTCTCAATCTTCCCTCCTCAGTCTTCCAAAGTGATAAGGGTCATAGGCATGAGCCAACACACCTGGTCAATGGAGAAGCATTTCAAGAATGAAGGCAAGGAGTCAAACAGCATCAGTAGTAGCGGTACTGGAAGCTAACACTTTGAGGTCCTGCTTGGCTTGAAGCTAAGAATTTTATGTGTAGCATGTCATTCAGTCCTCACAACAATCCTGTAAGACAAGAAAACTGAGGTAGAGATGTTCAATAGCCTGCTCCAGACCTCAAATCTGAGATGGCAGAACCAGGATGTCCAGCATATGGATACAGGTACAAAAAATGCCACTGATATCTACATAATTACTATGTTTTCCAAGATGAATGACATTTGGAAACAATTACAAAGTAGAAAAATCATAATTTTAAGAATCTATATATACAGGCTGGGCATGGTGGCTCATGCCTGTAATCTCAGCACTTCAGGAGGCCAATGTGGGCGGCTCACTTGAGGTCAGGAGTTTGAGACCAGCCTGGCCAACATGGTGAAATCTCGTCTCTAATAAAAATACAAAATTAGCCAGGCATAGCAGCGCATGCCTGTAATCCCAGCTACTCAGGAGGCTGAGACAGGAGAATCGCCTGAGCTGGGGAGGTGGAGGTTTCAGTGAGCCGAGATCGTGCCTCTGCACTCCAGCCTGGGCAATAAAGTGAGCCTCTGTCTCAAAAAAAAAAAAAAAAAAAAAAAAAACACACACACACACACAGAGTGGGACCCCCAATCCGAGGAAAAACATCTCCACACACATGCATGAGAAATACAGAACACTAGAAGAAACATAATAATCTTACGTGGTTATTTCCTGATCGAGAGATTACAGATTTTTGCTGTATGTTCCTAATTTCCCTCTTTTATAAAATTTTATTTATTTAAAAAAAAAAAAAGAGACAGGGACTAGCTGTGTTGCCCAGGCTGGTCTCAAACTCCTGGCCTCAAGTGATTCTGCCTCAGCCTCCCAAAGTGTTAAGATTACAGGCATGAGCCACTATGCCCAACCCCCAATTTACTACAGTGAACATCTTAGACATTTTTATTAGCAAAATGAAAAAGTTGAAAATAGGCCGGGTGCGGTGGCTCAAGCCTGTAATCCCAGCACTTTGGGAGGCCGAGATGGGCGGATCACGAGGTCAGGAGATCGAGACCATCCTGGCTAACACGGTGAAACCCCGTCTCTACTAAAATACAAAAAAAATTAGCCGGGCGAGGTGGCGGGCGCCTGTACTCCCAGCTACTCGGGAGGCTGAGGCAGGAGAATGGCATGAACCCGGGAGGCGGGGCTTGCAGTGAGCTGAGATCCGGCCACTGCACTCCAGCCTGGGCAACAGAGCCAGACTCCGTCTCAAAAAAAAAAAAAAGTTGAAAATAAAAATGAGACAACACGAACAAGATCTCCAGAGAAAGAGGACAGGATAGATGGTGGAGGCAATGGAAACAGACTGGGAAGTTTAAAAAGAGAAAAACAATAAGAGTGGCTAGAACAGATACCAAGATTAACTGGGTGTTGAGTTTTATAAGATTTAGGCATGTTTGAAAGTATAATACAAGGAGCCCCTGACAAGATAAAACTGTTAGTAACTGTTTTCCAGTGGAAAAATGTTCCTTTTGCTAACATAGGAAGAGGCAAATGCAGACACAGAAGTCTTCTCAGATGAATGGGGAGAAAGAGCTCATGTCGGCAGGTCTATACTGCACAGGCTCCAGGAGCAATGATCCAAGAACTGAGTTCATGCATGGGTTCCACTGTCACCAGGGCCAGCTGCCTGATCTCCTTGTACATCCAGTCATCTGTAAGATGAAGCTATTAACAGCACCTATCAGAGCTGACGTGAGGACCACGCAGGAACAGCATAGTTTTCAGCGTGGCGCCTGACGCAAGGAAGGTACCCAACAAATGCAAGCTAATGGCACAGGCATCTTCAACAGGGCAAAACGCAAGTGTGCCAACTGCCATGGGAGTGTCAGGCAGAGGGACTGGAAGGCCAAGGTTGTAGGGAATTTATTTCAACAGGAAAACCTTCAAGTACCTCTCCCAACACATAATCACATAATATGTATGCCAAGTGGGGATTAACCAATTTTCCAGGACTTATTTCAATTCCAAGTCCAAGCACAGCCCTGACTTGGGGCTTCTCCTGCCTGGAACCCTCTTTTCCCAGATGTCTGTCTGGTCTGTCTTCTCACCTCCTCCTACTCTCTCCTCAAATGTTTTCACCATCCTTTTCAACATGGAAGCATCAGCAATGCCTAGAGCCCTACAACAGACTCATCCACCATCTTTTTCAGCACACAGCCTTTCCCATTGTCTCACAGGTGACGTGTCTCTCAACAAAGCAAGTTAGCATATCTTATTCACTGCCCATCACCTGCCCCTCCTTGACACATCTTCGGCCCTGAATATGTATTTTACCAAAGATCTCTCCCCTTTCCCTTTATGGGCGCCGCCCTGTCAGTATTCCCATCTAAAATCCGTGCAGACAGAGCCTCCCCTAGCCCCACACTTGTCTCTCTGACTACTTTCCTACAAGACTCTCCTCACCCCACTGGAACTCACTGGCCCTCAGCAATCTCTACCACTGATGAATCCAGCTCCAACTTCAGACCATTCCCTCTGCTCTCAGAATACCTTCTGTAGGCTCCATGACACTAGTGCTGGGTCTCCCAATGTCTGGTCACTCCTTTATGTGTTTCTCTTCCTCTGTACATCCCTAATACAAGGGCCTCTTCTCACGCTACACCAATGGGTCTTCACCGCTGACAAATCTCGGTTCTCCTCCCCAGGAAAAGGCACAATCCTATAGTACTGCACATGGGGGCAGGGACAGGGTACTTGCCTCCAGCTGAGAACTTCTCTGGTCCCCACAGGTGCCCTGGGCCTGGCCCACTCTCTAAACCAGCGCTGCTCAGATATTTCAGCTCAGGCCCCCCTACATCCTCAACTATTAAGGACCCCAGGGGCTTTTGTTTATGAGGGTTTGATCTATCGATATTTACTATGCTATAAATTAAAACTGAGATGTTCTAAAATTGTTTATTAAATGATTTGAAAATAAGCCCACTGCATGTTACCATATATAACATTTTTATAAAGAATAACTATTCTCTTGGCTGGGTGCAGTGGCTCGCCTGTAATCCCAGCACTTTGGGAAGCGGGCAGATCAGGAGGTCAGGAGATCAAGACCATCCTGACTAACACGGTGAAACACTGTCTCTACTAAAAACACAAAAAATTAGCCAGGCGCCTGTAGTCCCAGTTACTTGGGAGGCTGAGGCAGGAGAACGGTGTGAACCCAGGAGGCAGACCTTGCAGTGAGCCAAGATCATGCCACTGCACTCCAGCCCAGGGGATAGAGCGAGACTCCGTCTCAAAAAAAAAAAAGGCCTGGCGCGGTGGCTCAAGCCTGTAATCCCAGCACTTTGGGAGGCCGAGACGGGCGGATCACGAGGTCAGGAGATCAAGACCATCCTGGCTAACACGGTGAAACCCCGTCTCTACTAAAAAATACAAAAAACTAGCCGGGCGAGGTGATGGGCGCCTGTAGTCTCAGCTACTCGGGAGGCTGAGGCAGGAGAATGGCGTAAACCCGGGAGGCGGAGCTTGCAGTGAGCTGAGATCTACCCACTGCACTCCTGCCTGGGCGGCAGAGCGAGACTCCATCTCAAAAAAAAAAAAAACTATTTTCTAAGACAAATAATCTGGTGAGAAGCTGTATTTTACATTTGTATTGTCTGCCTCAATGGAAGCAATGGATCTTCACATTTATGTCTGCTCTCAGCCTGCTGCAACACAGTTTTAGCTGAAGTCTATGAGGAAAATTCAGTCTCACATAGATATGCAGTTAAAAGAAAAAGAAGAGTGTTTTTTTGGTTTTTGTTTTTTTTTTTTAAGAAATAGGGTCTCAGCTGGCCGAGCGCGGTGGCTCAAGCCTGTAATCCCAGCACTTTGGGAGGCCAAGGTGTGCGGATCACGAGGTCAGGAGATCGAGACCATCCTGGCTAACACAGTGAAACCCCATCTCTACTAAAAATACAAAAAATCAGCCAGGCGTGGTCGCGGGCGCCTGTAGTCCTGGCTACTCAGGAGGCTGAGGCAGAAGAATAGCGTGAACCCGGGAGGTGGAGCTTGCAGTGAGCCAAGATCATGCCACTGTACTCCAGCCTGGGTAACAGAGCAAGACTCTGTCTCCAAAAAAAAAAAAAAAAAAAAAAAAAAGAAAGAAATAGGGTCTCAGTCTGTCACCCAGGCTGGAGTGCCATGGTATAACCACAGCTCACTGCAACCTCAACCTGCCAGGCTCAATCAATCCTCCTGCCTCAGCCTCCCCAGTAGATGGGACCACAGGCACACACCAGAATGCCTGGCTAATTTTCAAATTTTTTGTACAGATGGGGTCTCACTATGTTGCCCAGGCTGGTCTCAAACTCTTGGCCTCAAGCTATCCTCCTGCCTTGGCCTCCCAAAGCACTGGGATTACAGGTGTGAGCTGTAATCAAGAACAAAAATTTATTTTATTTTATTTTATATTTTATTTTATTTTATTTTTTGAGATGCAGCCTTGCTCTATCCCCCAGGCTGGAGCACAGTGTCGCCATCTCGGCTCACTGCAACTTCTGCCTCCCAAGTTCAAGTGATTCTCCTGCCTCAGCTTCCTGAGTAGCTGGGATTACAGGCATATGCCACAATGCCCAGCTAATTTTTTTGTATTTTTAGTAGAGATGGAGTTTCACCATGTTGGCCAGACTGGTTTTGAACTCCCGACCTCCAGTCACCCGCCTGCCTCGGCCTCCCAAAGTGCTGGGATTACAGGCAATGTAGGAAAATGTAGGTTCACTGAATTAAGCAGATCTTCCAAATACTGACACATTTCATTACATATTTTTAAAATTTCATTAGTATCATCACCTAGCTTATAAGAAAAGTCTATCAATACTGGGAAGATGTCAAGCTCATGGTAGCAGAACCAAGTTTTCCAAAATGTTCCTTTGAAAGCTCAAATTTTATTACTGGCAACAATAGTGTTAGTTATTTTCCTTGAAGTATCTCGTTCACTTCATTCATTTTCAAGATAGTATCTGCCAAATATCCACATCTAATCTAAACAGCCGTTGTTTTCTGTCCGCCATTCTTTCAACTCAATTACACAACTCCTCCTGGAGACAGCTATTGTATTTCACTGTGCTTTATACCTACTTTCATTTTATCATACAAAATACTACAAAGATAGATTTTCAAAGGATAAGGTTTAATACAGTCAATTTTTATTGCTTCACCAAGGACATTAGATTAACAGGGTTTTCTTTCACGGCGGGTTCATGGCGGTGAAGAGCACTGTGAGTGCCGTGACAGTGGCTGCTGAGACTAGTTTGGTACCACAGCCTTGAGTTGTGCTAAGGAGCCAGGAGTTTTATCCTCCACTGCTTCTGCAGCATCAATGAAATGTCAACACAATGAAAAGTTAAATAACATCTTAATATGATTATGAAAATAGTTCTGACCGGGCCGGGCACGGTGGCTCAAGCCTGTCATCCCAGCACTTTGGGAGGCCGAGGCGGGCGGATCACGAGGTCAGGAGATCGAGACCATCCTGGCTAACACGGTGAAACCTCGTCTCTACTAAAAAATACAAAAACTAGCTGGGCGAGGTGGCGGGCGCCTGTAGTCCTGGCTACTCCGGAGGCTGAGGCAGGAGAATGGCGGGAACCCGGGAGGCGGAGCTTGCAGTGAGCTGAGAGCCGGCCACTGCACTCCAGCCCGGGCGACAGAGCAAGACTCTGTCTCAAAATAAAAAAAGAAAAAAAAAAAAAGAAAATAGTTCTGACCAAGTGAATTCCTGAAACGGTCTCAGGAGCCCCTAGGGGTCCACGACCACACTTGAAGAACCACTGCTCTAAGTGACCACTGCTCCTAAGGCTTCGATCATCATCGAGATGTTGCTGACTCCCAAGGCCTGCCTCCACCCAGACCTATCCTCCAGAGCTCCCATTCACAGGCACAGGAGTCACCACGTCACATTTACTGTGCACTGTTTCAGGGGCTGGTCTGCAGGGAACCAGAGTGCCTGTGTCCATGGAGCTTAGAACAAGTGAGAAGAGCAGTATCAGGCTATGAAGACAGAGTGGGGTAAAGCGACAGAGATCAATGAGATCAGAGCACACCCTCGGAGGAAGGGATACATGAACAAAGGCCTGAATGGAGAGAGGGAGTGAACTGTGCAAACACACAGCCAGGAGGAGAGTTTTCCAAGGACAGGGAGGAGAAAGTATAAGGCCCGCTGTACCCTTGATGCAAAACATGAGAATGCCTCAGAGACTCCTCAAACCCAACACGCACAAACTAAACTCATCATGCCCCACAGCTACCCAGAGGGCAGATGGAAACCTGTGGTCATTTACATCTTTCTCGCCACCCTCACCTTCCCTTCGGTCACCAGGTCTTATCAGTCATCACCCTGCTCCAGACCCCTTTCCTTTTCTACACCAGCTTTGCCAACTGACTAGAGTCCCCTCCCTCCCCTGAGCATTCTACGTTCAACTACCAAGTAATGATCCCCATCAGATCAATCTCCTTACAACTCTTCCAAGGCTTCCTGGAGCTCTCAAGGTAAAAGTTCATTTTTTTCTTCTTTTTTGAGTCTCACTCTGTCACCCAGGCTGGGGTTATCTTGGGTCACTGCAACCTCCGCCTCCCGGATTCAAGCCATCCTTGTGCCTCAGCCTGATGAGCAGCTGAGAATACAGGTGTGCACCACCATGCCTGGCTAATTTTTATACGTTTAGTAGAGATGAGGTTTCACCATGTTGGCCAGGCTGGTCTCAAACTCCTGACCTCAAGTGATCCGCCCGCCTTGGCCTCCCAAAGTGGTGGGATTACAGGCGTGAGCCACTGTGCCTGGCCTCAAGGTATAAGCTCTTTATCCAGGCTCTAAACCTTTTGGCTTCCACTTCTTACCACTCTGCTAGCCCTTTGGAACTTCCGTCCCTGGATGTGCTCTGCTCTTACCCGCTGGATAATTACTGATCACCTGGCACACATTGTGCTGGGTGCTGGAGACAGTAAAGGAGACCAGTTGGTTGCCGGATAAAAAACACACCATCTCATCAGCCTAGGATACACTCCTCCCCTCCATCCCCACCTGCCTGCCAGACAGACTCCAATTCAGGTCTCAACTTGAAGCTTTTCTATGAGAAGCTGCCACTAAACTCTGGACAGGGTGGTCTCCCTGGGAGCCACAGCCAATGCCCTCTGCTCTGTGCCTGCGTGTCAGGCTCCCTATTAGACCATGAATTCAGCAAGGCCCTGGATCACCTGCCTTCTACTACGGCTCACTGCCTCAGGACCCAGTAAGGTGCTAAGTTGGGGCCGGGCACGGTGGCTCACGCCTGTAATCCTAGCACTTTGGGAGGCCAAAGCGGGAGGATTGCCTGAGCTCAGGAGTTCGAGACCGGCATGGGCAACACGGTGAAACACCATCTCTACTAAGATTTAAAAAAAAAAAAAAAAATTTGCCAGGCGTGGCGGCATGTGCCTGTAATCCCAACTATTTGGGAGGCTGAGGAAAGAGAAGCGCCTGAACCCGGGAGGCAGAGGTTGCAGTAAGCTGAGATCACGCCACTGCACTCCAGCCTGGGTGACAGAGCAAGACTCTATCTCAAAAAAAAAAAAAAAAGAGAGAGAGAGAAGGTGCTAAGTCAACATCTGTTAAACAAATAAACAAATCAGTATTACAGTTTATAAAAATAAGTAGAAAATATTTATTGTCCCTAGTCAGCAAAAATCAAGGGATGTCAACAAATTTTGGTGCAATTCAAAAAACTCTAGCTTCATAAATGGGGGGAGGAGAATTCTCTAAAAAATGAACATAAACGGGCAGGGCATGGTGGCTCACACCTGTAATCTCAGCACTTTGGGAGGCCGAGGCGGGTGAGGTCAGGAGTTCGAGACCAGACTGGCCAATATGGTGAAACTCCATCTCTACCAAAAATACAAAAATCAGCTGGGTGTGGTGGCGGGCGCCTGTAATCCCAGCTACTCTGGAGGCTGAGGCAGGAGAATCGTTTGAACCCAGGAGGTAGAGGTTGCAGTGAGCCGAGATCACGCCATTGCACTCCAGCCTGGGCGACAGGGCAAGACTCCGTCTCAAAAAAAAGGACAAAAACTTACCAGTTTTCAAAATGAGGCATAGTTCAAGATTATTCTGCAAAGGTAAAGGAAAGCCTTTAAGACCAGGGTGCTGTGGCTCACATCTATAATCCCAACACTTTGGGAGGCTAAGGTAGGAGAATCACTTGAACCCAGGAGTTGGAGACCAGCCTGTCCCTGTCTCTACAAACAATTTTAAAAAATTAGCTAGGCAAGGTGGCATGTGCCTGTGGTCCCAGTTACTTGTGAGACTGAGACAGGAAGATTGTATGAGCCCCGGAGGTCCAGGATGCAGTGAGCCATGATCATACCATCACATTCCACACTCCAGCCTGGGTGACACAACAAAACCCTGTCTCAAAAAAAAAAAAGAAATAAAAAGAAACAAAACCTTTCAAGAAAAGACAAGGATGTGAGAGAAGATTTAGTAGAAAGTAAGGCACTAAAGGCTGGGCACAGTGGCTCACGCCTGTAATCCTAGTATTTTGGGAGGCCAAGATGGGCGGATCACAAGGTCAGGAGATCGAGACCATCCTGGCTCATATGGTGAAACTCCATCTCTACTAAAAACACAAAAAAGTAGCCGGGCATGGTGGCGGACACCTGTAGTCCCAGCTACTCGGGAGGCTGAGGCAGGAGAATGGTGTGAACCCAGGAGGCGGAGCTTGCAGGGAGCTGAGATAGCGCCATTACACTCCAGCCTGGGCTACAGAGTGAGACTCCGTCTCAAAAAAAGAAAAAAAAAGAAAGTGAGGCAGTAAATAAGTGATAGGGATTTGCAAAGATAGCTAATATATATGTTCCACACCCTGAATTAATATTCTTCTGGAACCATGGAGAAAGAAAGAAAAATCTCAGTACATTGTCATCTTATAACATTTTTTAACCTTGCCATAAAAGAAATTTTTACAAAGGCCATCAGCAACAGAAATGGCTAACCCTTGCACAGCTCTGTTATCAGTGCCCGCATCCAGACTCACTCAGTCCTCACAATGACCCCATGAAGGCGGCTCTCGGATGCCTGTTTCACAGATGAGGACAGACACAGAAGTCCTAACACTGCAGGTGACCTAAATTAAGGCAGGCTCAGGGAGAACAGAAAGCTCCTGTGGAAAGGCAGAAGTTGGCTTGATCTTGATTTTCAGTGCGAATAAAAGTCCTAACACTGCAAATCAGCCAGTGAGGTGACAGAGCTGAGCTGGGCTCTAACTTAGTGCCAATCCTTTTGGAAACCACTGAATTTATCTCCCTCCCTAGAATTTAGGAACTATTTTAAAATTCCTATGACAAACTTCTGAAACCTACTGTAGACTCTCTGACATGCTGATCTAATTAGAAAATGTCCAGAATTTTTTTTTTTTGACGGAGTTTCACTCGTTGCCCAGGCTGGAGTACAATGGCACAATCTCAGCTTACCACAACCTCCACCTCCCAGGTTCAAGCGATTCTCTTGCCTTGGCCTCCCGAGTAGATGACATTACAGGCACGTGCCACCATGCCCAACTAATTCTGTATTTTTAGTAGAGACGGGGTTTCTCCATGTTGGTCAGGCTAGTCTCGAACTCCCCACCTCAGGTGATCCACTCACCTTGGCCTCCAAAAGCGTTGGGATTACAGGCGTAAGCCACCACACCCAGCCCAGAATTTTTTTAAGTTTTATTAATTACAACACTCGGCGGGAAGTTGAGTGTCTGTAATCAACATAGGCAATAGGGAATATATTTTCTAAGTGCCACAGGACTGCACACAGACATGCATGGAGACACGATTACCCACCAGTAAACAAGAATACATTCCATTCCATTGATGCCCTTAGTATTCCAATTCTTTTTTTTTTTTTTTTTTTTTTTGAGACAGAGTCTTCCTCTGTCCTCCAGGCTGGAGGAGTGCAGCGGCGAGACCTCCACTCACTGCAAGCTCCGCCCCCCCGGGTTCACACCATTCTCCTGCCTCAGCCTCCCGAGTAGCTGGGACTACAGGCGCCCGCCACCACACCCGGCTAATTTTTTGTATTTTTAGTAGAGACAGGGTTTCACCGTGTTAGTCAGGATGGTCTCGATCTCCTGACCTCGTGATCCGCCCGTCTCTGCCTCCCAAAGTGCTGGGATTACAGGCGTGAGCCACTGTGCCCGGCCAGTATTCCAATTTTAACAGGTGAATGAATTAATACATAAAGTCCTCTCTTGATAAAATGCATTAGTAAGCTTGGAGCAACTAATGATCAAATCATTATTTTATCAATGGCAAAATAGGTTCAACAGAATAAACTTAAGAATTATCTTAGATAAACTGGGCGCAGTGGCTCACACCTGTAATCCCAGCACTTTGGGAAGCAGAGGCAGGCGGATCACTTGAGGTCAGGAGTTGGAGACCAGCCTGGCCAACATGGTGAAACTCCATCTCTACTAAAAACAAAAAAATCAGCTGGGTGTGGTGGCAGGCGCCTGTAATCCCAGCTACTTGGGAGGCTGCTAGGCAGGAGAATCACTTGAACCCGGGAGGCATAAATTGCAGTGAGCGGAGACCGCCCCATTGCACTCCAGCATGGGCAACAAGAACGGAACTCCATCTCAAAAAAAAAAAAAAAGAATTGCCTTAGATAATCTTAATTTGGTCTTTTTAATCAGTTAACTTTTAAAAAATGGGTCTTCCTCAGAATTCTAATTTAAGAAGACATAGATAAGGAAATACTTTCACTTAATCTTAAAAAAAAGAAAGCAAGCAGGCCGGGCGCAGTGGCTCAAGCCTGTAATCCAGCACTTTGGGAGGCCGAGACGGGCGGATCACGAGGTCAGGAGATCGAGACCATCCTGGCTGACACGGTGAAACCCCGTCTCTACTAAAAAATACGAAAACTTAGCCGGGTGAGGTGGCGGGCGCCTGTAGTCCCAGCTACTTGGGAGGCTGAGGCAGGAGAATGGCGTAAACCCGGGAGGTGGAGCTTGCAGTGAGCTGAGATCCGGCCACTGCACTCCAGCCTGGGCGACAGAGCAAGACTCCGTCTCAAAAAAAAAAAAAAAAAAAAAAAAAAAGAAAGCAAGCAAGCAACATTGCTCTATAAAACAGAAAGCTTTTCTACCACTGAAAGCCAGGAGTAATTTCCACTGATTACCATGGCACCCAATGGTAGGCACTGCCACAAAAACAAGAGGCTAAAAGGTTAAAAAAAAAAATTTCAGCATTCCGGCAGGACGCAGTGGTTCACGCCTGTAATCCTAGCACTTTGGGAGGCTGAGACGGGCGGATCACCTGAGGTCAGGAGTTCAAGACCAGCCTGGTCAACATGGTGAAACCCTGTCTCTACTAAAATAAAATTTTAAAAAATTATCTGGGCTTGACAGCGGGTGCCTGTAATCCCAGCTACTCGGGAGGCTGAGACTGGAGAATCACCTGAACCTGGGAGACGGTGGTTGCAGTGAGCTGAGACTGCGCCACTACACTCCAGCCTGGGCGGCTGAGTGAGACTCTGTCTCAAAACAAAAAAAGCTTTCAGCATTCCACTAATCCACTAGCAAACTCAAATGTCTATAGATTGTCTATATTTCTTCAATCAAAATTCTGGAACAAAATACACAGCTTTGAAAGAGGCAGTGCTCCCTCCCTCTCCCAGAGTAGCTGATGTGATGTTGTATTTCTCTTTCTCTTCATACACACTCCCATATATGTTTGTCCTGCTTTTTCTTTCAGTAACGTTGAACACTGCAGTTTCATCAACTATTTCTGATAGTTTCCATTTTAAATCTATTTTATCTCCTCATTCTATGTTCCTAAACCAAACACTTAACTGAATTGCCTACTTCATAATCTCTCCAACCACTCTTAACAAACGCAAACCTGAAATCAGAATTTAAACACCGGTTTAAAATTTTTTTTTTTTGAGACGGAGTCACACTGTGTCGCCCAGGCTGGAGTGCACTGGCACGATCTCGGCTCACTGCAACCTCTGCCTCCCGGGTCACGCCATTCTCCTGCCTCAGCCTCCCAAGTAGCTGGGATTACACGTGCCCACCACCACACTAAGCTAATTTTTTGTATTTTTAGTAGAGACGGGGTTTCACCGTGTCAGCCAGGGTAGTCTCAATTTCCTGACCTCATGATCCACCTGCCTCGGCCTCCCAAAGTGCTGGGATTACAGGCATGAGCCACCACGCCCAGCCAAACCAGTTTAAAATTTTCTAAAATTTGTGTTACATGTCTTATGAGACTTACACTAAATAGGGGTTTCAAAATAACATGGCCTGCCATATGGTCAAGCCAGATTTAAAAATTGAGAATATCTATTACCAATCCACTAATGCTAAAGCCAAAGTCACAGACAGTAAGAATGTAATCCAATTTAGAGACCAACATGAGCCAAATCTTTTGGGCAGAGACAAACAATCCAACGACAAAACTACAATAAATGCCAACACTGCACTTCTAAAATAAAATCAACGTTATTCATTAAAGTATTAGCTACAAAAAGTCAACTGATGGTAGATGAGTCTACAGATGCCCTGAAGACCTTTTTCATCCTTTAATCAAAGCGGTATTTAGCTACAAAGCTACAACTTTTCCAGTGGACCAACACACACAGAAAATGAACCAAAAGACACAGTAAATTTTTAACAAAGCAAAGGGAAGAGAACAAAGCTCTGGTACTTTTGCAGGATAGTACAACACCTCCTTTGAGAAATAAATTAACTCCTCAAATTCTATTTCTCAAGTGATCAATATAAATCTACCTACATGGTACAAGCTTTGAAACCGAAGTCATTGGGCATAAAAAAGATTTACAGAGGTTTAACTCTTTTGAGACAGTCTCACTCTGTCACCCAGGCTGGAGTGCAGTGGCGCAATCTCGGCTCACCGCAATCCCTGCCTCCCGGGTTCAAGCGATTCCCCTGCCTAAGCCTCCTGAGTAGCTGGGATTACAGGCGCCCACCACCACGCCCAGCTTTTTGTTTGTTTGTTTGAGACGAGTCTGGATCGGTTGCCCAGGCTAGAGTGCAGTGGCGCGATCTTGGATCACTGCAAGCTCCACCTCCCAGGTTCACACCATTCTCCTGCCTCAGCCTCCCGAGTAGCTGGGACCACAGGCACCCGCCACCACGCCTGGCTAATTTTTTCTATTTTTAGTAGAGACGGGTTTTCACCGTGTTAGCCAGGATGGTCTCCATCTCCTGACCTCGTGATCCACCCGCCTCAGCCGCCCAAAGTGCTGGGATTACAGGCGTGAGCCACCGCGTCCCGCCAATTTTTATATTTTTAGTAGATACAGGGTCTCACCATATTGGCCAGACTGGCCTCAAACTCCTGGCCTCATGTGATCCTCCCCACCTCCCAAAGTGCTGGGATTACAGGCGTGAGCCACCACACCCAGTGGGTTTTAAGCTTAAAAACAAACGACAACAAAAAACACACTATTCTGCAGCCTCTGGAATCTTCTAAGATCAAAATTAAACCTGAGAAAATTTACTTCAACTCTCCAACCCCCCCAAAAACACAATTAACTGAAGATATCGAAGAAAAATAAAAACATTTTAAAGGTATCACTGAAGAGCACTGTCAGTACTTGTCTGATGAGATAACTATGGCTGTGTCATAAATTCAGATTATGCGAGAGAAATAGCTTTTGTCCAGTGGATGTGCTCTTTTGAGAAAGTCAATTCTGAGCTGAAATTTAATGTTGGAACAGTTTCCTCTATAAAACTCATCTTGAAAGGTTCCAGCAGAAGATGAAATGTCATCCTCACACTGGGCCTGGGCAGTGCGTGCTTAACTGGGAGGGGGCACAGGCACCTCAGAACTTAACTGGTTTTCCAACTCTCAATGTCTGAAAGAAAAAAAAAAAAGGGACTTTCAGCGTTGACGAAACCAAACGCTCCTAACCTGGGACCACCGGCAGTCCAGCCTTCCCCTAGGGTTGACAGGATGAGCCTGTAGACCTTGGAGTTGCAGTTCATTTCCGCGCAGCTCTCTGTCAGAAAGTTCCGCCTTAACCATCGGGCGCGGTGGCTCACACCTGTAATCCCAGCACTTTGGGAGACCAAGGTGGGTGAATCACCTGAGGTCTGGAGTTCAAGACCAGTTTGGCCAACATAGTGAAACCCCATCTCTACTAAAAATACAAAAAATTAGCTGGGTGTGGTGGCAGTAGCTGTAATCCCAGCTACTCGGGAGGCTGAGGCAGGAGAATCACTTGAACCTGGGGGGCAGAGGTTGCAATGAGCTGAGATCACACCATTGCACTCCAGCCTGGGCAACAAGAGCGAAACTCCATCTCAAAAAATAATAATAATAATAAAGTTCTGCCTTACCATAAACCAAGCCAAAACCCACCACTCAGTACTACCCTGGGGAGGCTCTCAGACCTGTCTCCATGTCAGTGGCACCAGCTTCATCCCCAGCCACGCACCCAGCGTTAGCGAAGAAAGAAGGAACCGCCTATTCACTTTCTTGATATATATACCTTCCCAAAGAATCCAGAATAAACTATATATCTCAATAGCATGAAAATTAAAACCTTACATTCAATAAACAGCTCCTCCCTCTCCCAAAAGACTATCACTTCAGATTAGAAAATAACTTAGGCAGAAACCTTACGATAACAATGCTTGCTCCAAAGGCCTTATTCAGTATGCATGGTTCACTGGGACTTTTCACAAAACTAATACATCCATTTGCTAATCATGAAAAATAATCTTCATATTTTCTTAATTAATAATCTCACCAGCAACTGCTTAATCACCTAATACTATTTGAGACTACTGTTATCAGATAGATAGCAACCTGAAAATACAATGAACCAATGCTCCCCAAACGAAAACCGTAGGTTAAGATTTCTACACTGTTTATCCGTAAGTCGAGTACTGTACACCCTAACTGTAAATGCACACCAACTCCCTTTTCAAAACACAAATTTTAACATCGGCGTTTTCCTTCAATAAATGCATTTCACAATCCTAACAAAAACCTTCCATGAAGACAGGATGGACATGGTGGCTCAGGCCTCTAATTCTAGCACTTTGGGAGGCTGAGGCGGGAGGATCGCTTGAGCCCCAAAGTTCGAGACCAGCCTGGTTAACAGGATCTCTTTTACACAGAGATCCCATCTCTATTATTTAAAAAAAAAAAGGCTTCCATGCAAATGAATTTAGCAAACAAAACTGATACTGCTTCTGCATGCTAACCATGTAATTTAAAAGACACAAGAAATGTTAAAATACCATTTGAACCAACTATCGATTGACAGGGAAAAATATAGGAGGTTCTTAAAAGTCAAAAGCCTCAGCCGGCAGCCGTGTGGAATTTTCAGCTCCCCACTCCCCACCCCCACCCAGCTTCCAGCCGAAAAGCCGATCCAGGCAGGAGGAAGACACCCAGCCTTTGTGCTATTTCCTGTCCTCTCCCCCACCTTCGGGCCTTCGGAATATCGCAAACCGGGCCCCGAAACTCGGAGCGGCGGCCGCCCCACAAAGGCACCGCCGGGAGCGCCATCTTGGCGCGGTCACCGGGCCCATTCATTCGCGGGCCCGGGCCGGGGTCCGCGCAACCCCCCGGCCGACACGCGCGGGGCGCCGGCGCCAGACAGACCCCGGCCTCGGCAGGAGAAGGGCGAGGCCACAGCGCGGCCGTCTCCGCGACTCGGCACAGCGAAAGGGCCGAAACCGTTATTTTCCCATTTCCCGACGCCGCGCCCGGCTTCCGCTTTAAATCCCCACTCCGCCCGCGGCGCGCGGCCCGGCTTCCCCATTTCATTGTTCCCCTTCCCCGCGCTCGCCCCCAGCGGACGCCCGGCCCTCAAAGTCACCCCGATAGGCGGCCCGCGCGGGGGCTCCGGCCGCCGACACCGCCCCGCCTGCACGCCCGCCCGGCCTTTGTTCTCGCGCCGAGGGCCCGAGCGCCACGTCCGGCTCCCCACGCAGGGCCCGGCCCCGCCCGACCCGCGCCCCCGAGGCCCCGGCCGCCGCCACGGGAAGCTCCCGCGGCGCGCACAGCCCCGCACCCCGGGGCCGAAACTCGGCCCCCAGCCCTGGGCCTCGGACCCCGGCTCCTCGCCCTCGACCCCGCCCTCGACCCCGACCCTGCACCCCGAACCTCGGACCCCAGCTCCCGGCCCCCGCCTTCGGACGCCGCCCGCCGCCCGCCGCACCCGGGCGGGGCAGGAAGACGCGGCCCCGGCCGGCGGGTGCGGTGGGGGCGGGGCGGGCGCCCCCTGGGCGGGCCGGTGGACGAACTGAGGCCGGGTCCGGGGCTGGGGGCTGCCGCGCTCACCTCAGCGCCCTCGTCGCGGCCTGACGCGCCCGCACCGCCGCCTCGGCCGCTGCTCGGGAGGTCGTCGCGCTCGGGCCGCGCTGCGCGCTCCGCGGGCGCTGCGGGCAGGTGCGCACCGGCAAGGCTCGGTCCACTCCCGCCGCGGCGGCTGCTCCACTCCCGACCCCGCTCCCCACTCGCCGCCCGCGCCCGCTCCCGCTCCCGCCGCCGCCGCCGCCGCCTCCGTCCGCCCCTCAGACGCCTCCAGCCATCGGGATGGGCGCGGCGGGCCCCTGCCCGCAGTCTCGGGAAACCCCACGCGTTCGCGTCACCACGCACGTCGCGCGTCGCGCGCGCTCGCTAGGCCCGACGGGCACGCGCACGCCTGCGCGCTTGCAGCTCGCAACGGGCCCGAGCGCGTGTCCGAGCGGCTTAAAGAGGCCGTGTTGCTGTCTGTCCTCCGGGACCGCTGCTTCAGGAGACCCCCCCGGCGGCCCGGCCCTACGGGGACCGAGCGGGATGGGGACCGGGGCAGTGGGCCCTCGGAGACGGGACGGGGCGGGGGGAACACTGGCGCGGAGCCCTCCGGGGACAGCGTAAGGTTGGGTAACCGCGGGCGGGGGCTCCTCCGGGGGCGGTGGTTGGGTAACGGCGGGCGGGGGTCACTCAAGGGACGGGGCGGGGAAGGCCGCGGGCGGGGGCGGTCCCTCCGGGGACGGGGCGAGTAGGGGCACCGCGGGCGAGGTCGTTGCCTGCAGAGGAGGCGCCGGGCCCCGCGAGCAGGTCGGGGTCCCGGGCAGGCGCAGGTGCCCCCCGGGCTCTCAAGCAGGGACTGCGGCGAGCTCAGACGGGGCTGGCGGGCAGAGAACCGCGCGTGGGCTCAGTGCGTGTGAGGTGGGCCTCGGGCTGCGGAGGAGGGCAGCGCCCCGTGGCTCCTCTCGCTGCTGCGGGCAGGGCCGCCTGGCAGGAGCGGAGGCCGCGGACCCCTCCCAAGCCGCTGAGCAGTGGACAGCGGGGACCGGAGACCCCAGGTGAGGAAGGGGAACGAAGTCAAGAAGGCCACATGTCCTGGCTTCCAGGCTTGATGTCCTCAGAAGCCTCCAGAACGTCCATGGAAGCCGCCCCTGCGCCCACCGCCTCCTGCCGTCTTTCCAGCTGAGCTCCGGCTGCCCCTCACCCCCGGCTTCTTCACTCTGCTCCTCCCCAGACGGCGCCCTGCTCTTCCACCCGCCTGGGCCTTCATCCCCTCCGAGCTCCCCTTCCACACCAAACCTGGCGTCCGTTTTCCTCCAGGCCTGCACCAGCACAGTGGAAAGGGAGAAAGACCCAGCCTCATCCCCTGCGCCTCCCCTCAACCAGGGCCACAACCTCAAGGGGCCACGCCACCCCACCCCCAACGACTATTTCCCACCTACTCTCTCCACACCCTGGGATACCACCCGCCTCTCTCAACTGGCGTTTTCCTTCTCATTTTGTGTGCATGGCGCTTGTGTGAGAAAGCGGTCCGCCGCCTGCCCTCCCTGCCACGCGCTTCCCCTCCCTGGGGAGCCTCCACCAGACAGGGAACCCATGCCTTCCCACCCTTCTGTCTCCCTCCCACTTCACTTGTCCGAGGCATTCCCGGAGGCCTTTATTTCTGGCACTGGATGCTCCAGGGTCCTGTCGTATTCTCCCTGCCCCAGCCTGAACCCAGCTATTTCTGCTGGCAACCTGGTTCATTGTGGGAGAATGTCATGCAGAGCCCAGGATGGGGTCCCGGGTGTGCTCATCGCTGCTGGGGTGTCCTTGCAGCTGGTGGAGCAAGAGAGCACATCTATGTACATGCTCCCACACATACGTATACACACAGTTTCATGGGTGTTTTTGTCTATGATTTTCTTGGGCGCCACTGCAGGGCCCAACCTGTTCCGAATGAGGGGCATCCTGCTTTGAGAGTGAGGAACCCGGCTCTGATTATCTCCTGTGTAACCAGTCTCTCATCCTCTCTTCCACCCCACTGTATGCTACCCACTCCTCACCCTCTGTGGCCTCTGACCTCCCCTGGGCCACCGAGGTGCCATCCCCACAGGGGCACCTGCCTACCTAGCACAGTTGAGCAAGGACTGAATTCCCAGTGAAATTTTTTGAATTTTTATTTTATTTATTTATTTTTAGGGTTTTTTGGGAGGTTTTTTTTTTTTTTTTTTTTTTTTTTTTTTTTTTTTTTTGAGATGAGGGTCTCCCTGTGTTGCTCAGGCTGGTCTCAAACTCCTGGGCTCAAGCAGTCCTCCCACCTCAGCCTTCCAAAGGGCTGGGATCACAGGCAGGAGCCACTGCGCACACGAGCTGAATTGTCAATCATATCACTGAAAGCATTGACAGTTCCCATCACCCACTCTCTCCGCGGGGTCCAGGCCCCTCCTCCCCTCCCCACTGTCCAGACGCTGGCTCCTTGATGCTCCCTGACACCACCAAATTCCACGCTCCAGCCTTTGGCCCAGTGGCTCTATCTGCCTGGGACAGTCTCCCCATAACCTCGTGTAGTTCAGGCCTTTGCGGGTGTCACCTCCATGGAGATGTCTCCCCAGCCCTGACCATCCTTCCCAGCTACCTTGCTGGTTTCTCCTGTGGTTTCTTCCTGGCTGCCTTCTCTGGGCCCTCCCCCTGTTGCCGTGTGAGCCCTGTGAAGCCCACTCTTACGGCTGCTCCACCAGCCCAGCGTGGTGCCAGGCACACGGGGTCATCAGAGAACAGCTGGTGTGGCTGATGCTCTGAGTTCTGAGTGAGGAAGATGCAAGCCAGCACAGGGACCAGAGCCCGGAGCAAGAGATCAGGAGGGGCAGAACCATCACCTGGGCCAGAACAAGGGCAGGGCGCGAGGAACCTGAGTGGTTGGACGTCAGGAGAGCTGGGCCCCTGCAGGAAGGCTTCTCTGCTTGGACACTCGAGAGGCGGGGTGGAGCATGGGCCACATCAAGGGCCGAGGGACGATGCAAAGTCAGTCGGCGGACGGTGTTCTGCACATTGGCAGGTGAGGGGTTAGAGGCGGCCTTCAGAATCTGGCAGGCCTAATGCCAGCCTTCAGTGCCCACCTGAGTTAAAAGTGGAACTAGGCCGGGCACGGTGGCTCACGCCTGTAATCACAACACTTTGGTAGGCTGAGGCGGGTGGATCACAAGGTCAGGAGATGGAGACCACGGTGAAACCCCGTCTCTACTAAAAATACAAAACACTAGCCGGGGGAGGTGGCGGGCACCTGTAGTCCCAGCTCCTCAGGAAGCTGAGGCAGGAGAATGGCGGGAACCCCGGAGGCGAAGCTTGCAGTGAGTCGAGATCGCGCCACTGCACTCCAGCCAGGGGGACAGAGCGAGACTCCGTCTCAAAAAAAAAAAAAAAAAAAGTGGAACTGAGGAGCAGGGAGAGGAGGCTGAGGCGGCAGCCGTTTGTCACCAGAGACCTTCCAGCAGCTGTGGGATGGGAGGGGCCCCGGAAGGTCCCTGCAAGCCTGGCCCAGGGCCATGGAGGAGCCTCAGGAGGAGTGGCCACCACACTGCGGGCCAGACTGGTCAGTGGCAGGGCTGTGCTCTGGGGCTCCCTTGTCCCACAGGCCACCATCAGACTGGTCAGCCCATCTCGTTACAGCCAAGGCCATGGAGGAAGGCCACACAGGAGGACGCCAGGCCAGTGCCTGCCTTAGCCATATCCAAGGGGCAGGGTGCAGCCCCAGCACCTCCAGCTTATCTGTAGGTCGTCATGGTGAGGCAGGGCTGTCCCTGGAACTTGCCCCATAGTCCAGGCAGAAATCCTATTTGATGGTTTATGGAAGGCAAAGTTGAGAGGAAGGAGCAGGGGCCCAGGTGCTTACTCCCAGGTCCTTACTGCAGCCTGGGGCTGCCCTCTGCAGTACACAGTCCCTGGAAGGTAGGGGCGTCTGCCCTGAGTACGGTGTGACCGCAAAGATGCTTCTCGCCTCCAGCCAGAGCCCATCCCTAGAGATAAGAAACACCCGAGCCCTTGGTGGCCCGGGGGGTCTAGAGCCAGGCTCAGACCTGCCCTCCCTTCCCCACCTCCATTCCTTTCAGCCCAGGCCTCTTGTGTCTTTTGGCCCTCACCTACTGCCCCACCCTCTCCCTGGCAGAGCAAACGCTTCCCAGTAACACTCCCTTCTCTGCAAGGATCTCAGAGATCAGCCTGGGTTCCTGAGTCCAGAGCCACACCCAGTCAGCTCTGGGTCCCTAAGTCCAGAGCCATACCCGGTCAGCTGTGCCCAACCCAGGGCAGGACTGAGCTGGGCCCCAGGGCGGAGGTGGCTGCCCCGATACTGGCTCCACACCAGGCCTTCTCTAAAACCCCTGGGAGCGGGAGACACAATTCAGATGCCCCACCCCCACCTGCTCCTCAGCAGGAAATGGTCTAATGGGAAAGTAGGTCTTTTAAATCTGAATTATTCAATCTGTGCACGTGACAGGGCCCGCAGCTCCACCTCTGTGCGCTCCCCGGGCGCTGCGCTCCAGCCAGGCTTTGAGGGGTCTGGGAGCTGCAGGAGACATTTCTAGATTTCCAGCTTTGGCAGGAGAGGTCCCTTTGTCTTGTCCTGGGCTCTAGGCTCCTGCAGGGCATCTGTCCTCCTCCTACCAGCGCTGTGAGGTTCTCCACCACACGGCCCTCTGCCATCGTTCTTCACTTCCAGTGAGATCCAGGCCCCAAAGGACAGAATGGAGAGGGAGGGAGAGAGGAGCGCATCGTGACGGTGCCCGGGGGTGCAGAATGTAGGTGATCAAGAAGAAAGCCCTAATTAGCTCCTGCAGCTTTCAAAGGCAGGGGCTGGTGGAGGAATGGGGCCACGGCACCTCTCTAACCCTCAGCACACACGTGCCGATGCCCACTGGGTGCCAGGGCGGGTTTAGCACCAGGCCCTGGCCCTGAGACCAGAGCAGGGCAGCTCTGCTTGAGGGGTTGAGTAGGGCCCTGGTGCCCAGCTTCATGGGGAGTGGCCAGTGAGGAGGTGTCACCGTAGCAGAGCCAGGCACAAAGTGAGGACAGCTGCTGTGGCTAGTGAATGAGTGGCTGGCAGAGCTGGGAGGGTCACTGCCCTGCAAAGTCACAGACATCATGGCCCAGGAGGCTAGTGTGGCAAGCAGAGCGAATGCCGGGCCTTGGGGGCCTCTGGGAGGAGGCTGGCTGTAGCCCCCTGGACCCTGTCTTGCAGGTGTAGGGAGTTGGCCTCTGTACCCGACCAGGACCCGTCCCTTGTTCCGAAGCTCCCCACCATGCTACTCACCCCCGACCCCCCTGGCCACCAGCCTGTGGTCATGAATCATGAATTGCACATCCTTCTTGGGCACACGTGCAGGCACACCCAAGCTGGGTGTACATGCATGTGCACAAACACATGAGCTGGGTATATACACATGTGCACACACGGGGGAATTGGTGTCTGCTGGGGGGTGGAGGAGGTGATGGTGTAAGTGAGCAGATGCATTGAGGGGCATGTTTCCCCTCCTTGCTAGCGTTGGACTAGAATCCCCGGGGAAAACTCAGGTGGCCTCCTGTCACTCTGGTGAGCGGCCCCAACTGGGCTGACACTCGCAGAGGCAGATGCGTAGCTTAGACCACCAGTTCCAGTAAAGGCCTGGCAAGACCCAGCCCCTGCCTCCCCTGCAGGCAATGGAAGAATTCACCTTTCTCCTTAGAGGCCTTTATCATGGGCCCATCTGACCTCACTGCAGAATCCCGGAACTGCACACACAGAGATAGAAATCTTGGCTCTGTCCAGTGGCCCTGAGTGCCACAGATGAACCTAAATGAGGGACTTTTGTTTTTGTTTTTGTTTTTGAGACGGAGTCTCGCTCTGCTGCCCAGGCTGGAGTGCAGTGGCACAATCTCGGCTCACTGCAACTTCCACCTCCCGGGTTCCAGCAATTCTCCTGCTTCAGCCTCCCGAGGAGCTGGGACTACAGGGGGGCACCACCATGGCCCAGCTAATTTTTGTATTTTTAGTAGAGACGGGGTTTGATACCCAGCTTGTGTGTGCATACATGCATGTATACCCAGCTCGAGTGTGTCTGTACACATGCACATATACCATCTGGTGTGCATGTACACATGAGTATACCATTTAGGTGTGCATGTACATGTGTGTATATCCAACTCGTGTGTGTGCATGCACATTTACCAGCTCCAGTGTGTTTACACACATGCATGTGTACCATCTACTGTGCATGTACACGCATGTATACCCAGTTTGGATGTTTGCACATGCTCAATTCATGTGTGCATGTACATGTGGGTATACCATGTATACTGGCCAGGCTGGTCTCAAACTCCTGACCTCGTGATCTGCCCACCTTGGCCTCCCAAAGTGCTAGGATTACAGGTGTGAACCACCATGCCCAGTCAATGAGGGGATTTTTCTTTTCTTTCCTTTTCTTCTTTCTTTTTTTTTTTTTTTTTTTTTTTGATGGAGTCTCGCTGTGTTACCCAGGCTGGAGTGCAGTGGCGCAATCTCAGCTCACTGCAATCTCTGCCTCTCGGGTTCAAGTGATTCTCCTGCCTCAGCCTCCTGAGTAGCTGGAATTACAGGCACCTGCCACCACACTCAGCTACTTTTCGTTTTTTGTTTTGTTTTGTTTTTTGTTTATTTTTAGTAGAGATGGAGTTTCACCATGTTGGTCAGGCTGTTCTCGAACTCCTGACCTCGTGATCCACCCCCCCCCCAACCCCAGCCTCCCAAAGTGCTGGGATTACAGGTGTGAGCCAGCACACCCGGCCAAGGGACTTTTCAATGTCGTCCCCATTCAAGGAGTAACAGACCTTTTGTTTAAAATACAAACCTCGGCCATGCACGGTGGCTCACGCCTGCAGTCTCAGCACTTTGGAGGCCGAAGCGGGCGGATCACCTGAGGTCGGGAGTTTGAGACCAGCCTGACCAACATGGAGAAACCCCACCTCTACTAAAAATACAAAATTAGCTGGGCGTGGTGGTGCATGCCTGTAATCCCAGCTACTTGGAAGACTGAGGCAGGAGAATCGCTCGAACCCAGGAGACGGAGGTTGTAGTGAGCCGACATTGCGCCATTGTACTCCAGCCTGAGCAACAAGAGTGAAACTCCGTCTAAAAAAAAAAAAAAAAAAAAAAAAGCAAACCTCTTGGCTGGGTGCCATGGTTCATGCCTATAATCCCAGCTCTTTAGGAGATTGAGGCCGGAGGATTGCTTCAGACCAGGAGTTTGAGACCAACATAGTGAGAATCCATCTCTGCTGCCGGGCGCGGTGGCTCAAGCCTGTAATCCCAGCACTTTGGGAGGCCGAGGCGGGCGGATCACAAGGTCAGGAGATCGAGACCACAGTGAAACCCCGTCTCTACTAAAAATACAAAAAATTAGCCGGGCGCGGTGGCGGGCGCCTGTAGTCCCAGCTACTCAGGAGGCTGAGGCAGGAGAATGGCGGGAACCCGGGAGGCGGAGCTTGCAGTGAGCCGAGATCGCGCCACTGCACTCCAGCCTGGGCAAGAGCGTGAGACTCCGTCTCAAAAAAAAAAAAAAAAAAAAAAAAAGAGAATCCATCTCTGCTAAAAATAAAAAAATTCGCCAGGCATGATATCTCGTGCTTGTGGTACCACCCACTCAGGAGGCTGAGGTGGGAGGATGGCTTGGGCCGGGGAGGTTGAGGCTGCAGTGAGCCATCATCACGCCACAGCACTCAAACCTGGGTGATAGAGGGAGACCTTGTCTCAAAAACAAAGAAAAACTCCACAAACCTCCCTAACAGTGAAAGATGCAACCATGAATGGAAACAGCATCGTCCCCTGCCTGTAGACCCAGAAGCTGTGCACAGACGGGTATGTGTGCATGTGCACATACATTCACAATCTGAGTATATATGCATGTGTGCACACATGGGAGCTGGGTATATGCACATGTGCGTGCACACCCAAGCTGGGTATATGTGCATGTGAACAAACACACATGAGCTTTGTATATACACGTGCACACACAAGCTGGATATGCACACATGTACATACACGAGCTGGGTGTATACACACACCCAAGCTAGGTATACATGCATGTGGACAAACACGAGCTGGGTATACATGCATGTACATGTACACCCAGCATGGGTATATACACATGTGCATGCACCTATGAGCTGGGTATATGTGCATGTACATGCTCATCAGCTGGTGTACATGCACATGCACACACAAGAGCTGAGTATACCCCCATGTACATGCACACATTAATTGAGCATGTGCAAACACCCAAACTGGGTATACATGCATGTGTGCAAAAGCACTGGAGCTGGTAAATGTGCATGCACACACACGAGTTGGATATACACACATGTACATGCACACCCAAACGGTATACTCACATGTACATGCACACCAGATGGTATATGTGCATGTGTACAGACACACTCGAGTTGAGTATACATGCATGTATGCACACACATGAGCTGGGTATGCATGTACAACCAAGCTGGGTATACACACGTGGACACACTCAAACTAGGTATACATACATATGTGCAAACACACATGAGCTGGGTATACACACGTTTGCATGCACACCAGCTAGTATACATGCATGTGCACACACATGAGCTTGGTATACACACATATGCACACACATGCGAGCTGGGTCAGTCAGGAGTCACTGTAGCAAGCGGTAGAAGCTGAAGCCGGCTTGCATGAAAAGAGGCAATTGACTAGCTCAGTGAATACGAGTCATGAGTAGACAGCTGAGCCTCAGGCCTAGCTGGATCCGGGTGAGGCTGTCGGGCTCTCCCCCTGCCCACCCACCCATGGCTCTGTGTCCCCATATGGCACCTCCTCCTTTCTCTGCTGGGTAGGGCCTCACTGCCCCGTCATCCCCACCTCAGCAGTTGGGCTGCTCAGAAGACTTGGCTATCTGGATGTTGACCCCAGGAAGACTGACAGGCTTCACTCAGATTTCCTGTGGCTCCAACGGTAGTTAGTGGCTCTCAACACAAAGGCAGGGTTGTCACCAGGGGGAGCGGAGGTTGCTGGACATGGGGAAAATGCATAGGTGTCCCCACCTACCTCGTGGCTAAAAACCAGCAGCTGAGCAACAGCTGGGCTACTTATACCCAAAGCTTCTGTTGGTTGGTGACGTCAAGGACATTTAGATGGTTGCTTTCACCCATGGTGAGATCAAGGACGGTGGACAGCTGGTTTGACCCATGGTAAGGTCAAGGACATGGGACAGTTGGTTGGACCCATGCTGTAGCTCTGGCTGCAGTTTCAGGGAGCCCTGGGCCTGACCCTAGTGAGAGTGAGGGTGTGACCCGGGCAGGGTCAGCCTGGGCAGCTCTGAGACAGTGGCTCCTCAAAGTGCCCAGTCTGCCCTGGGAAGGGACAGGTGACAGAAACTCAAGCCCAGGGGCCTGGCCACCCCTCACTGAGGTCAGGCGGCCCCACCCTTGGCCTGACCCAGCCTGAACCCGGAGGCTGCGGGCAGAGCCCACGGGGGTGGAGCAGGCTCGGGCCTCCACTCTCCCTCTGGCCCCACAGCGTGCTCCAGGGCATCTTCTGGGGTGGGGGTCATCGTGGGAGCACAACGCCACCATCTGCAAGTCCTCTGTGACTCGGAGGGACAGTCAGAGCTCCCAACCACCCAGCCCCCAGCCCCATTTCCTGCCGGGGCTGGGCGGCCCCCTTGGCAGGAAGGCTGCAGCTGTTCTCTGGGGTCTCCTTGGCCTCCCACAGGCCACCAGCATCCTCAGGCTGAGAGTGTGGCGGGCACAATGCCCTGCACACATCCTGGTGAGATGAAGGGAGAAGCTGGCGCAGTGACTCAGAGAGACGGACAGTCAGAGCGGCCCACACCCACCCCCCAACACCTACACACAGACAAGAGAGCAAGGTGGCCTACTTGGCATCTGAGACATGAGCAGACAGAAACGGGGACGCAAGACCCTCAGTGCCCAGAAAGTGGGGGTCTGAGAGAGGGAACCCAGTGGGCAGGGCCTGGAGGGTGAGGAGGGCCATCTTGGAGGCAGCCACCCCAGCTGGGCCTTGGGGCTCTGAACCCTCAAGACCTCTTCTGGGGGGGCGGTGGCTCACGCCTATAATCCCAGTACCTTGGGAGGCAGAGGCAGGCAGATTGCTTGAGCCCAGGAGTTTGAAACCAGCCTGGGCAATATAGTGAAACTCCATCTCTACGAAAAATGAAACCAATTTTTTTTTTTTTTTTTTTTTTTTTTTTTTTTTTTTTTTTTTTTTTGAGACTGACTTTCCTTCTTGTTGCCCAGGCTGGAATGCAGTGGTGCAATCTCAGCTCATTGCAACCTTCACCTCCCAGGTTCAAGCAATTCTCCTGCCTCAGCCTCCTGAGTAGCTGAGATTACAGGCATGTGCCACTACACCTGGCTAATTTTTGTATTTTTAGTAGAGACAGGGTTTCACCACGTTGGCCAGGCTGGTCTCGAACTCCTGACCTCAAGTAACCCACCCACCTTGGCCTCCCAAACTGCTGGGATTACAGGTGTGAGCCAGCATGCCCTGCAAACAATACAAAAATTAGCTGGGCATGGTGGCATGTGCCTGTAGTCCTAGCTACTCAGGAGGCTGAGGTGGGAGGATCGCTTGAGCCTGGGAAGTTGAGGAGTCTGCAGTGAGCTGTGGTTGAGCCACTGCACGCCAGCCTGGGTGACAGAGCCAGATCCTGTCTCAAAAAAAAAAAAAAAAGGAAGACTCTTTCTTGGTCCCTCAATGTCCTCCCTGGCCTGGCCAAGCCTCCTGACCTGAGGTGTCACCCACCTGCCTAGACGTGCTTGGGGTGGGGTCCCTGGGGCTGGGGAGTGGGTGACAGCACAGGTGAGCCACACTGGCCAGTGCAGGATGATGGATGACGGAGGCTTCTACCCCATTCCAGTGCCCAGAGTGGGAGCAGAGGTGAGTGGGTGGGAACCTAGGGATCCAGGGAATTCGGGGGTTGCTGGACCAGCCCTGGCCTCCAGCTCCCTTCGCCTCCCCTGCCAGGGCCCTGCTTGAGGGAGAAGCTTAGGCTGCTCAGGGGATTCATCTTCCTAGGGCGGCACCCAGGACTGGGCTCCTCCTACACCGGCTGCAGTTCGCACCTGTGGCCTCAGCTGGTGGGTGGCTGGTCCAGCCACCAAGGTTTTCCTGAGAGCAAGGCCCCTAGAGGTGCCCGGTTAAGGGGCTGCAGGGGGGCTGCAGAGGGCAGAGCCTTCCTGAGCCCCTTGCCCACTGCCCTCTTTGGCCCTGCCAGGTAAGGGGCAGCCCAGAGATGGACCCAGAGTCCAACCTGTGTGCCCTGGAGCTGCCCTTCTGTCCCAAGGATGCAACTGGAGGTCACTGACAGGCAGACACCCGTAGGGCCCTATCCAGCAGTGGGTGGCCATGAGTAGCCTTCCCTGGAAGCAGGGGACCTGGTCAAGGCTCTCTCAGGATACAGAGGCACACAGAGGGGAAGGGCCAGGAGTCCTCCCAGGCTGGAGCTGCCCTCCCACGGTGCAGCCGCTGGCAGGGTGGAGCTCTTCCCATGCCACACCGGGCTGCACTGGGTCACCACAGTGCCTCGGGGGCCGTCCTCTCCAACAGAAGACCCCACCACACTGACCCGCCCTGTGAAGAGGTCAGGGGCTCGGTCTTTCTTTCTGGGTGCCAGGGTCCCATCTGCTGTCCCCACCCCCACCCAGCTCAGGGCCCAGAGGTCTCCACAAGGGACTTCCTCCACAAGCCTCATGCCCTTGGCGGGGACCTGGACCTGCTGACTGGCCCATTCACCAGAAGGCAGGGGCCCCAGCGGGGACTCCCGATGACCCCGGCAAGGACTCCTCCCCACGACTTGCTGGCTCCCCTACATTGGGTTCTGCCTCATGAGCTACTTTAAAAAAAAAAAAAAAAAAAGTGGTAAAGGCCGGGCGCGGCGGCTCACGCTTGTAATCCCAGCACTTTGGGAGGCCGAGACGGGTGGATCACGAGGTCAGGAGTTCAAGACCAGTCTGGCCAACATAGTGAACTCCCGTTTCCACTAAAAATACAAAAAAAAAATAGCTGGGTGTGGTGGTGTGTGCCCATAATCTCAGCTACTTGGGAGGCTAAGGCAGGAGAATTGCGTGAACCCAGGAGGCAGAGGTTGCAGTAAACATTGCACTCCAGCCCGGGCGACAGTGAGAGACTTCATCTCAAAAAAAAAAAAAAAAGCCAGACGCAGTGGGTGGCTCATGCCTGTAATCCCAGCACTTTGGGAGGCCGAGGTGGGCGGATCACCTGAGGTCAGGAGTTTGAGACCAGCCTGGCCAACGTGGCGAAACCCCACCTGTCCTAAAAATACAAAAATGGGGACCAGGCACAGTGACTCACCCCTGTAATCCAGAACTTTGGGAAGTCAAGGCGGGCAGATCACCTGAGGTCAGGAATTCAAGGCCAGCCTGGCCAACATGGCAAAACCCCACCTCTACTGAAAATATAAAAATTAGCCGGGCATGATGGCACACACCTGTAGTCCCAGCTACTCAGGAGGCTGAGGCAGGAGAATCACTTGAACCTGGGAGACAGAGGTTACAGTGAGCCAAGACCGCGCCATTGCACTCCAGCCTGGGCAACAAGAATGAAACTCCGTCTAAAAATAAATAAATAAAGAATATAAAATAAATAAACAGAGACAGGGTCTCGCACTGTGGTCGGATTGGAGTGCAGTGATGCAATCATGGCTTGCTGCAGCCTCAACCTCCTTGGCTCAAGTGATCCTCCTGCCTCCGCCTCCCAAGTAGCTGGGAATAGAGGTGCCTGCCACCATGCCTGGCTAATTAAAACAAATTTTTTTTTTGGTAGAGATGGGGTCCCATCCTATTGCCCAGGCTGGTCTTTTAGCTATTATAAACAATGCTGTTATACACATTCTTTTTTTTTTCCGAGACAGAGTCTCACTCTATTGCCCAGGCTGGAGTGCAGTGGTGTGATCTCGGCTCACTGCAAACTCTGCCTTCTGGATTTAAGCTATTCAGCCTCCTGAATAGCCTCAGCCTCCTGAGTAGTTGGGATTACAGGCACCCGCCACCATGCCCAGCTAATTTTTGTATTTTTAGCAGAGACGGGGTTTCACCATGTTGGCCAGAGTGGTCTTGAACTCATGACCTCAGGTGATCCGCCCGCCTTGGCCTCCCAAAGTGCTTGGATTGCAGGTGTGAGAATTACAGGCGTGAGACACTGCACTTGGCCATACACATTCTTTTGTTTGAACATCTGTTTTAAATTATTTGGGGTATATACCTAGGAGCAGAGTTGATGGGTAACATGGTAACTTTTTTTGATTTTTTTGAGATGGAGTCTTGCTCTCTTGCCCAGGGGCTCACTGCAACCTCCACCTCCTGGGTTCAAGCGATTCTCCTGTCTCAGCCTCCCAAGTAGTTGAGATTACAGGTGTGCACCACCACATGCAGACAATTTTTATTTTTCATTGAGATGGGGTTTTGCCATGTTGGCCAGGCTGGTCTTGAACTCCTGACCTCAGGTGATCTGCGCACCTTGACCTCCCAAAGCGCTGAGATTACAGGCGTGAGCCCCTGCGCCTGGCCTTGTAGTTTTATGGTTAAGTTACTGATGACTGTGTCCCACGGCAGCTTTGACATTTTACATTCCCCCCTGCAGTGCATGAGGTTTCCAATTTCCCCACATGCTGATCAATATTTATTTTCCTTTTAAAAAAAAATCTATTCTTGGCCGGGCACAGTGGCTCACACCTGTAATCCTAGTACTTTGGGAGGCTGAGGTAGGCGCATTGCCTGAGCTCAGGAGTTCGAGACCAGCCTGGGCAACATGGTAAAACCCCAACTCTACTAAAATATAAAAAATTAGCCGGGCGTGGCAGCGTGTGCCTGTAGTCCCAGCTACTCGGGAGGCCAAAGCAGGAGAATCGCTTGAACCCGGGAGGAGGTGGCAGTTGCAGTGAGCCAAGATCGCGCCACTGCACTCCAGCCTGGGCGACAGAGTGAGCCTCTGTCTCCAAAAATAAATAAATAAAATCTCTTCCAAGTGAGTGTGAAGTGCTATCTCCTTGTGGTTTTCATCACACTTCCCTAATGCTTAACGACCTTGAGGATCTTTTCACCTTCAGAGAAATGCCTATTTGAGGATTTGCCCATTTTTTGAATAGGGTTGATCGTTGTTGTTTTAAAAAGCTATCTGGACTGGGCGCGGTGGCTCACGCCTATAATCCCAGCACTTTGGGAGGCCGAGACGGGCGGATCACGAGGTCAGGAGATTGAGACCATCCTGGCTAACATGATGAAACTCCGTCTCTACTAAAAAATACAAAAAACTAGCCTGGCGTGGTGGCGGGTGCCTGTAGTCCCAGCTACTTGGGAAGCTGAGGCAGGAGAATGGCGTAAACCCGGGAGGCGGAGCTTCCAGTGAGCCAAGATCACCCACTGCACTCCAGCTTGGGCGACAGAGTGAGACTCCGTCTCAAAAAAAAAAAAAAAAAAAAAAAAAAAAAAAAAAAAAAAAAAATAAATAAAAATTTTAAAAGGACACTATCGGCCGGGCGCGGTGGCTCACGCTTGTAATCCCAGCACTTAGGGAGGCCGAGGCGGGCGGATCACAAGGTCAGGTGATCGAGACCATCCTGGCTAACGCGGTGAAACCCCGTCTCTACTAAAAATACAAAAAAAAAAAATTAGCTGGGCGCGGTGGCGGCGCCTGTAGTCCCAGCTACTCGAGAGGCTGAGGCAGGAGATTGGCATGATCCCGGGAGGCGGAGCTTGCAGTGAGCCGAGATAGTGCCACTGCACTCCAGCCAGGGGGACAGAGCAAGACTCCGTCTCAAAAAAAAAAAAAAAAAAAAAAAAGGACACTATCAAGAGAGTGAAAAGACAGCTTATGGGAATCTTTGCAAATCATGTATCTGGTAAGAGCCTAATATCCTGAATATACAAATAGCTTCTTCTTCTTTTTTTTTTTTTTTTGAGACAGAGTCTCGCTCTGTTGCCCAGGCTGGAGTGCAATGGCATGATCTCAGCTCGCTGCAACCTCCACGTCCTGGGTGCAAGCGATTCTCCTGCCTCAGCCTCCCAAGTAGCTGGGATTACAGGTGCTTGCCACCACGCCCGGCTAATTTTTTTTTTTTTTTAGTAGAGACAGGTTTTCACTGTGTTGGCCAGACTGGTCTCAGATTGCTGACCTCAGGTGATCCACCCGCTTCGTGACACAAACAGCTTTTTTTTTTTTTTTTTTTTTTTTTTTTTTTAATGAGACGGAGTCTCACTCTGTCGCCCAGGCTGGAGTGCAGTGGTGCGATCTCCGCTCACTGCAAGCTCCGCCTCCCGGGTTCACGCCATTCTCCTGCCTCAGCCTCTCGAGTAGCTGCAACTACAGGGGCCCACCACGACGTCCGGCTAATTTTTTGTATTTTTAGTAGAGACAGGGTTTCAGCATGTTAGCCAGGATGGTCTCAATCTCCTGACCTCGTGATCCACTCCCCTCGGCCTCCCAAAGTGCTGGGATTACAGGCGTGAGCCACTGTGCCCTGCCATACCCGGCTAATTTTTTTTTAACGTTTTGTTTGTAGACACAGCGTATCCCTATGGTGCCCAGGCTGGTCTCGAACTCCTGGGCTCAAGAGATCCTCCCACTTCGACCTCTCACCGTGATGGGATGACAAGAGTGAGCCACTGTGCCTGGCCTTATTCTTTGTTTTCAAGATTGTTCTGATTATTCAGTACCCTTGCAATTCCACATGAATGTGAGGATCAGCTTTTCCATTCCTGC
Source organism: Macaca thibetana thibetana (assembly GCF_024542745.1). Taxonomy (NCBI): domain Eukaryota; kingdom Metazoa; phylum Chordata; class Mammalia; order Primates; family Cercopithecidae; genus Macaca; species Macaca thibetana. The sequence goes on from NC_065578.1 coordinate 1,090,182, forward strand.
CAAAAAGGCCATTAGCATTCATCACCTGCTTTTTGAAAAAAGATAAATTCCTAGGGGAGGCCACACTGTGGTGCTTGGATGTCAGGGTGGTGCCTTAGTCCTTCCGGCCTAACACGCTGACCAGTGGGGTCAGCTCACCAAGGGCAGGCAACAGCGTGATGGGAAGCAGCAGGGCTCTGAGCAGGGACATGACCCCCTCTGGTGGCTGAGAGGAGACCATCCCACAGGGCCAGGGTGACCAGAGAAGAGTGCAGATGAGCTGTGAAGGGTGGGCAGGGCCAGGTATTCCTGAGTAACAGATTTGCTGGTGGTACAGGGACGAGGACAGTGGGGGAGTCGAGGCTGACACCTGGGTGTTTATCTAAGCAATTAGGCATCAGAGCTGGGGTTGGCTGTTATGGTCAGAGGAGGGAGAGAATGTGCTGGTGTTTGGACTTTTTTAGCCTGAGATGCTTCTAAATGTTTGGGTGGAGAGGCAGGCATGGAGAGGGTGTCTCAGGGGCCTGCAGAGCCACAGGCCAGCAGGGCACACAGTGGGGACATGTGTAGCTGAGGACCGTCCTGGGGCTGCCAATATCCCCGCAGGAGGGGCTCCTGGGAGTGCTGTCCTGGGTGTGGGGAAGATGGGCAATGTCCACCCAGGCCAGCTTGGCCAGCCTTTGGGAGTGGCTAAAGCTTTCTAGGGGTGGGCGTGAGAGGCAGGGCTGCTGGTCTCAGACTGGGTGTTGCCCCCAGGCCTGGGCTCCACTAGTCCCCATCTCCAAGGCCTGGAGATAACAGGCCTTGGCCTCGGGGAATCCAGAATGTGCAATGTCAGCCCAGCCCATCAGGGTAGTGGAGTCTCCCTGGGACTCATGCCTGGGACTCAAGTGCAGCCTTGACACCTTCTGAAGTGGAGGCCGGCACCACAGCATGTGCCCTGGGGCAGGAGGGGGCAGCTGTGGCCCTTGGGCAGGGCCATCCACCCAAACATTTAGAAGCATCTCAGGCCCAGGGCTCCATGCAGAACCCCCAGGGTCTCAGCCCCTTGACTCCTAGGCAGGACTCACCCCAAAGGCAAGGCCTTCTCCTGGGACTGCCCCTGGGGCCTGAGGTTGTTGTCTAGAATGTTGTCCTGAGGCTCCAGCGTGTGTCCCCTGGGAGCTGATGCAAGGTTTGCTTGAAGGAGGCAATAAGGGGTGGGGTGTGGTGTGGGGACCAGTGAGGTCCTGGAGGGGGCACAGACCAAGGCGGTGGTCTGGGAGGTCTGAGGGCATGGGCGCTGCCCACGGGTGGAAGAGGACTCCAAGCAGCAGGGATTTGGGTGGAACCAGGAGTCCTCGAGCAGGGGTGCTGCCCCTCCTGGGGCGACTGGGCCTGCAGGTGCTGGGTGTTTTGGAAATCAGCAGGTGTGGCCAGGCACGTGGCCCCTGGAGCCTGTGGCTGACGCACGTCTGAGACAGGCTGGGTGCTGCTGCATGCCTCCTGGAGCTCTGCCCAGGCCTGTAGGCCTGCCCTGCAGTCCCCTGGGGGTGGGCCCAGCCTGCCCATCAGACTTTCTTTCTTTCTTTTTTTTTGATGGAGTCTCCCTGTGTTGCTCGGGCTAGAGTGCAGTGGCCGGTGCGACATGGGCTCACTGCAACCTCGCCTCTCAATCACCCCAAGCAATTCTCCTTCCTCAGCCTCCCAAGTTACTGGGATTACAGGCACGTGCCACCACGCCCGGCTAATTTTTGTATTTTTTTGTAGAGTTGGGGGTGGGGGATTCGCCATGTTGGCCAGGCTGGTCTTCAACTCCTGACCTCAAGTGATCCGCCTGCCTCCGCCTCCCAAAGTATTGGGATTACAGGAGTGAGCTACCGGGCCCGGCCCCCGTCAGACTTCGAAGGGTCTGTCTGTCCTGCCCTGCGGCCTCTCCAGCAGCCCCTGGGGACCAGGTGTCAGGCCTTGGTCCAGCACTGAGCTGGGACCTCTGGGAGTGACCATGGGGAGGAAGCGCCCATCCCTGCAGAGGGTGGAGGGAGTGAGCGGCTGAGTCAACCTGACTCCTGGGGCTCTGCTAAGGCCAGATCCATGCCCACCCGCGCCCAGGGCCTGCCCGCCTCAGCCTGGGTGTTGCCCCCAGGCCCGCACGTCCCCATTTGCGGTTCCCTCTGGGAGCTGGAAGGAGGCGGGACAGCGCGGCTGCGGGGGTGCAGGGGCTCCTGGGCCACCGGGCGCGCTGAGGCCCGGGCTGCCTGGAGGATCTGGGGCTCCTGGTACGTTTGGACAACATGACCCAGCTGCCGTCACATTCGAACGAGGCTGAAGAGGACGCGGACGGAGGAGCCCCGGAACCTGGCTGCCACTGCGCCCCGAGGTGGAGCAGGGAGCCGGGCCGGGCCCTCCGCGGCGAGGGCGGCTGCTGGCGAGGGGCCTCTCGGGAGCCGCGGTCGGGGCGCCCCGCGGGGCCGCAGCCGGCGCCTCCGTTCGTCCCCGGCGACTGTGGGAGCCCGGAAGGGAAACGCACAGGGCCGGGTGTGAACGAGGACGGATGGCGGCGCCGGGTTCGCAGCACTCGAAATCCCCACGACCGGCCTCGGACGGCGACCCCGGCCGGCCCAGCTCCCACTCCAAGCCGGGTGACCCGAGACGCCCAGGCCCCGGGACCGCCCAGACTCCGCGTGGCCTGCGAGCGCCGTCTGGTGGGAGAGCGCGGAGCTAACGACCGGGGGCGGAGCTTCCAGGTGGGGCGGGGCGGAGACAGGGCGGGGCGGGCGACAAGGCGGGTCGTGGGGTGGGGGCAACTGACGGGGCGGGGCCGGGTGACCGAGGCTCCGCCCACTTTCGCCGCCGCCTTCAGGACGCAAGGCGCTGACGAGCACAGGCTCCCACGGGCTGTGCCACGTAAACGTCAAGCAAGAAGCAAGAAACGGCTGCGCGCGGTGGCTCATGCCTGTAATCCCAGCACTTTGGGAGGCCGAGGCGGGCGGATCACCAGAGGTCAGGAGTTCGAGACCAGCCTGGCCAACATGGTGAAACCCCCGTCTCTACCGAAAATACAAAAATTAGCCGGGCGTGGTGGTGGGCGCCTGTAATCCCAGCTACTCGGGAGGCTGAGACAGGAGAATCGTTTGAACCCGAGAGGCAGAGCTTGCGGTGAGCTGAGATCATGCCACTGCACTCCAGCCTGGGCGACAGGGCAAGACTCTGTCTCAAAAAAAAAAAAAAAAAAAAAAAACCCAGCGGGAAGCCTCTAGTGCAGCGCTAGGCCCCACCTCAGGGCGCGCTGGGCTTCGTTCCTCCTCCCCTACTTCGCATAGGGAAGCTGAGGCACAGCCCGGCTTTACGGAACCCGGCTGAGTACCGCGGATGGAGGGAGAAGCCCTGGCGCCGCCGCCCTCGCTGCCGGTCCAGGGCAGCTCTGCGCGCTGGTCCCGGAAGATCCCGGGCGGCGGAGGGGCGCTCCTTTGTTTCAAGACAAGCGTTCATTTTCCAAAATAATCCATGGTTTTCAGGGCTGCTAAGCCGCAGCCCGTCTGCCGGCCTGCCCTCTCCCATAAACAACCACTTTCAACTCTTTGAGCTCTTTCCTCTGTTTGTTTGTTTTGTTGTTTTTGAGACAGGGTCTGGCTTTGTCACCCAGGTCGGAGTCCAGTGGCACAGTCATAGTTCACTGCAGCCTCCACCTCCCTGGCTCAAGCGACCCTCTCACCTCAGCCTCTTGAGTAGCTGGGACCACTGACCACGCCCGGCTGATTTTTTTTTTTTTTTCTTTTGAGACGTAGTGTCTCTGTGTCACCCAGGCTGGAGTGCAGTGGCACGATCTGAGCTCACTGCAAGCTCCGCCTTGCAGGTTCAAGCAATTCTTCCTCAGCCTCCCAGATAGCTGGAACTACAGGCGCCACCACCATGCCCGGCTATTTTTTTTTTTTTTTTTGTATTTTTAGTAGAGACGGGGTTTCACCGTGTTAGCCAAGATGGTCTCGATCTCCTGACCTTGTGATCTGCTGCCTCAGCCTCCCAAAGTGCTGGGATTACAGGCGTGTACCACCGTGCCCGGCTGTGTTTTTGTATAGACAGGGTTTCGCTATGTTGCCCAGGCTGGTCTCCTGGGCTCAAGCCATCTTCCCACCTCAGCCTCTGGCAGTGCTGGGATTGTAGGTGTGAGCCACCACGCCTGGCCCTGAATGTACTTTTATAATGTGACTTTCTACTTTCTATTTATGCTTCTTTCTCCCCTCCTGTGTTCTGTTAGATTTGTTACATTTTCATCATTATTTTTCTTCTGCAGGTGTGGAGGTTATACAGTTTCAGTCGTTTTAATGGCTACCGTAGAGGTTTCACGTTGCATTTTAAGCCCAAGGCATTGTCTCTAGCCATCTCCTGTGCAGTGCTGGGAGTGCAGGGCTCTGCTGTTCACATCCCCTCCTCCTTGTGTGGTCTGGGGGTCCAGAGTTTGGGCTTCACTTTGTTTTTTCACCCTTGCCCAGGCCAGGCTCCCATAAGCAGATCCTGAGACAGGGACTCAAAGGGACAGATTTTTGGGGGAATTCCAGGAAGCCACCGTGGGGGAGCTGGAGGTGATGAGGGTGGGAAGGGGCCAGCCCAGGGCTGAGCAGGTGACTGTGCAGGGGGCCACGTCTCGGGTGTTCGGTCCAATGCTTCGGCCAATGCTGTGGCCGGCCCAGTGCTCTGCCGAGGAGGCCTCAGGCAGAAGCTGCAGAGGGAAGGGAACAGCAGGAGAAGGCAGGAGCTGTGGAGTCCTCTTCCTACGGATCCCGCGCTCCAGGCCCAAGGGAGCCCTGTGGGTCCGCACCCCCCAGGTGCCATGGCAGCACCAGGCCCACTCGACTGCAGCTTGGTTCTGCTGCAGCTCTGCCCTCAGTGCCAACCTCATGCTACCAGGGCAGGTGGGGCTCGGGGAAACTAGTGTTGCCTCTGGTTTGGGTCCTTCCAGCATTGGGGGTGGGAGTGTCAGCTCTTCCTATGGAGCAGTGAGCAAACCTGCAGACGCAGAAGCTTCAGAGCAACCTTGGGATCAAACTTCAGGGGACACCCGCCTGGATGTCCCCACCAGGGCCCTGCCCGCTCTGACTTAAGTCCTGGGCTTGGGCCTCCGATTCGGTGCCTTCCCACTGCAGAGTGGAGAGCAGAGACGCTGCCTGAACCACAGAGGGCCCCCGACACTCACACTTGGGCTCACCCCTGGCTTTCAAGTGCCCCTTTCTCTCCTTCTGCCATTTGTAGCCTCGATTGGCGGCAGTTACCTGGTCCACCCCCTGCCCTTCCAACTCACCACCAGTGAGTGTAACAGGTGACTATGTGGGAGCGTGTGTCTTCGTCCTGCACTGGTGCCTGGTTGCAGCTTGGCGGCAGGGTGTCCACCGCCAACATCCCATCATGTCACAGCTTGGGTTCCCCAGAAGCTGACCCTGAGATGGAGTTTGGGCTAGGAGCTCCCTCTTAGGGGTCAGCCCCTGTGACAGGAAGGGGGAAGCAGAACCAGATAGAAGGGGCCCCAGACCACCTGCAGGGACCATCAGAGTCCTGCCTGTGGACACAATGACCACCTTGTGTCTGTGTGGCTCAGGAGAGGTGGGTTTGCAGCCGAGGCTGCTGCCCCAGAGTGGGGCAGGGTCTCTCAGTGTCTTCCCACTGGGGACCCCCAGTGGCAGTGGTGATGTCTGCGGTGGCCCTCTGTGGCAGAAGCAGGGGGATGTGTATATGTGTGTGTGTCTGTATGTACACATTTCTCATATACACACACAAGAGAGATGTTGAGGAGTTGGCCCGTGTGATTGCACTGTGGGCAGCCTCCAGGGTAGAGCTGACGTTGCAGCCGTCTGGAGACAGAATTCCTTCTTCCTTGGAGGACCTCAGTCTTTTCTCTTAAGGCCCTCAACGAACTGGATGAGGCCCCCCTACATTATGGAGGGTCATGTGCTTTACCCAAAGTCTACTGATTTAAATACTTTTTTTTATTTTTTGAGATGGGAGTCTCGCTCTGTTGCCCAGGCTGGAGGGCAGTGGCACGATCTCGGCTCACTGCAAGCTCCGCCTCCTGGGTTTATGCCATTCTCCTGCCTCAGCCTCCTGAGTAGCTGGGACTACAGGCGCCCACCACCATGCCTGGCTAAGTTTTTTTGGTATTTTTAGTAGAGACAGGGTTTCTTTTTTTTTTTTTTTTGAGACGGAGTCTTGCTCTGTCACCCAGGCTGGAGTGCAGTGGCCAGATCTCAGCTCACTGCAAGCTCCGCCTCCCGGGTTCACGCCATTCTCCTGCCTCAGCCTCCCGAGTAGCTGGGACTACAGGCGCCCGCCACCTCGCCCGGCTAGTTTTTTTTTTTTTTTTTTTGTATTTTTTAGTAGAGACGGGGTTTCACCATGTTAGCCAGGATGGTCTCGAGCTCCTGACCTCGTGATCCACCCGTCTCGGCCTCCCAAAGTGCTGGGATTACAGGCTTGAGCCACCGCGCACGGCCAGAGACAGGGTTTCACTGTGTTAGCCAGGATCGTCTCGATCTCCTAATCTCGTGATCTGCCCACCTCGGCCTCCCAAAGTGCGGAGATTACAGGCGTGAGCAACCATGCCTGGCCTACTGATTTAAATACTAATCACATCTATGAAACACCTTCATGCCCACCCGTGTTCATTGCAGTAGCAGTTCCAACAGCCAAGAGGTAGGAGCACCTAAGTGTTCATCAGCAGATGAAACCGAGTGTGGTCCATCCCGAGAAAAACATTTCACTCAGCCTTAAAAAAGATGCCTGTTCCAGACCGAGCACGGTGGCTCACACCTGTAATCCCAGCATTTTGGGAGGCCCAGGTGGGAGGATCATGAGGTCAGGAGATAGAGATCATCCTGGCTAACACAGTGAAACGCTGTCTCTACTAAAAGTATAAAAAATTAGCCAGGTGTGGTAGCACCCACCTGTAGTCCCAGCTACTCGGGAGGCTGAGGCAGGAGAATTGCGTGAACCCGGGAGGCGGAGGTTGCAGTAAGCTGAGATCGTGCCATTGCACTCCAGCCTGGAGACAAAGCGAGATTCCACCTCAAAAAAAAAAAAGTAGAAGCAGCAGCCTATTCTGTCATATGCTACACCACAAATGAAGCTGGAGGACATTAATTCGGCCACAGAAACACAAACACTGGATGATTCCACTCCTAGGAGGGCTACAGAGTCAAAATCTTTTTTTGTGTGTGTGTGTACAGAGTCTCACTCTGTCGCCCAGGCTGGAGTGCAGTGGTGCAATCTCGGCTCACTGCATCCTGTACCTCCTGGGTTCAAACAATTCTCTGCCTCAGCCTCCCGAGTAGCTGGGATTACAGGCACCTGCCACCACGCCCAGCTAATTTTTGTATTTTTTTTTTTTTAGAAGAGACAGGGTTTCACCATCTTGGCCAGGCTGGTCTTGAACTCCTGACCTCATGATCCACCTGCCTCGGCCTCCCAAAGTGCTGAGATTACAGGGGTGAGCCACCATGCCTGGCCCCTGGAGTTGAATTCTTAAAAACAGAAAGTAGAAGGCCGGGTGCGGTGGCTCAAGCCTGTAATCCAGCACTTTGGGAGGCCGAGACGGGCGGATCATGAGGTCAGGAGATCGAGACCATCCTGGCTAACCCGGTGAAACCCCGTCTCTACTAAAAATATATAGAAAGAACTAGCCGGGTGTGGTGGCAGGCGCCTGTAGTCCCAGGTACTCGGGAGGCTGAGGCAGGAGAATGGCGTAAACCCGGGAGGCGGAGCTTGCAGTGAGCTGAGATCCAGCTACTGCACTCCAACCTGGGCGACAGAGCGAGACTCTGTCTCAAAAAAAAAAAAAAAAAAAAAAAAAAACAGAAAGTAGAGTAGTGATTGCCATAGGCTGGGGGAGGTGGAAGAGGGGAGCTGCTGTTTAATGGGTGCAGAGGGTCCGTTTTGCAAGATGAAAGGTTCTAGAGATCTGCTACATAACCGGGTACAGCCATTAACACAACTGCACTTGTACCTGAACGTGGCTGAGGCAGTTTTCTAGTTGTTACAGGGTTTTTCTCTTTTTCTGTTTTCTTTTTTTTTTCTTTTTGAGATGGAGTCTCACTCTGTCACCCAGGCTGGAGTGCAGTGGCATGATCTCAGCTCACTGCAAGCTCTGCCTCCCGGGTTCTCGCCATTCTCCTGCCTCAGCCTCCTGAGAAGCTGGGACTACAGGCGTCCGCCACCATGCCTGGCTAATTTTTTTTGTATTTTTTTTTAGTACAGTTGGGGTTTCACCGTGTTAGCCAGGATGGTCTCGATCTCCTGACCTCAGTGATCTGCCTGCCTCAGCCTCCCAAAGTGCTGGGATTACAGGCGTGAGCCACCAAGTCCAGCCTCTTTTTCTGTTTTTTTATTTTTTTGTATTATTTTTATTTTTGTTATGGAGAATATCCCTTCGGTGATCAGAAGAGACACAAGATGGAAAATAAAGATTGGATGATTCTCAGGTCCTAGGGGTACAGGGCATGTCCAAAGGCCACACAGAGGCCGGTCAGCACGAGGAGAGTGGGACAGAGGGCAAGGACCTGGACTGCTGCTTGTACTGGGCCTGGGTATGGGTAGAAGCCTATATGGAGAGGAGAGGGGTTGACGGTGGTTGTGACCATGTTGCTCCTCCCGACCTTTGTCAGGGCCAGGGCAGGGCTGGGGGTGGGCGTGCCCTCTGCTTTAAGCCAGGCTCCAACAGCTTTGAGTTTCACTCATAAGCCCACCAGGATGTCTGGAACCTTCAGGACTGTGGCCCAGGAATGTCAGACGCTAGAGGCCTGGGAATGGAGGAGGCAGAGCCTGCTGTCCACTGGCTGTGAGAGTTGGTGGGGTGGGGGCTTGTCCAGGGCCACGAGGCCAGTGCAGTTCTCTGTGTCTCTGTACCCAGCTGGCCAGCACCTGGGGACCCTGGGCCAGAACCCAGGATGGGCCCCGGCCTGGGTGCTGCGGCTCCTGCATTCTGTGCCCCTGGGGAAAGGTGCTCAGTGCATGAATTGTCCCCTCCCCAGCCCAGGGGAAAGCTGAGGCCAGGGAGCAGCTAGGATGAAAGTCAGGGCCTCCCTTGGCCCCACCAGACCCAGGGCTGCTTCCCTCCAGCCCCGGCCCTGTTTGGCTGGAGGTGTCCCAGGCCGTTGGCCTGCCCTCCTCAGCATCAATCTTGCAGTCTCAGCAGCTGGCCTGGGTCTCAGTGGGAGGCATCCTGTAGCTTCAGGTTTTTTGGCAGGCAGAGGGCTGGGCTGGCGGGGGACACTGAGTGCCCCACCTGTTCAGAGTCTTCATGCCGCCAAGGGGCCAGTTGGGGGCAAACCTCACACCCCTGCCTGGGTGGGGCAGGGAGGAGCTGGACCCTGGCTTTGGGAGTCTGGTGGGTAATTAGACCCAGACAGGGAGGGGTCAGCGCGGGTCTGAGGAGGGAACACACGTGTGCAGGCGTGTGCTCCACTGTGGCGTGTTGATACTGACCAGCCTGGGCACCAGGCCCCCTCGGGAGCCAGCTTTGCTGTTCTGAGTGGAAGGGAGGTCAGGTTTCCTTGAGAAACCCCAAAATAGCCCCCAACTGTGCCCGACTTCCAGCGGGCAGCCCAGCCCCCAGGCCCTGTCTGTCTTGCCCCCTTTCCCCCTTCACCCCCAGCCCATGTCCTGCTGTCTTCTCCCTGAATGGTGGACCCTCAGCCCCTCCTGTACAAGGTGGTCAAGAGGTGCCTAATGCATTTGTTCATTCGCCCTGTCCGGAGAGTTTGTGACATACTGGCACAGGGCCAATGTTGAGTCCACCAGGATGGGAGGGTGGCCAGTCTCTGAGCCACTGGGCGCCAGCTGGCCAGGATGGGCCTTCAACAAGAAATCTCACTGGTAAGTGATGACAGCATGGGACCAGGGTCCCGTGAAGACCTGCTGGAGGGCCGCACCTCTGGAAAGGTAGACTCAGAGCTTGGTCTGGTGAAGAGGGAACAGCAAGGGGAACAGTGTGTGTGAGGGTCCCACCACATCTCAGCCCTTTCCTGAGGGCCCCGCCACGTCTCAGCCCTTTCCTGAGGGTCCCGCCACGTCTCAGCCCTTTCCTGGCCCCTGCACTCGGCCTTCGGTGCCCATCTTCAGGGTCGGGGGAAGCCCAGGCCAAAGCGGGCCGGGAAGGGGCCCTGTGGATAAGGCTGAGAGCCTGTCCCAAAATAGGGCCAGCAGGATTTCCCACCCATAAAAGGCTCTTGGAATCTGGACCCTGGGGACCCCAGGCAGCCAGGCCCAGCTAAAACTCAGCTGCCACCACTGCCCCAGCGTTCTGCCCACAGCAGCCCTGGTGCCACCACCCTGCAGAATCCTGTCAGATAACCACCGACATGGTAAGGCTGCTCCCTGTGCCCGATGGAGTCTCTAGCGGGCTGGTTGGGTAGGTTGAGCTGGAATCTGGAGGTGTGAGGACCTACCAGGGAGCCTGGGCAGGAAGAGGCTGAGGTGGAGGAAGTGACCAAGCCCTGCTGCCACCAACACAGCCCTTGTTCTGGGGCCAGGGTGGAGCAGCCCTTTCTGGAAGCTGGCTCCCAGATGGGCAGCAGCAGTGGTGGCAGGCAGGTGTGGCCCGGTGCTGGACTCTCCCTCCAGAATGCCACACAGGCTGGAGCCTAGGACTCTGCTTCCTGGGCTGTATCCCAATCCTGGGCTGGAAGCCCAGGCCAGGGCTGGGAACCTCCCCACCCTGCTCTCAGCTTCCTTTACCTGTCTCACCTAGTGTCCATTGCCAGACTCCAGGACTGCAGCCTGGCCCGCCTGGCCCTGCAGCTCCCGCTCTTCCCTCGAATGCTGGCCCCTGCCTGTCTGGCCTTTGCCCCTGTGAGCTGCCTGGCAGAGCCCTGCTGGCCCTGCAAACCCCTGGCGTGTGACCCCTTGTCCGGGAAGACTGCTTTGCGCTGGGGGCCTCCTCTCTTACCACTCACCTTGAAAGGCTGCCAACGGAGGGATGGGTGCAGGGGTATCTCCGACCCTTCCCTGGACACAGGGGCAGAAGGGACTCCTGGTCAGGCCGGTGTCTCCTGTCTGCCCTGCAGACAGAGCGCCTGTCGGCTGAGCAGATCAAGGAGTACAAGGGAGTCTTTGAGATGTTTGATGAAGAGGGCAACGGGGAGGTGAAGACGGGGGAGCTGGAGCGGCTCATGAGCCTGCTGGGTATCAACCCCACCAAGAGTGAGCTGGCCTCGATGGCCAAGGACGTGGACAGAGACAGTGAGCTTGTGGCTGGAGTGGGGTGGGTAGCCTTGGGGAGCGGCCCTGGGTCAGGTCTCGGTGCCTATGGGGGAAGAGGCAGAGCCCATGGGGAGTGCTGTGCCCCCTGTTCCTTGCGCCCCAGCTGTGCTCCTTGCAGACAAAGGGTTCTTCAACTGCGATGGTTTCCTGGCATTAATGGGAGTTTACCATGAGAAGGCCCAGAACCAGGAGAGCGAGCTGAGGGCGGCATTCCGCATCTTCGACAAAGAGGGCAAAGGCTACATTGATTGGAACACACTCAAGTAGGGCCCGGGCGGGGGGCAGGCGGTGGGCGGGCACGGGCAGGGCCGATGGAGTGGCTCAGCGCCAGGCCCCACAGGTACGTGCTCATGAATGCAGGGGAGCCCCTCAACGAGGTGGAGGCGGAGCAGATGATGAAGGAGGCTGACAAGGACGGGGACGGGACCATCGACTATGAGGGTGAGTGGGCTGGAGCCCTGGGAGCCAGTGGATGGGCCAGGGCAAGTTGCTGACCTGCCCCTCTGTCCCCAGAGTTTGTGGCCATGATGACCGGGGAGTCCTTCAAGCTGATCCAGTAGGGCGCAGCTGCTACAGTCATGGGAGGCCTGCCCGGGAAGGCCACTGCCACTGCCCCCTGCCACCCACTCCCCCAGCTCTGTGCAAAATAAATGTTCTAGCCTGACTTGCGTGTGCCTCACTGTCCCAGCCAGGGTTGGGGGGCAACGGGCAAAGGCATGGGGCTGGAGAAGGAAAAGAGTTTTCCTGGCCCAGCCACAGAAACACAACCCCAGTCATTTCTGCCAGGATACCTGACACCACCCATTGCCCAGCTCAGGGCTAGGAATGCCAGCCTGAAGCCTGGACGGGGTACAGGCCAGGGACCATGCGCTCGCCTTGCCTGCTTGCACTGGGGGTTGGCTGCCCGAGGGTTCCTCCCATAGCCCTGGAGTCCCAGAGTCCTTCCCACATAGGCAGAGATCACTTAAATACAAACTTTATTCTCTCGCCAATAAGATGCAGACGTCACAGCTGGCCCTGAGCTCCCACCTGAGGCTCAGGCCCAAGGGGCCTCTTCCAGGCTGAGGGCCTGCTGGGACTGGGCCAGGGGCTGAGGCTGAAAGCAGCAGCCTGCCTAGGGGGTGACGCCATGGGGCTGGTATAAAATGACACCAAGGCTGGGGCCACAGCAATGTGTGGGATGGTGGGGTGGGCTGGGGGCCCTTGGCTCCAAGCGCTAGTTCTCGAAGCTCTGGTCCATTGTCCTACCTCCTTCAAGGGGCACCAGGGCTACAAGGTGGTAGTTGGGTATTAGGCCCCGACTCCTGGGGCATTGGAGTGGTCTCTAGGCCTGAGGCCCTAAGGAGAGGACTGGGTTTCTGGGAGAGTGCTGGCCCTTTCTCTTTGGGCTTGGCCATCTTGACAGCTTCATCATAGGAGGGTGGAGGCTCCGGGGCATACAGACTGTAGGCAGGAGGAGCCATGGAGTCCGGGTCCAGCTCCCCAAAGGGTACGGGTAACTGCATGCCCAGTGGGTACTGCACGGAGCTGTAGGCTGCAGCAAACCAGAGTGGGTTCGTGGAGGCGGGCTTGGCATTTACCCCCGCCATCTCCACCCCCAACTCGAGGGCCCCTAGGCACTCACAGGTCACAGTGCTGTGTACAGGGCTGTCGCTGTCCATAGGGATGACCGCCAGGTCGCAGGGCTGCCGTGCTGGTGGCAGATGTGGCTGGGCCTGCGCCTGCTTCCGGAGGCAGCAGAACCGGACACAGCCGGCTGTGACCCCGCACAGCAGCAACAGGAGGACCGCCAGCAGGATGAGCCTAGAAGAGCAAGGCCTTCCCACTGGACTGACCCTCGGCCACCGGGCACCTGCACCCTGGGGAATGTCGTGGCACAACCACCGAAGACAGGTTAACAGAATAAAAAGCAGACAATGCCTCTGCACGTTGGAGACTGCCGTGGCCAAAGCCTGGCCTCCGGCTGCTGGGCCTGCCCTGGCTGTCTCTCCTGGGCTGGCCAGGGGTGGCCTTGGGCTCACTCCCAGCACTCGCTGTCCTCAGCGACTGCCCCGCTGCTGAGCGGGATGGTAGGGGCTTCCCGCGGAGGCCAGGTGGGAGGGGTGGGAGGGAAGGTCCTGCTTGCTCGAGGTCACTTCCCGCCAGCGACCGGGACTGGGCGACAGCGGAGGCGGCCCGGTGAGGTTAGGGCCGGGCAGGTCTGGCCCCGGTGACCCCCGCCCCAGAACCGTCGGACGCACGGCTCCGCCGCGGGCTCCACTTACCCCACGTGCCACAGGCTGCTCCAGCGGGCCTGGGGCAGACACCTGCGGGGACGGCGGCACCTGGAGCAGGCGGGGCATGGGCCGGCCGACCTCACCGCCCGCACCTCCCCACAGGGCGGGGCCAGGCCCCGGCTCCCTCCCCCTTGACTTACTGGTCCGAGGGGTCGCAGCTGCCGTCCGCGAAGCCCAGCGCCACCTGTGGGGACAGGGGTGAGCCCGGGAGCGGCGTGGTCCGAGCACGGACCCGCCCCGCGGTGGCCAAACCGAGAACGCGGCCCGACCCACCTGCGGCAGCGGCAAGAGCGGCAGCAGCAGCCGGAGCCCGCGGGCGGCCAGCGACCCCCGGCCCATGCTCTGCGGAGGTTGGAGCAGAGCCTGGCGGCGCGGCTTTATGGAGCCCCGCCCACCACAGGACACACCCACCACATGACACGCCCACAGAACGCCCGCTCAGCGTAAACCCCGCCCACCAGGCCTAGCTCGCCGCAGGCCCCTCCCACAGGCGCACACGCCTACTGGACGCCCCACACAGGGTAAACCCCGCCCGCCGGGCACCGCCCAGTGCAAGCCCCGTTCCTCGCAGGCCCCGCCCACAGGGGCACACGCCCACAGGACGCCCCACGCAGCGTAAACCCCACCCGCAGGTCCCCGCCCAGAGCAAGCCTCTTTCGCCGCAGGCCCCGCCCACAGGAGGCCTCGCCCACGAGACGCCCCCACTCGCTGGACCTCGGCTCAATGCAAACCCCACCCACTGACTCCACGCCCGCCATAAGCCGCGCCCACCAGACACCGCTCAACGCAATCCCCTCCCACTGGGCCAAGCCCTACGTGTTCAGAGGGTTTGTCCGCCCCAAGCCCTGCTTCGTAGCTCCACCTGGCCCAGAGTCGCGAGGCGACGGTAGGTCTCGCCCTCAGCCCGGGCATGGCGCCTTCACCCCGGCCGGCCGAGCGTGGCCTGCTCTGGCGCTGATCTGGGCGTGGCCCGGGAACCCTCGGGAGCTGGCCTGGAAAGTCGTGGCTGCCTTGGGTGTGGTCCCTCGGGTCCAGTCTTGCAGGCAGGCTCCAGGTGAACTGGAGGGTCACGCCACCAAGATGCTGGGCGTCCCGAACGTGGTGTTTGCACACTGATTGTGGACCTGAGCTGCAGGCGCTGCCTGGGGGCTGGCCCAGGGGGCTGGAGCCTGGCCCTGGCTCTGGGCCCTTGAGGCTCTGGGTGCAGACCACTTTCCCAAAGCACTTGGCCTTGGGGGCCATGCCCCACCTGGGGAATGCGGCCTCCATTCCCGAGGGCCACAGGGAGCCCAGCACCCTTTCCTCAGCCTGCAATGTCCGCTGCTCCCCGTGCAGGGGCAGGCGGGGGCCATTTCTTCCAGGGGGACCCCTGACCCTTATCCCTCTGGCACCAGGCCAGGGGCCCTGTTAGGCTCTTGCTGCTCTCTGCTCCCCGTGCGACCAGCAGCACACCGTCCGCCGGGCGATCAGGCTAAGGGAGGTGGTCACACAGCAAAGGGCAGGGTCCATCTTACTGCAGGAGGAGCACACACCCCTTGCTCAGAACTGTTCCACATGTGGGCACTGCTCAGTGTGCCCCACCCCTACAAGGGCAGTGACCCTGGAGGGCAGGGCCTCCTCTGCGTGGCTCTTCTGCCCATACCTGCCCCTTCACTGCATCACTCCTTCCATTTTCGGGCTCTGCCTGAAGTTGCCTTTCACCTTCCAGGGCCTGTGCCATGGTCCTCAAGGGCCCTTCCTGCCTGCCCAGCTCTCCGGGCCTCTGGCCATTCTTCCCGCCACGTTGACCGCGCTGGTTGTGGAGGCCCAGCACGGGAGTGGGAATGGGAGTGCATGTGCACTGCATGGCCTGAGACCACAGCCCCAAGTTCCGGAAGGTGAGGGTGCGGCCCCCACACAGGACCTGGGCAGGCCTCACCACTCAGTACCAGGGGCCTGCCAGCAGGAGAGTCGGGTCAGAGTTTAGAAGACAGGGGCCTCCTCAGGAAACAGTGCCCTCCAGGAGCACCTCCTCCTGCGGCTGGGGCCGGCTTGAACCTGGTGGAACCTGCCTTCCCCTCCCATCTGGTATGGCGCAAGCTTGAGCCATGGCGGGTCAGCCCCAGGAAGGGCAGCAAGGGACGCATTGGACAGAAATCCTGCAAAATGCCACTGCAGGGTCAATGTCACTGGCTTGAAGTTTGGGGCAATGGCAAGTTCCTAGGCACTGTGGGCCCTGGGGGGCTGGGGGTGAGGGCAGGCAGCTCAAGACCAGCGTCCCTGAGGCCTATGCCCAGGAAAGCTCCCCGAAGCACCACCTGCTCCCCCCTGCCAGGCCAGGGAAGGCTGCATACGCTCTCCTGGTGGCTGCTGGTTGGGGTGGCACAGTGGCTGTGCTGCACTGTGACAGGAGGGCCAGGCTGGGTGGGCTCTGTGGGGACAGTGTCCAACAAGCCAGACTCCAGAGGGCAGGGTTGGGGTGGAGGCACCACTCTGAGCTCCAGGAGCATCTCACGGGCTGTGAGGGGTCTTCTCTGTTGAAGGGTGGGTCAGAGCCCAGAAAGCTGAGCCCAGACTTATCTCAGATTAAAAGTAGAGACTTAAGTGCAGGAGCTGGGCCTCACCTGGCCCCTGCTGGGCGGAGGGGAGGGCATAAGTAGGCCGGGTTCCCGCCATCTGCTCACCTTTGCTTGGGGTCATCCGGGGTCCTGGGACTTGGGAAAAGTCTGGAGGTTCCCGGGGCCTGCCCTGGGCTTTGGAGCCCTGCCCTCCCCACCGCCCATGGCCTCTCGGCTCTGGGTCAGCCTCAGCTCCGGCTGCACCCCGGCCCTCTGGACTGCCTGCCTGCTGCTCAGGGCACCAGGCTTGGGGGCCCTCCTCGAATTTGCGTCAGGGTGGCCTCCCCACAGGTGTCCTGCAGGATGGCCCCGCTCCAGGAGGCCCTTGCCAGGCAAAGTGGGTTTCATGGCTGTGAGGGGAGGGGCTGCATCCCCAGGGCTCTATCCCCACTTCTCATTCAGTGCTCTGTCACCCACACTGCAGGCTGCAAGTGTTGGCCTACAAAAAGTTTATTGACAGGCTGTGGGGGGCTCTCCTGGGGGCTCTGAGGGGCTCTGGCTAGGACGGCTGTGGGCTGGCCTGGCCTTCTCGCTGGTTCTGAGTCTGGGATCTCAAGAGTGGGCGCTCTTGGATGTACCTGGGCTTGCTGGGTCCAGGGCAGCAGGAAGTGGCCGTGGCACCATGTGGAGGGTGGCCTATTGAAATCTGCCTGGCAGAGGATGGCCAGGTCCCAGGCCCTAGGGTAGTATGGCCTGGCCCTCAGCCTGGGGAGGGCTTTGAGGGTAGGCAGGAGGGCCCGAGGGTGCTCTGTGCAGAGGCTTAGGGGCCGGTCACCACCTGGGCTACAAAGATGACCTTGTAGGTCTCCTTCACATCCCCCCTTAGCTGCAGCAGGGCCGACACCATGAGTGGGTGGTCTGGCTGGAACAGGAGGGGAGGGGAGAAGAGGCCTTCAGCCAGTGGGCACCCGGGGGAAGTGTGCTGTCTTCCCGCTGCCCTGCCCACCTGACTCCCCTGGGTCCTCCGCGGCCACCTCCTCCCCTGGGATTGGGCAGGGGTACAGCCCACCCAGCCTTTGGCGTTCCCAGGGCTCGCTGGCCTGGAACCCAAAGGCACCTACATCAAAGTCCGCAGGCGGCACCCAGGAGATAGTGATGGTCTTCGTCTGGCCGCGCTCCACGGAGCCCCGGGAGGGCTCAATGGAGAAACCCTTGTGCTGCAGGGATGTGACACTGTCCAGGCTGAACTCAACGGTCTGTGGGGTATGGGGCTCCTGTAGGCTGGCGACCAGGCACCGCTCCCAGCAGCAGTGGGACTAGAGCTGAGGGTGCCCAGCTCCACTCACCCTCCCAGCTCTGACCAGCAGGCTGCCCACCCCACACCTGCCACAGGAAGTCCCAGACAAGCCCGGCTGTGGGGACAATCCCAGTGACGGGCAAGGCCAGGAGAGGGGCTGCCTAGGGCAGGGGAGGCAGAGGGGGCTGCCTAATGTCCCCAGGGGCAATGCTGTGGGCACCTTCTTTGGAGATGGTTGGGTGGTCCGGATACAGCCCACCTGCAGCTCTCGGGTGGCAGGTGGGGCTGGCATGTCTGTGTCGAACTGGATGTAGTCCAGGGCCACCAGGATGGGCCTCAGCTCCTCGGCCTCTGGAGAGGGAGGGCCTGGCCGGGAGCTGGCTGGAGGGGTGTGGCCAGGGGAGCTGCTCAGGGTCAGGCTGAGGCATGGGGTGGGGCTGCAGCGGGACTCCTGAACTCTGGTTAGCAGTGGCTCTCCTGCCTGGCTCAGGGGTAGAAGACTGGGAATCCCTGCCCCACTCCGCTGGGTCTCAGGGCCCCCGTCCACAGGGTAGGGGCACCAGGAGGCCCCGCGTCTGTTCCCTCCCCGGGGAGGGGCTCACCCTCTCTGTGCTTGGGGTCAAATACGGGGATCACCGTCAGAGACTCCACGGGCACGTCTAGGGGGTCCCCGCCCTCCACGAACATCATGTGCTCACGGGCGGCCCCTTTCAGCAGGATCTGGTGGGAGATTTTCTGGGGACAAGAAGTGGAGTGGCCTTGTCCCCAAAGCTCCGCAGCAGGGGCCCTGCTGGTGAGAACTGGGCTGGCTCAGGGAAGGAGGCAGGGACGGCCTGGGGGCCCCGTGGGGCCCTGGACTCTGGTCTCTCGACCCATGACCCTCAGTGTGGTGCTGAGTCCCCCAGCCATGGTACCCTCAGGGTCTCCAAAGTGGGGCAGTGCAGCGAAAGGCAAGGCTCTGGTTGGGGCCAGGGCCGGGCCCAGCTGAACTTGCAGAGCCAGAGCCGCACCTTTTCAAAGAGCACCACCTGGAGCCGGTCGGAGAAGTAGAGGCTCTCGTGGTCAGGGCTGAAGGTGACAGTGAAGTCCTGCGTCTTCCCGGGGTCCATGACGCCCTTGACGGGGGCTACGCTGAACACGCTCTGACCGTTGAGATTCTGCGTCCCTGCGGGTAGCGTGGGGTGCAGTTTGGCCTTCCCCACCTGCAATCACTGTTTGCCCTCCAAGCCCTGCTCCATAGAGCTCTGCACCCTGCCCACCCCCCACAGAGCCCCTGTCCTGCCGGGTGCCCCCCATGGCCTTGCACCCCCTGAACCCCCATGGATCCAAGTGCCCCCCAGCTCACCGCCCACCCCCATCTCACCACCCACCCCCCATCTCACCACCCACCCCCCCAGCTCACCACCCACCCCCCATCTCACCAACCACTCCCCATCTCACCAACCACCCCCCCATCTCACCAACCGCCCACCCTCCAGCTCACCACCCACCCCCCAGTTCTCCGACCACCCCCCATCTCACCAACCACCCCCCCATCTCACCAACCACCCCCCCATCTCACCAACCGCCCCCCCAGCTCACCGCCCACCCCCTCCACTCGCTGCCACTCCCCCGCTCCACCCACCCTTCACCCCGCTCACCAACCACCTCCGTCCTCTGGGAGGGCGAGCTGAGGAATTGTGGCAGCTGCTGCTGGCCCCGGCCCCGGGCGCTGGAGAGACTGTCCAGGAGCATGGAGAACTTGATGGGGAGCAGGGAGTTGTTCTGCAGCTGTAGAGAACAGGCCGCTGTCACCGCCCGCCAGCCCCAGCCTGGCTGCCTCCTTCCTATGGTCAGTGCCCAGGACTTGGCTGCTGCTATGAGGCCACACCCAGGTGGGGACCCTGGTGGCCTGACGACGCTGGCACACGTGGCGGTTTACTGAGCTCTGTGCCAACGTCCCTTCTTCCAGCCTCTCATCAGCCTTTGCCAGGCCGGCGCTTGGCTTCCCTGTCTGGGGCACGTGGACAGCTCTGGGGTGCCACCTGTCCTCCAGGGCACCTGAGTCTCGCTCATGGGCACATGCTGGTGTGAAGGCATGAGGGCACACGGGGCAGTGCAGCTCGCCCAGAGGGCCGCAAACCCTCGCCCCCGGGTGGCTGAGTTGAGCTCCAAAGGAGTGAGTTCAAGCAGCAGGGCAGGGGGTGGTTTGGGGAGCTCTGTGCAGGGGCTGAGGAGGAGGGACAAGGAGGACAGGGAGGTGGGGTGACCAGGGGACATCTGCAGCCTCCCCAGAAAGAGGCCCGGGTCCTGCAGGAGAGGGCGGCAGAGGTGGCAGCTGTGTAGAGGGGGCTACCTGTGTCCCCACAGGCTCCCCGACCCACGAGTCACTTTCACAGCTGGCCTGAGTCTTGCCTGGTGGAAACCCCTCCTGGGAGGCTGGAGCCAGCACGTGTGCTTCACCTTGAAGCCTGAGGACACAGACTCTCCGGCGATCACATAGCCCATGTTGAGGATGCTGCCTTCAATGGAGCACGTGATCATGGACGCCACGCCAGTGCCCACGAGGGTGAGGGTGAGCGTGCCTCTCTTGGTAATGATGTCCAGTGTTTCTTGAGCCTAAAGAGACCACATCCCTCGGTCAGGAACAGATGTCTGCTGGAGCCACGAGGGGAGCTCTGCCTCAGGGGCAGTGGGTTCTCAATGCCGGAGCTGAGACAGCGCTGGGGCTCCATCAGCTCCGCTCACTTGCTGGCTGGCGTGAGGGCCTGGGCCAGGCTGCCCACAGACCCAGGCGTGGTCAGCTCCGGGCCTGAGCACAGGCGATGCCCGCCCCGGCCAGCGCCTTTGTCCTGCGGTGTGGGGAGCCTTGGGCCGCAGTGTGGCCGGGGTGGGCCTGGGACTCACCAGGATGCTCTCGTGGGGAGAGAAGGACAGCACCAGGACCTGGGTCTCACCCGCGCGTAGCAGGCTGGAGTGGTTCAGCAGGACGAAGGGGCCGTTGGGGTTCAGCAGGGAGAAGTCCAGCTGAGGATCCATGTCAAGGAGGGGACACGGGTGTCTGCAGGCTCCACCACACCCTCCCCGGCCCCCACTCCCACCCCGCAGGCCGCCTGGGCCGGGTGGACAAGGACACGGCCAGATCCTCGGGAGAGACGTTCTGGATGGAGACCTTCTTGATACTGCGGTGCCCTGAAATGGGGCAGGGAGCGTCAGGCCACAGCCCCAGCCCCAGGCCCCAGGGAGCACCCCTGTCAGGCGCGGGCCGTGGGGCTGGGGGAGGCGTGGGTGTGCCTGGGCACCGGGTGGAGGTGTGCGTGGGGCTGAGCGTCTCACCCACGGCGACGTCGCCGAAGTTAAAGATGGTCTTGCCTTTGTGGGACGTCACCACAACAGACGGCGCCACCGTCGGGCACCACAGCTCCAGGTAGAGGGTGTTGTGGGGGCTGGGACGGGAAGGGCATGCTGAGGGCAGGGTGGGTGGCCCCCTGCCCGCTCAGGCCCCAGGGTTGGGCAGTAGCAGAGGACGGCGCGTTTGGGGCTGACCACGCCCCATTCTGGCCACGGCGCCTCGCACCTGAAGCTTGGCGGTTCTGACCCTTTCCCGTCTTTGATGTCACCATTGGCAACAACACAGGGCACTACAAATGTGTCAAACTTCGCCTGGAACGCTCTGACCAGGGTGGCTCGGGCGGCCTGGTACTCGTTGGAACTGGAAGGAAGTCGGAGGTGTGCACTCCCGCCTCCCCCCACCCACCATCGGCCTAGGCCGGACCCCTGCGGGTCTGCCTCAGGGTCCCGGGGTTCCAGGCTGTGGCTGTCGCAGTTGTGTCTGACAAGCTGGCTCCCGTGGGGGCCTTGTCACTCACTTCAGGTCCTCGTCAGCTGGTGGCTGGGGCTGGGGTTTGGGGCAGGTGCCTTTGGGCCCTGGATAGACAGCCATGTTCCTTTCTGGGGCCACAGGCGCCCATCGGAGCTTTCCCAGGGCTCATTCTGCACCCAAGGGGGCTGAGTGGGGGGCGGTGGCTTCGCTTCCCACCCGTGGAGTGAGGCTATGGGCAGGGGTGTCAGGCCTGGGGGAATGGGGTGGGCAGGTCCCAGGAAGGCAGCACCTGGATCCAGCTGTGTCTGAAGCCGTCAGTCCTTCCAGCCACATGGGTCATTCTGGGCAGTCTGTGGGGGGAGGGGACTCTCCACAGGGGCCACAGTGGGTCCCACCAGAGGGGCCTGGAGGGAAGCAGGTGGGGCAGCCCCTCCTGGACCCACCTGGGGTTCAGCTCCCGCTTCCGCAGTTCCAGGACGTGGGGGACAGAGACTTTGAACAGCTTGTCGCGGTTCTGCATTCGAAGAGCGGAGAATGACAGTCTGTGCATGTCCTTCCTCTGGGAGGCCATATCCTTTCGGAACTGTGGGGGAAGACACTGGCTGTGGGGCTGTGCAGGGCCCCAGAGGCACCCAGCTGCACCCTGTGGCTCCTCTGCGGCCAGTGCAGGAACCGTGGGAGCCCGAGTTGGATTGAATGGGGACCAGAAAACCGACCGGCTCCCTAGGAAGACTGTAGCCCGTGCAGAGGGGCACACGGACCCCCACAGAGCTGCCCACAGACTGCAGCGTCTGCTTCACCAGAGGATAAACCGAGGCACAAAGGAGTGAGGAGGCAGCCAGAACTGGGGTCCCCCCCGTCTTCACTGCCAAAGGCTGAAGGCAAGCGCTTCCCCTCGCGTGCACGCCCAGGAGGAACCCGGGCCGGGCCAGGGAGGGCGCATCTGGAGTGTGGCAGGCAGGAGCTCTCGAGGCCGCCTCCAGGGCCGGCGCTCGCCGGGCACATTCTGCAGGACCCTCCATGTTTCAGGTGCGCCTCTGGGGGCCTCCAGGTTGTGGGAGGGGCCCTGCATTGCATCCGCCGCACCCCTGGGTCGCAGCCCCTACTGCCCCCACCTCCAGAGCCCACCCTTCCCTGCTCCCGCCTGGCAGTGCCCTCCAGAAAGGAGGGAGGGTCTCGGTGAGCAAGCGTTTTAACCTCTCAGATGCAGCAGTGCTTGGGAAAGGTCTACCCTGCGCTCCTGGCACACGGCGGGGGGCCCCCAGGGACTCGAGGGCGGTGGAGTTTGTTCCTGTGACAGGCCCTTCCCCTACCCACGCCCCTCCTTCCCAGGCCCCACGCACGGATTTGGTCTCCATTTCTTTGTTCAGGAGTGGGAGGGCTTCCTGGCGGATCAGCTTCTCAGGCAGCACGGGCCGGAAGGCCACCTGAACCAGGCACCTCTGAGGAGAGACAGGTGTGGGCACAGGGGCTGCCACTTCTCTCCGCCCCCCAGGAGCCCCTGCTGGCACTCTACCTTCCTCCGCCCGTTGACTCTTCTCAAGGTCACCTCCCCCTTGAGATTTCAGCCTGTGTGCCCCTTCGGGATGGCCCTCCCTGGCCTCTGTCCCCCAGGAAGCGGGGGCGGGCTGCAGGCGTGAGCACCAAGCCCTCTGGCCGTGAAGGGTGGGGGTCCTGTGATTGGAGGTGTTGAGAGTAGAGTCCTGGGCAGGCCGGGACCCGGTCCCCTGTCCATGGGGCAGCAGTGACAGCTGAGCCTGCCCTTTCCGTCCTTGAGTTTTATGGGCGAGTCCTACATTTTGAATCACTGCATTCACTGCAATCCCATGTGAGCCAGCTGTCCCCCACGTGCCCTTCCTCACTTAGGCCTTCAGCAGCCCTCAGGGTCACCCGAAGGCCCTGCCAGGCCCAGAGCTTTCTGCTCTGCAGGACAGGTGGAGTGCTGGGTGGGAGTGGCCGACGCCCTCTGTCCCCCCACTCCCCTTCTGCCTGCGAGGTCCGCTGGTGCAAGGGACTACACAGCCTTCCCCAGTCTCAACCTGGAAGCCCTGGATGGGTGCCGGCCAGGCCAGCAGCCTAGGGAGCTCCTGCCTCTCGGGGTCAGGCTGGACTGAGGGTACTGTGACCGCCCCCCCGGTGTGGGGGGCCCTGGGCCCCATGCACATTGGCCATGGATCGGGGTCAGGCTGGACCGAGGGTACTGTGACCGCCCCCCCGGCGTGGGGGGCCCTGGGCCCCATGCACATTGGCCATGGATCGGGGTCAGGCTGGACCGAGGGTACTGTGACCGCCCCCCCAGCGTGGGGGGCCCTGGGCCCCATGCACATTGGCCATGGAGCCTTCCTCGGCCCTACTTGGGTCTGATGAGGGCCAGGTTGACTTGTGCCCCTGTTCTCCAGGTTGAAACCCTGTGGTTAAAGGTGGGCAAAGGCAGACACCCTGGGGACAAATGCAGGTGGCGTGGAGCTCCTGCCTCCCAGTCGGCGTGTGAGGCCCACACCCACCTTTCCTGGCCACACGGTCCCCACCGAGGGCGAGATGGTGATAGGCGAGTCTGGGGGCAGCAGGAACTCGAAAGACGTGGGCCCCACGGGAGAGGTGTCCTCTGAGCCAGTGCGGGGCTTGGAGTGGGTCCGTGAGCTCATGCTCAGGTGAGAGTTGATGACATACACTGTGGCTACGGAGGTGTCATACAGGGCCGTGGCCGCAAACTTGATCTGGTAGTGGGACAGCTCTAGGGGTGGGTGGACGCCCACAGCCCGGCAAGACAGCTTGAAGCACCTGCAAGCAGCAGCATGGGAGGCCCTCAGCCGTGCAGGGTGTCTGTGTCCCTCTGTGTCAGGTGCGGGGGCCGCTGGGTGGAGGACAAGCCCTGGGTGAGGCTCACAGGGGCATGCACGTCCCCACTGCCCGTGAGGTCACTGTGCCGCTAACAGATTTCGAAAATACAGCGTATCTTTGTGCACATTTTAGGTGGGTAGCTAAACATTTTGAAACATATGTATTCATTTATAAATAGAGATGGAGTCTCGCTCTGTTGCCCTAGGCTGGACTGCAGTGGTGGCATGACAGCTCGCTGTAGCCTCGAACTCCTGGGTTCAAGGGCTCCTCCTGCCTCAGCCTCCTGAGTAGCTGGGACTACAGATGCGTGCCACTGTGTCATGGGTAGCTAAAAATTTAATCACAAGTTTAGATAGTTGCAAAGGAAGTTGCAAAGGAAATTTCTAGCTTATTTTGTTAAATATTTATTGACATTTTAAAAACGTTTTAAAAACGGATCTCTTTCTCTAAATGTAAGCACAGGTGTCTACGAGGCCTGTTATGAACAAGTTGATTCCTGCCACCATCCATTAAAAAGAGGCCAGGACCTGGTTATTTTAACCTTTGGAAATTTCACATTTCATGTTTTCCTTGAATGTCTATTTCCGCTGTACTTTCCCCTTTGGTTTTTGTCCTAATCGTATGTATTTTATGCTGTAAAGGACAATACTGCTATCACATCTGTCTGTAACAGAAAGCCTTCATTCATATGTAGTAATATTCAAATGCGTATTTTTATGTCCTGTGACCACAGGCTCTAAATGTTTCAAAAAAGTCTTTAAAGGCCAGGCGTAGTGACTCACGCCTGTAATCCCAGCACTTTGGGAGGCCAAGACGGGCGGATCACGAGGTCAGGAGATCGAGACCATCCTGGCTAACATGGTGAAACCCCGTCTCTACTAAAAATACAAAAAACGCCAGGCGTGGTGGCTCATGCCTGTAATCCCAGCACTTTGGGAGGCCGAGACGGGCGGATCACGAGGTCAGGAGATCAAGACCATCCTGGCTAAAACGGTGAAACCCCGTCTCTACTAAAAATACAAAAAAATTAGCCGGGCGTAGTGGCGGGCGCCTGTAGTCCCAGCTACTTGGGAGGCTGAGGCAGGAGAATGGCATCAACCTGGGAGGCGGAGCTTGCAGTGAGCTGAGATTGCGCCACTGCACTCCAGTCTGGGTGACAGAGCGAGACTCTATCTCCAAAAAAAAAAAAAAAAAAAAAAAAAAAATTAGCTGGGCGTAGTGGCGGGCGCCTATAGTCCCAGCTACTTGGGAGGCTGAGGAAGGAGAATGGTGTGAACCCTGAAGGCGGAGCTTGCATTGAGCCGAGATCACGCCACTGCACTCCAGCCTGGGTAACAGAGCAAAGACTGTCTCTGTCTCAAAAAAAAATTTTTTTTTCTTAAAAAAATTGGCTGGGCACACTGGCTCATGCCTATAATCCCTATAATCCCAGCACTTTGGGAGGTCAAGGCGGGTGGATCACCTGCAGTCAGGAGTTCGAAGACCAGCAGCCTGGCCAAGGTGGTGAAAGCCCATCTCTACTGAAAAAAATGCAAAAATGAGCTGGGCGTGGTGGCCAGTGCCTATAATCCCAGCTACTTGGGAGGCTGAGGCAGGAGAATCGCTTGAAACTGGGAGGCGGTGGAGGTTGCGGTGAGCCGACATTGTGCCACTGCACTCCGGTCTGGGCGACACAGTGAGACTCTGTCTCAAAAAAAAAAAAAAAAAAAAAAAAAAAAAAAAATAAATAAAAAATTTAAAAAAATCTTTAAAAAATTAAGAAAAATTTAGGCCGAGTGTGGTGGCTCACGCCTGTAATCCCAGCAGTTTGGGAGGCCAAGGCAGGCGGATCATGAGGTCAGGAGATCAAGACCATCCTGGCTAACACGGTGAAACCCTGTCTCTACTAAAAATACAAAAAAATTAGCCAGGCGTGGTGGCGGGCGCCTATAGTCCCAGCTACTTAGGAGGCTGAGGAAGGAGAATGGCGTGAACCCGGAAGGCGGAGCTTGCAGTGAGCCGAGATCACGCCACTGCACTCCAGCCTGGGCAACAGAGCGAGACTCCGTCTCAAAAAAAAAAAAAAAAAAAGAAAGGAAATAAAAATGTAGTGATGAGATGTTGCTGGTCTCAAATTCCTGCACTCAAGCGATACTTCTGTTTCAGCCTCCCAAAGTGCTGGGATTACGGCCGTGGCGCCCAGTGCTCAATAAAATTATTTTTTAGTGGATATATCATTGATTATTAATAGTAGTCGATTTTTCTCTCTTTTTTTTTTTTGAGAAGGAATCTCGCTCTGTCGCCCAGGCTGGAGTGCAGTGGCGCGATCTCAGCTCACTGCAACCTCCGCCTCTCAGGTTTAAGTGATTCTCCTGCCTCAGCCTCCCAAGTAACTGGGATTACAGGCACCTACCACCATGCCTGGCTAATTTTTGTATTTTTAGTAGAGATGGGGTTTTGCCATGTTGGCCAGACTGGTCTTGAACTCTTGATCTCAAGTGATCCACCTACCTTGGCCTCCCAAAGTGCTGGGATTACAGGCGTGAGCCACTGCGCCTGGCCCGACTATTCAGATATTTCTATATTTTTTTGTGTCAGTTGTGTATTTTGAGAAATTTGTCCATTTCCTCAAAATTGTCATGTTCCCTGGTGCAAAGCTGTTCATCATGTTCTCTTCGTATCGTTTTGATATCTGTTAGGTCTGCAGTGATGTTCCCTTTCACTCCTGATACTGATGGTTTGTGTTTTCTCTTTTTATCCTGATTGGTCTTGCTAGGGGTAATGAATTTTATTAAATTGTACAAGAAAGACTTTTAGTTTGTTATTTTTCTCTGTCGACCATTTCATTTCCATTGCATTGACTTCCACTCTTAGCTTTATTAGGTCTTTTCTTCTACTCTCTTTGGGTTTAATTTCTGTGTTCTTTTCCTAATGCTTGAAAAGGAAGCTTAGATGGTTGATTTTCAAACCCTCTTTTCTGATATCTGCATTACAACGAGAAGCTTCCCAGGAGGTGCTGCTCTGACAGCCCAAAGGCCTCCAACCTAACGGGTCCCAAAGGGAACCCCTGGTGGTGTCCATGAGGCTCAGTCACAAAAATACCCAGGCTGAGGGGAAACAAGCAAAATCCAGACCAGCAGCGGGGGCCTGAGGCGCCGACCTGGGGTCCCGGTCTGTTTGGGGTTCTCCTAGCTTCAGCACTCAAAGTCCTGTGGCCTGAGAAACCCCTCAGTGCCAGGCACACCAGCATGGTGGTCACCCTACATCTGTGCAAGGGTAGAAGCGTTTACGCTTGCACACACGTGTGTGTGTGTGTGCGTGTGTGTGTTAGGTTATAGGTACACAGGTATGGAATGAAAATGCGGCCCCTGGCATTCCCGACAGTGATGGGCTCTGGGGAGGGAGGGAGAACGAAGCCCCCTCCGACTTGAGGAAGAATGTTCGTTTCTGTAACAACGAAGAGAAATCGGAGGCGAGGAGGATAAAAGTCTAAGGTCTGTATTTTGGGTGGAGGGTACACGATGCTGACTTTCTGAGTTGACTTTCTGAGTTTGTGGATTATCTGAAAATGGAAGGGAGGAAGAGAGCAGAGGACGCAGGGCTAAGAAAGTTGGGGCCTTCTATTTTTTCAGCACGTCACACACACACACGAACTGCAGGGGGTGCTCTGGAGCCATGGAGGTAGAAAAGCCTCTCTTAGGCAGGGCTCGGTGGCTCACGCCTGTAATCCCAGCACTTTGGGAGGCTGAGGCGGGTGGATCACGACGTCAAGAGACTGAGACCATCCTGGCTAGCACAGTGAAATCCTGTCTCTACTAAAAATACAAAAATTAGCTGGGCGTGGTGGTGCACACCTATAGCCCCAGCTGCTCGGGAGGCTGAGGCAGGAGAATCACCTGAACCCGGGAGGCAAAGTTTGCAGTGAGCCGAGATCATGACACTGAACTCCAGCCTGGTGACAGAGCGAGACTCTGTCTCAAAAAAAAAAAAAAAAAAAGAAAAGAAAAAAAAAGCTCTCTGAACTGGGCTCCTTTTATTTTATTTTATCTTTTTATTTTTTATTTTTTTTTGAGATGGAGTCTCGCTCTGTTGCCCAGGCTGGAGTGCTGTGGCGCCATCTCGGCTCACTGCAAGCCCCACCTCCCGGGTTCACGCCATTCTCCTGCCTCAGCCTCCCAAGTAACTGGGACTACAGGTGCCAAAAGTGCTGGGATTACAGGCATGAACCACTGCACCTGGCCTGAACTGGGCTCCTTTCTGAGAGTGAGGAGGAGAGCCGGGCGCAGTGGCTTACCCCTGTCATCCCAGCACATTTGGAGGCTGAAGTGGGAGGATCACTTGAGGCTATAAATTCAAGACCAGCTTGGGCAACACAGTGAGACCCCGTCTCAAATATACAAAAAATATAAAAATTAGACAGGCATGGTGGTGTGTTCCTGTAGTCCTAGCCACACTCAGGAGGCTGAGGTGGGAGGATTGCTTGAACCGGGGAGGTGGAGGCTGCAGTGAGCCGTGATTGCACCACTGCACTCAAGCCTGGGTGACAGAGCAAGACCCTGTCTCAAAAAAAAAAAAAAAAAAAAAAAAATCAATCAATAAATAAAATGTAAACGTTCAGAAAGAAATAATTGCACTTGAAAATGAGCAGTAGAAAAAGGTCGAATCACAGGTGACATTGTTGTGAGATGAGAGAGAATGAGGAGTGGAATTTATGTAAACGGTGAAGCACGCTGCGAAGCGGCGTTGTGAAGGAATCAAACGCTGCAGCCTAATGACTCCACGTGCCTCAAAGAGTTCAGAAAGTGACACAGGGCTGGAAACTGCGACATCGATAGGTCAGAGTCACAGGGCCGTGATTACGGATGGAAGGTGCAAAGCACTGAGCACCAAAGGCGGCTGAGGGAGAGACGACTGGGCGTTAACGCACCCCGGAGAAGGAGCCAATGTGGCTTTTGAAGTGGTCTGGCTGCCTGACTAGCCCGGAGGTCCTGCTGCCAGTGAACTCGCAACACAAAACAGAGGAACACGTGAACTGACACCATGGGACAGCATTCTACCTGTGGCAACTCCACAGAACAAACCTGCCTGGCTTCTTCGATAAATACATTTCAAGGACCCACAGAGATGGAGGGAGGCCCCAACGGCCCAGGTCAGTAGGACCCAAATGTGGGTGATTGTTTGACGAAGGCACAGAGGAATTCTGGGCAGAATGGAATCTTTTTGACAACGAGGCTGGAATAATTGGAAGCCTCTGTGCAAAAAAATGAACCTCAACTCGGCTCACATCTGAAACAAAGCGATCAAATGGACTGCAGACCCAGCTGTGACTGCCCCCCAGTGTCTTGGCCTCTGCCCCAGAACACATCCCTGGAGACTGATGGTCCCAGCAGCAACGAGAACCCACGCAGGACCACGGCCACTGCTTCGGGTCCAGTTTCACCTCTCTACCACCTCCTTATCCCACTCTCAGGCTCAGGGAGGTGCAGAGACTGGCTGATCGCACAAGACGTCAGAGCATGCAGGTCTTTACACCAGGTCCACCTCTGGACACAGGTCCACCCACATAGAAACACACTCACTCACATGCATGCTCACACATACACGCACTAACCTTACACACCCACATACATACGCTCACACACATACATGCTCACTCACACACGCTCACTCACATGTGATCACACTCATGCAAGTTCACACACCCACGTACATGTACTCACACACACACTCACCCCCCATACGCTCACATACCTGCACTCACACATTCATGCAATCACATATGCTCACACACATACAATCCCACATGCTCACACACAGTCTCACACTGACAAACATGCACTCTTGCACACACCCATATGCACTCACACCTACTACAGTGATACGCCTGTATGTGCACACATGTTCATACACTCACACAGGCACACTCGCCTGTCCTCACACACACGCTCACATACATGCACACCCACGACACACACACACGCACACACGGCTGAGCGGGCCCAGAACTCAAGGCTGCCCAGGTCCCAGGCCTGTCTGCACCCAGGTTTGAGGTTCCTGCCGGACGGCAGTGCTGCCCAGCACAGCCCTGTGGTCAGCCAGGCAGGTGGGGCCAGAGGCAGGGATGTGGTGCTGCTGGGAAGGTGGCCCCTCCCGAGCAGGTGCTCCAGGCCCACTGCGTCCCCTCTCCCTGGCAGGCTCACCGGTTGATCTCAGACTTGCAGGTCAGCTTGAAGCTGTGTTCCTCGGCCTTGGTGGGCTGGAAGATCACCTCAAACTGCAGCGTTTCCAGGGGCAGGATCGTCCCAAACCCATCGTTGGGCTGCACATCCACAAACTGGAAATGGAAGAGTGCTCTGAGGGAATGTCATGGGGAGACCACGTGGACACACGTGCAGCAGGGCTGTGAGTGTGAGAGTGAGTGTGAGAGATTAGTGTGATCGTGTGTGTAAGAGATTAGTGTGATTGTGAGCGAGTGTGAGTCTGAGTGTGACAGATTAGTGTGATTGTGTGTGTGAGTGAGATTAGTGTGATCGTGTGTGAGCGAGTGTGAGTGTAAGAGATTAATATGACTGTGTGAGAGCAGATGTGAGTGTAAGAGATTAGTGTGTGTGTGAGCAAGTGTGTGTGAGTGAAACAGTGTGTGTGTGAGCAAGTGTGTGTGAGTGTAAGAGATTAGTGTGATTGTGTGTGTGAGTGTGAGTGTAAGAGATTAGTGTGATTGTGTGTGAGCGAGTGTAAGAGATTAGTGTGATTGTGTGTGAGCAAGTGTGAGTGTAAGAGATTAGTGTGATTGTGTGTGAGCAAGTGTGTGTGTGAGTGAGAGATTAGTGTGATCGTGAGTGTGGCAGTGTGAATGAGTGTCAGCAAGTATGTGAGTGTGAGCACGTGTATGAGTGCATGAGCGATTGTGAGCATGTGCATGTGTGTGCATGTGTGTGTGTGTGAGAGACGGGGGGAGAGTGAGGACGGTGGTGTTGGTAGCAGGGCAGCCCAGGGAAAGGTGAGGGGTGCCCAGGCTTGGGCCTCGTCCTAGCTACCTTGTGTGGCCCCAGCAGGGGAAAGTTCCAGAAGGAAGAGCAGAGAGTGGGATCTGGAGGGCAGGACGTGGATGGGACCAAGGGTAGGGGTGCAGCTGACAGGCAGAAGTTGGGCTGCACGCCCAGGGCTGGTGTGCAGGGTGGGGAGGTCTAGGCGTAGGGGTGCAGCTGAGAGACGGAAGTTGGGCCACACGCCCACGCGTGGGCACCCTGGAGCAGTGGCCACTGCATCCCATCCCCAGGGCTTCCCAGCCTTGCCCCTCTTGCCCCAGGCCTGGCCGCAGGAGGTACCTTGGGAAGCTTGACGAACCCAAACTCCTGGGGCAGGAGTGAGTGGTTGTGGAGGCGGATTTCTGTCCTGATGGCCTCGTAGATGGTGCAGTAGCCAAAATCCACCTCCGAGGGACTGAGCTCCAGGTCCGAGGTGGTGACAATGGCATGCACGGTGAATTCCACTGGCTTGTTCTGAGGCACAAAGGGCGCAGTCGCTCTCGCAGCTGCTTGGAGACTTACCAAGTGCTCCCCAAACTCTGAGGCGCGACCACTGCTGCTGCCTTGTGGCCACGGTCCACGGTTTCCAGGACACGATGAGGCCATCTTTTAATAACACCCACTTCCCGGTGACCACTCCCTGACATGGGGGGGGTGGCAGCTGAGAGCCAGCTGCAGGTGGAGTGGGGTGCATGTGTCCCTGTGTGTGGCACACATGGACGCGTAGATGTGTGCAGCTGTGTGGGCAGCCCTCATGTGTGCACATGCAGGTGAGGGTGCCTGGGACACAGCCCTACTGGCCTGGGCAGGCCTCGGAGGCCTCTCTCTGGCCCATGAGCACCCTCCCAGCAGGCAAGCCCCTCTGGCCGCTAGATGCCTCACTGGAAGGCAAGTGAGGATGGGCCCTTTTGGGGGCCCTCGCCTGGCCTCCCAGGAAAGCCACGGTTCCCCAGGAGCGCCCAGCATCCCTGGAAAGTGCCCCAACACAGACCTGGTCAGCCACCCACATGGTCATCGGGGCCACAGACCTGGTCAGCCACCCATATGGTCATCGGGGCTTCCAGGACTCGCGTCTCCTTGTCAAAATACCTCCCCGCATCCTCCGGGAGGGAGTGTCTGAAAGAGGCAGACGAGGCGAACGTGCTTTCCTCTTTGCATTTTGTGAAATGACGGTAAGACCCGCTGTCAGTGGTGCTTCTACATCTCTGAGAGGTACGGCACCTCTGAAACATTGGTGCTGGGATACGCCTCGTGCCGGCCTCCCGCTCGCGCACAGAACCTGCGAGCGCGTGGCCCCTGTGGGCCCGCGAGGGCTCTGGCATGTCTGAGTCTAAGTAGCCAGCACTCCCAGGAGCAACACAACTGACTGTGGCTCAAAAGCTGTGTTTAAATAAACAGAAAAAAATTCAATAGCCAAGGTTCAAATTAATATGGAGTTTGCATCATAAAGGAATCTTAAAAAGCCCTTTGAAAATGCATTTTCACTTTAATCAGAGTTTGATCTCTGATTACATAAGTTAGTGTTGTTATAGAAATATCAGGAAAAGTACAAATAAGAAAGAAAAACATCAGCTTCCCTGTGACAGGTGGCCGGCAGGGGCAAGTCCAGGAAACAGTCGATTTAAAGCTCAGCTCCAACCTGTTCCCCTCCAAGTCCCGCCAGGTCGTGCCTGCTGCGCCCACCTCCCTCACCAAGCTCCACTGAGCATCCTTTGTCTGGACCTCGGTCCTGGCCCGGATGCTGAGGGCAGCTCTGGGGAGCTGGGATCAGACATAGGACGTCCAGCCTCCAAAGCACAACAAACGCTGAAGTGCAGTAACCAAAGTCCACCTGGCAAAAGCAGAGACCAGGGGATGCACCCAGGAGGCCTGGAAAGAGCCTTGGATTGGAGAGGACAAGGGACGACTGGGTGACAGGGACACCCTCAAGACACAGGTAAAGGAGCAAATGTCAGGCGTGCACTGATCTCAAAACAGAACCCCAGGGAGTTACGGGAAAGGCATGAAGACAGGGAAGACAGCGTGGGAGCGCACAGACAGCAGGGCGCCCGCAACAGCCAGAGCCGTATCCTGGGCCACCTTATCCCGGCAGGCAGCAGACCCTCAGTGGCAGTGAGAGCCGCAGGCCGTGCTTGGGGGACGCACAGCCTCCCGATCTTTTCAACGAGGCTGGAATAACTGGAAACCTCTGTACAAAAAAATGAACTTCAACTTGGCTCACATCTTAAACAAAAGCAACCAAAACGGACCACCGACCCAGCTGTGACTGGCCCCCAGTGTCATGGCCTCGGCCCCAGAACACATCCCTGCAGGGTGATGATCCCAGCAGCAGTGAGATCAGAGGAGTGGCCAGTGGAGAGGGACGCCTCGGAGCCCACGTCCTCCCACGTCCTCCTGCCCCGGCCCTGGCGTCCTGGCACCTACCGAGGCAGGAACTTGAGCTGCACGGAGTAGGACGACTGTGCCTGGATGTAGCCTGTCTCAGGCAGGAGCTCCAGGTGGGCCCTCAGCTCCTTGCACACCTCGAACTTGAGGCGCAGGGCAGCTTTCGACCTGTGGGCGCGTCGCAGGGCACTGGGTCAGGCACCACAGCCGTGACTGTGTGCGTGCTCAATGCCTGGAGTCATTAAAACATTTCTAACGTGCAAGCCCCCGACAGGTGCTCAGAGCCCACCCACTCCAAGCATGCACGTGCACCTCGACAATCAGAGTCTTCAAAGCCCTGCTTTGTAAGGGCTGTTTTATCTGAAATGAAATCTGATGAGGGATTCTTAAAAATAACCACATCGAAACGGAAGCATGGTCCTAATGGGCTCTCGGGAACCGGACGCTTTCCGGGAAGAGCACCTGCCAGGCAGCCCCCGGGTGCGGGGCCCTGGAGGGGACATGAGGGGTGGAACCCCTCCCTCCAGACCTCTGCCCGCCTCCTGCCCAGGGCATCCCCACATCCTGCAGCTCAAGCACAGGGCACGTGGGGGGCCTGGGACAGCCACAGGCCCCGGTGATGACTGCAGCCTCCAACCCAAGATGCGCCTGAGAGCGCCAAGGTACCCACCAGTCACCTGGGAGGCTGCGTCTGTCTGGTCTCCACCTCCAGCTCCCTCAAGCCAGCAGCCTCCTCAGGACCACCGGGAGCCGCCCTGTTCCCACAGTGAAGCAAGCCCCCCTCCCCTCCCCGTCTTTGGGCCTCTGCTGAACATGGTGGTGTGGCCGCCTCACCACCGCTGCCCCGGGCAATCCACGAGGGGGGACCCCGAGGGTGTAGCAGTGAGAAATCTCTCCTTCCTCCTGTGCTTCCACGCGAGTCACCCGTGCTGTGTCAGCCCCGTCTCCGTCCAGCGCAGACCTGCCTCTGACCTCTAACCACTACCCAGAGACCACTCGCAGTGCGTCTGGGCACACCGGCCTCTGCACCCCTACTGCTGGGGCCCCGTGCGAGGTGGGTGCCCGGGTGCTCAGAGACCGCGCCCTCCCTGTCCGGCAGATGCTGCTCTGTCTTCTGGTTCCCTTGTGGGGCCAGAGTCCATACAAACGAGTACACGGCTACACTGAGGTACGCACAACCACAGCCGGAGACCATCCACGGAGCTGAGCCCCGCCCAGCCCACAGTGCCTGACAGACACGCCCGGGCCCTTTCTGTCACGTTTCCAAGGCCATAGAGAAGCTGTGGTAGGATGGATGCCGGAGGTGAGCAGACTCCACCGTGGCCACGCTAACTCACGCAGCTCCTGGGTCACCGCAGACTTCACCGCAGCCACGCTAACTCACGCAGCTGGATCCCGGGTCACGGCAGACTCCACCGTGAGCAGGGTGTGCGGATGCCGAGGCCCCAGGCACTGGCCCCAGGCACACGCACCTCCCGCCCGGTGACCTGGGTAGGAACGGCTCTCGCAGCGCCTGCCCTCCTGCGGTCTGACTCCTGTGGGCCCGGCACGGGCTGGGAATGTGCAGTGCGGTGTCTTCAGATTGGCCTGACTCTGACCCTCCTGCCTCCCCGTGACGCCTCCTGTGATGACACTGGCGCCTCCCAGATGACCCTGGATCACCCCCACCAAGGTCCCTCTCCCCAACCACGGTGCTAAGCACCCCCCTTGCCACACAGGGTGACGTTCAGGGCCTGGACAGCAGCTGTGGCAGCCCCAGCTGCCGTGTCCCCGCTGGCCACCGGGGGGCTCACTGCCTGTGCACAGGCGGGCAGGCGCTCACCGTGTGTGCAAGTCACCCTGTGTGCATGGACGGGGGGGCTCGCCGTGTGTGCAAGTCACCCTGTGTGCATGGACGGGGGGGCTTGCCATGTGTGCAAGAGTCACCCTGTGTGCCCCCGTGTGCATGGACGGGCCGGGGCTCACCATGTGTGCAAGAGTCACCCCGTGTGCGTGGACGGGACGGGGCTCGCCGTGTGTGCAAGAGTCACCCCGTGTGCGTGGACGGGCAGGGGCTCGCCGTGTGTGCAAGAGTCACCCCGTGTGCGTGGACGGCAGGGGCTCACCGTGTGTGCACAAGCACGGAGTCCTGGTAGAGCCGGTCGTACATACAGATCTTCAGGTCCACGCTGGGCTTTGGCACCCACACCGGCACATCGATGGCCACGCCCATGACCCTGAAATGCAGCTGGATATGGACACGTGAGCTCAGCAACAGGAGTTCTTTGGGCAAAGCAGGCGATGTTGGTGAACACTGACACAGCTCCCAGGAGGAACGTTTCATGGGCTTGAGTTTTCTAACTCTTTGGGATGGCTGTGGCACTTTTCATATCATGTCATTTAAAATGTTCTTTTCTTTGAGATGGAGTCTCACCCTGTCACCCAGGCTGGAGTGCAGTGGTGTGATCTCTGCTCACTGCAACCTCCGCCTCCCGTGTTCAAGCAATTCTCCTGCCTCAGCCTCCCGAGTAGCTGGGATTACAGGCACCCGCCACCATGCCAGGCTAATGTTTGTATTTTTAGTAAAGACGGGGTTTCGCCACGTTGGCCAGGCTGGTCTTGAACTCCTGACCTCAGGGATCCACCCACCTCAGTCTCCCAAAGTGCAGGGATTAAAGGCATCAGCCACTGCATCCAGCCAAATATTCTTTATAAATGTTCATCTATTACCAGAACAGTATACTGGATCGCCAAGTACCTACCACTCAGCTTCATACTCATTGACATTTAGGTGTTTAAAAAAACCTTTCTATGGCCAAGCACGGTGGCTCACACTTGTAATTCCAGCACTTTGGAGGCCAGGCTTGGAGGATTGCTTGAGCCCACAAGTTTGAGACCAGCCTGGGCAGCATGGTGAGACCCCCATCTCTACAAAAAATACAAAAATTAGCCAGGCATGGTGATGTGTGCCTGTGGTCCCAACTATGTGGGAGGCTGAGGCGGGAGAATCGCTTGAACCCCAGAGGCAGAGGTTGCAGTGAGCCGAGATAGTGCTTCTCCCCAGGCACTGACTCCTGGGGCCTCAGGAGGTTGGAGGGAATGAGTCAGGTTTTGGGAGGGCCTGCAAGCCCCGGGCTGGGGAAGTGCAGCAGCCCAGCACAAAGCCGCCTAGGCAGTGGTACTGTCCTGGTGCTGTGGGGTGAGCCGAGGACTCTGAACACTTTGGAGGATGCGAGGAGCCACAGCCTGGGACAGGCAACCGCTCCAGCCCATGGGGGTGCAGAGGGGGTGCAGAGGAATTTTTAAGCACAGAAAGTTGTCGCCTGGGGCTGGGCGCGGTGGTTCACTCCTATAATCCCAGCACTTTGGGAGGCCGAGGTGGGTGGATCACTTGAGGTCAGGAGATCGAGACCAGCCTGGCCAACATGGCGAAACCCCATCTGTATGAAAAATACAGAAGTTAGCCAGGTGTGGTGGTGTGCAGCTGTAATCCCAGCTACTCGAGAGGCTGAGGCAAGAGGATCACTTGAGCCCAGGGATAAGAGGCTGAAGTGAGCTGTGATCCTGCCACTGCATTCCAGCCTGGGTGACAGAATGAGATCCTGACTCAAAAAAAAAAAAAAAGAAAAAAGAACAATGGCTCTGTGTGTGTGCGCGTGTGCACGGGGGCCCTGTGTGTGCGAGTGTGTACATGTATCTGCGGGGGGCTCTGCATGTGTGCATGTGTGTGCGGGGCTCTGCATGTGTGCGTGTGTATACATGCATGTTTTTGCAGGGGCATGCGTGTGTGTCTCATAGAAGCATGTCTGCCTGTGTATGCCAGTGTGCATGTGTGTGTGTTGTAAACTGTGGTGTCACCATCTGTGCCACTAACTGGCCATCCCTGCATGGGCAAATGGCGACCTTGTGGCCAAGGGCAGCTGCTGCACAAGGCTGTGGGGGCAGGGGCCAGGGCGTGCGTGTGGCATGGCAGCAGGAATACTCACCATTGGGCACTGGGGGTTCTTAAACATGACCTTGAACCTGGCTTGGACGTTTCCTGGGACGACCGGGGTGAAGATGATGGGCACCTTGATGGAGCTGAAGGGGCCAATTTCCCCCTCTGTTATCTGCACAGGAAGAGATGCCATGGGGTCTGCCAGGCTTCATGGCTTTCAGGATCCCTTCCCAACCCTCACAATGGTGCGCTGCTGCAAGGATGGAAGGTAGTGGGACCCATGTCCCTGGGTGGCCACTTGGCCACAGATGTCCTGGGCCTGGCCCAGCCCTTGGAGGACTCACTGTTGTGGGATCCCAGCCAGGGGAGTTGGAGGCAGCCTGAACTCCTCCACATTCTCCCCTGCTCATGAGCTCAGGGCCGTGCCCCGGCCAGGGAGGCCACGGCCAGCGTCCACCCCACGTCTCACCAGTACCCCATATCCAGGAAACAACCTGTGGGTCCTGCACAGCCCCGGCTTGTGGAGGCGGTGGCCCCATGCCAGCTGAGATTACAAGAGGCCTGGAGGCTGCAAGTGCCCGGTGGACACCGTCCGGCCCATCTCTGGTCAAAGGCAAGGGCCACCTGGCGGTGAGGGCCAGTGGGTTGGGGTGCGGCTGGGGCTGGGGGAAGGTGGACGGTGTCTCGGATCGTGGCAGCTGTTTCAGGGCCTGAGCTGGCTGACCTCCCCCAGTGTGATCTCCGTCTGCTCTTCGCTGGAAGGTATCGCTGTGGTTAATCTCTCCGGTTCTGGAAGAAAAGGGGAATCCAGAGGTGAGGGTTGGCAGGGTGAAGGCGTGTGGCCCAGGGCCCCTCGGGACGTGGTCACCACCTCCAAACCCATATCCTGGGCTCTGTCCTTTCTGGCTGTAGTGGCCCCTTGGGGGACCCAGGCCCAGAGAGGGTGTGCAGCCAGTCCCCATGGTGCCTGGAGGGCTTTGGAAGCCTCTCCCAAAGACCTCCATTTTCTCACGGCCCGCCAGCCCCAGGGCGAGGGTATTAGAGGCTGGAGTGGGAAGGACAGCTAAGTCCAGAAAATTCTAAAACAGTGTCATCTTTTGGGGATGTTTCTTCTCTTACCATCATATCTGGTAACCTAACTTCCCACAGATGTAGCGTTCGTGTTCCCTACGGGTACCTGCTACTGGCGTGTTGGAGTCATCACGTCCCCGTGGCGGGCTCCCGGTTTCCATCTGCCGCTGGGTTCTGGGGGCACCTGCCGGCAGTTGGTCAGCAAGGCCCCAGGTAGCAGAGCTGTTTCCTTGCAAGTCCGAGCAGGACTTTTTGTTGACTTTGCACCTGAATCGATGCAATTCGAGAGGCCACGCGCAGGTTGGCGTTCTCCTTTGGCCTCTGTCGCGCTGCCGGGTGGGGTCAGAGCAGCTGGGCCGCCGGCCAGGCCAGGTCACCATGGGGAGCCCCCGTGGGCTTGCCAGAGCCTGCCCTGGGCTCGGCGTCTGGACGGCAGGGCTCTTCGGGAGCCGGGTGACGACTTCAAAACACTGTGCACATTATTTCTGGGGTCTGGAGCTGTAAAGGCCGCAGGGACCCCTGTTCTTTTTTTTTTTTTTTTGAGATGGAGTCTCGGTCTGGAGACATCCAGGCTGGAGTACAATGGTGTGATCTTGACCCACGGCAACCTCTGCCTCCTGGGTTCATGCCATTCTCCTGCCTCAGCCTCCCAAGTAGCTGGGACTACAGGCACCTGCTACATGCCTGGCTCATTTTTGTATTTTTAGTAGAGATGGGGTTTCAGCGTACTGGCCAGGTTGGTCTCGAACTCCTGACCTTGTGATCCGCCCACCTTGGCCTCCCAAAGTGATGGGATTGCAGGTGTGAGCCACCACGCCCGGCCAGGGGCCCCCGGTTCTGAACGTGGAAGGGGTGCAGCTGGGTCAGCTGCCCTCCACTCTGGCTGCCTCAGGATCACCACGGCAACAAGAGCCTGGACCTGAGCCCAGGTGGTCAGATTCTGGGTCCAGCAGCTTTTTGGTTTTTAGAGACGAGGTCTCACTCTTTGCCCAGGCTGGAGTGCAGTGGTGCAATCACTGCTCCCTGCAGCCTCGGCCTCCTGGTTTCAAGTGACCACAGGGGCATGCCGCCATGCTTGGCTAATTTTTATATACATATATGTGTGTATATATATATTTTGGTAGAGACAGGGTCTTGTTATGTTGCCCAGGCTGATCTCAAACATCTGGGCTTAAGCGATCCTCCTGTGTTGGCCTCCCAAAGTATTGGGATTACAGGCATGAGCTACCATGGCCTGGTCTCCTTATTCTAGTCTTTTCTTTTCTTTCTTCTTCTTTTTTTTTTTTTTTTTGGCAGGGTCTTACTCTGTCACCCAGGCTGCAATGCAGTGGCGTGATCACAGCTCATTGTAGCTTCACCTTCCCAGGCTCCAGCAATCCTCCCGGCTCAGCATCCTGAGTAGCTGGGACTACAGATGCATGTCACCATGCCTGGCTATTTTTCTTCTTTGTAGAGATGGAGTCTCATCATGTAGTACTTTTCAATGTATTAAGCATCCTTATTTGATCTTTGATGTCGAATAATACCCATGTCTGAACCGTGCAAGACTGCTACAATTCCTTCCTTCCTTCCTCCCTTCCTTCCTCCCTCTCTTCCTTCCTCCCTTCCTCCCTCCCTCCCTTCCTTTCTTCCTTCCTTCCTCCCTTCTTCCCTCCCACCCTCCCTCCTTTCTTTCCCTCCTTCCCTCCCTCCTTCCTTTCTTTCCCTCCCTCCCTTCTTCCCTTCTTTCTTTCTTCTCCTTTCTTTCTTTGACAGAGTCTTGCTCCTTCGCCCAGACTGGAGTGCAATGGTGCGATCTCAGCTCACCACAACCTCAGCCTCCCGGGTTCAAGCGATTCAAGTGCCTCAGCCTCTCAAGTAGCTGGGATTACAGGTGCGTGCCACCATGCCTGGCAATTTTTTTTGTATTCTTAGTAGAGATGGGGTTTTGCCATGTTGCCCAGGCTGGTCTCAAACTCCTGACCTCAAGTGATTCGCTTGGCCTCCCAAAGTGCTGGGATTACAGGTGTAAGCCACCGTGCCCAGTCAATGGCAGTACTTTCTGTTGTTTCTGTGTGATTTTTTTCTATTTTTTTTTTTTAAGGAATAAGTTGCATATAGTAAAATGGACTCTTCTTAGTGGAACTTTCTGCAAGTGCTGACAGATGCATGTGGTTGTACACTCATCACAGCAGTCAAGACACTGAACAGCCCCATCATGCCCGTGTCACCCGTGCCCCTTTCTAGTCAACCCCTTCCCCAGCAACCGGTATCTATTTTGTCTCTACAGTTTTGCCATTTTTAGCCAAAATATTCTTTTTCTAGAATGTCACAAAAATGGACTCACAGAGCTTACAGTCTTTTGTGTCTGAGTTCTTCCCCTTAGCACGATGCATTTGAGACTGGTCCACGGCACGGCCTCTGTCAAAGGTTTTGTCTGTTTGCTGCCCAGCGGCGCTGCGTGGCAGGGACCCCCACGGTTTCTCTATCCGCTCCCCAGGTGTGGGACATTAGGGTCGTAGGTTTTTGCCAATTGCAAATAAGCTCTCTACAAACATTCACACACAGGTTTTTGCGTGAATTTAAGTTTTCGCTTCTCTTGGCGGATACCTAGGAGTGGCATTGGTGGGTGTCCGGCTTTGCTGCTGAGCGTTTCGCTGGTGGCCGTGCCATTCTGCATCCCCAGGGGCAGCACTGGAGTTCCAGCTGCTCCTCACCGGCACTTGCTATTGTCAAACTTTTTGTTTTTTGTTTATAATTCAGCTGTTCATATAGGTGTATAGTGGTGTCCCATTGTGGTTTTAATGGACATTTTCTTCATCTCATGTTTAATGATGCTGAGCATCTTTTCATGTGCTAATTTCTCATCCACATATCTTCTCTGGTGAAGCATTTGTTTAGGTCTTTTGCCCTTTTTTTTTTTTTTTTTTTTGAGATGGAGTTTCACTCTCGTTGCCCAGGCTGGAGTGCAATGGCGCAGTCTCGGCTCACTGCAAACTCCGCCTCCCAGGTTCAAGCGATTCTCCTGCCTCAGCCTCCCAAGTAGCTGGGACTACAGGCGCCTGCCTCCACGTCCAGCTAGTTTTTGTATTTTTAGTAGAGACGGGGTTTCGCCACGTTGGCCAGGCTGGTCTCAAACTCCTGACCTCAGGTGATCCGCCCACCCCGGCCTCCCAAAGTGCTGGGATTACAGGTGTGAGCCACCGCGCCTAGCCTTTTGCCCATTTTTTGACTGGGTTATTTTCCAGTTAAATTTTGAAAGTTACATAGTTTGAATACAAATTCTTTATCAGATTTGTGATTTGCTAATGCTTTCTGCCAGTCTGTGGCTTATCTCCGCAGTCTCTTAATAGTGTCTTTCAAACAGCAGATGTTCTTGGTTTTGGTGAAGTCCAGTTTACAATTTTTAAACCATGGGCCATAGTTTCAATGTTATGTCTACGAAGAACCTTTGCCTCACCTAGGGCCACACGTTCTCTCCTGTGTTTTTTTCGGGGGGGGAGTTTTATATTTTTAGGCTTAACTTTTAGGTACATGATCTATTTTGAAAATTTTTTGTTTATAGTATGAGGAACGAGTTAAATTTAAATTGGAGGGGGGCGTATTAGTCTGTTTCATACTGCTATAAAGAACTGCCCGAGACT
The DNA here is from genome assembly GCF_024542745.1 of Macaca thibetana thibetana. Lineage (NCBI taxonomy): Eukaryota > Metazoa > Chordata > Mammalia > Primates > Cercopithecidae > Macaca > Macaca thibetana. Next base: position 1,132,142 of record NC_065578.1, read on the forward strand.
GCGTAATTTATAAAGGAAAGAGGTTTAATTGACTCACAGTTCCACCTGGCTGACGAGGCCTCAGGAAACTTACAGTCATGGGGGCTGGAAGGGGAAGCAGGCACGTCTCACATGGTGGCAGGAGAGAGAGGGGTGAGAATGCGTTTATAACAGCATCAGATCTCGTGAGAATTCACTCACTATTATGAGAACAGCATGGGGCAATCACTCCCATAATTCAGTCACTTTCCTCTCTCCACACGTCAGGATTACAATTTGAGATGAAACCTGGGTGGGGACACAGAGCCAGACTATATGAGGGGGCTTGTGTTTATCCAATTGTTATGGCCTCACTTGTTGAAAAGACTGTTCTTTCTCCAAGCAATTACCCTTGCACCTCTGTTCAAAACCAGTCGACTATAATTGTGTGTCTATTTTTGGATTATCTTGTTCCATTGGGTCTCTGTCTGTGTCCAACACCACACTGTCTTGTTACTGTACTTTATATTAATCTTGAAATCACGTGGTGTAAGTCCTTGAAATTTGTTTTTTCAAAATTGTTTTGGTCACTTCAGGTCCTTTGGATTTCCATATGAACGTTACAATCAGCTTGTCAATTTCCATTAAAAAATCTTCCTGGAATTTTGGTTGGAACTGCATTCATCCATAGATAGTTCTGGGATAATTCACATTTTAATGAAGTGTTCCAATGGTTCGTTCCCACAGTATAGAAAATACTATACTATGCTTGATGGCCAGGCGTGGTGGCTTACGCCTGTAATCTTAGCACTTTGGGAGGCTGAGATGGGTGGGTCACTTGAGGTCAGGAGTTTGAGACCAGCCTGTGTGATGCAAACTGTCTCACGCAGACTGCAGAGAATACCGTCCAGGCTGAAAGAGTGTGGGTGAGTGGCCAATGCGCAGGCAGCCTCCCTCAGAAGAGCACAGCTTTGGCTCAGCATGCAGGGAATTCCACGAGAAACATGGCTCACTGCAACCTCCGCCTCCCAGCTTCAAGAGATTCTCCTGCCTCAGCCTCCAGAGTAGTTGAGACTACAGGCGCCTGCCACCCTTCCTGGCTCATATTTTTTTTTTTTTTTTTTTTTTTGAGACGGAGTCTTGCTCTGTCACCCAGGCTGGAGTGCAGTGGCCGGATCTCGGCTCACTGCAAGCTCTGCCTCCTGGGTTCACGCCATTCTTCTGCCTCAGCCTCCCGAGTAGCTGGGACTACAGGCACCCGCCACCTCGCCTGGCTAGTTTTTTGTAATTTTTAGTAGAGACGGGGTTTCACGGTGTTAGCCAGGATGGTCTCGATCTCCTGACCTCGTGATCCGCCCGTCTCGGCCTCCCAAAGTGCTGGGATTACAGGCTTGAGCCACCGCGCCCGGCCCCTGGCTCATATTTTGTATTTTTAGTAGAGATGGGGTTTCACCATGTTGCCCTGGGTGGTCTCGAACTCCTGAGCTGAGGCGATCCACCCGTCTTGGCCTCCCCAAGTGCTGGGATTACAGGCGTGAGCCACTGGGCCCGATCAAGGTGTTGGCAGTTCTGAGGCCAATTCAAAGGCCAGGGGTCATTGTAATGAGTAGAGAAGAAAATAAAGAGAGAGGATAAAAGGCCAGAATATAAAATAAAAAAAAAAAAAAAAAAGAAAAGAAAAGAAACAAAAAAGTAAGACCAATGTAAAGCACAAAATAAGATGGTAGAAATGGATCCACATGTATCAATCATCACAACACATTTAAATAGATTAAATGTTCTAAAGAAAGTCAAAGACTGTCACTGGATAAACAGACCAAAACTGTATAACATATTGATGAAAGAAAGAAAAAGAAAGAAAAGGAAGAGAGAGAGAGAGAGAGAGAGAGAGAGAGAGAAGAAAAAAAGAAAAGAAAAGAAAAGAAAGACCTAGTTAAATGGGGAGATAATGGTTATGAATTAAAAGACTCTTTTTTTTTTTTTTTTTTTTTTTTTTTTGACAGGGTCTCTCTGTTGCCCAGGCTGCAGTGCAGTAGTGCAATCACAGCTCACTGCAGCCTCGACCTCCTGGGCTCAAGCCATCTTCCTGCCTTAGTCCCCCAAGTAGCTGGGACTACAGAGGCACATCACCACACCTGGCTAATTAAAAAAAAATTTATTAGAGATGGGGTCTCACTATGTTTCCCAGGCTGGTCTCAAACTCCTGAGCTCAAGTGATCCTCCTGCCTTGGCCTCCCGAAGTGCTGGGATTACAGGTGTGAACTGCCGCGCCCAGCCTCAATACTGTTAAGATGTCAATTCTCCCCAAATTGATCTATAGATTCAATGCTATGCCAATTAGATTCATGCTATACTTTTTGGTAGAAATAAAAAAGCCGATTCTACAATTTATGTGGAAATGTAAAGGACCTAAACTATCCTGAGGCCCTAACGCAAATATTGTGAAGAAAATAACGAAGTTGGGTGACTTACACCACCTGGCTTCAAGGCTTTGTCTGAGTCCATGATAACCAAGACAATGGCTCTGGCATAAGAACAATTAAATGGATCAATTAATCAGAAAAAAGAGGGAAGAACTATATAAGCTCATGCTTGTATGGTCAATTGACTTTCTTTTTTTTTTTTTTTTTTGAGACAGCGTTTCACTCTCATGGACGAGGCTGGAGTGCAATGGCGCAATCTCGGCTCACTGCAACCTCCGCCTCCCAGGTTCAAGCAATTCTCTTGCCTCAGCCACTCAAGTAGCTGGGATTACAGGCGCCCGCCACCACGCCTGGCTAATTTTTTGTATTTTTAGTAGATGTTGGCCAGGCTGGTCTCAAACTCTTGACCTCAAGTGATCTGCCTGCCTCGGCCTCCCAAAGTACTGGGATTACAGGTGTGAGCCACTGTGCCTGGCTAGTCAATTGATTTTTGGCACGGACAATGAATGGATCGAATGGATAGCAGAGTCCACTTGTGCCGTGGAATACACGAACACACGCCGGGGAAATGAACCTCAGCCCCGACGTCCACCACAAGCAGGAGTGAATTTGAGGTGGATCGTACACCTCAACACAAAAACGATGTCCTATGTCTTTATGACCCTGGAGGAGAAAAAATCGCCTAAAAAGCATAAAAAACAAATTCCAATAGAAACGATTGGTAAATATGCAATGACTGGACTGAAGAACTTTGATTTGAGAAAAGACATCATAAAGGGAGAGGAAGGCCCAGCCACAGACTCGAGGCAGCACCTGCAACATTCCTCAGGGACGAGGGCTGGAATCCGGGTGCATGAAGAGCTCCTATGAATGAATGAGAAGAAGACAAACAACCCCACAGAAGAACGAGGGAAAGCCTTAAACAGAGATGCCACACCAAAGAAAATACAACTTGTAAATGGGCCCATGGAAAGACACGTAATCTCATTGGTGATCTGCGAAATCACAAAGCAACATCTCAATGGCAGACTGGTGCAGACCCTCCAGACAGGCAGCCCCGGGCTGTCTGACCTCGCCCTCCTGAGGACGTGACACAAGGCCCTCAAGTCCAGTGTGGCCCTGTAGGGCCCTCTGTGACCAGGCAGAGCTGGGCTTCCGGGCTGTCCAGTAGGGCAGCTGCTGCCCACAGGTCACTGTGGAGCATGTGAAATGTGGCCCTTGTGGAGGAGGACCTGAATTTTCACTATTATTTAATTTGGATCAATTTAAGTTTAAACAGCCAGATATGGCAGTGACAGCCACACTGAACAGCACAGTCTTGTACACTGTTGGTGGGAGTGTAAACTTACACGACCACTTTGAAAAAGAACTCGGTGGGCTGGGTGAGGTGACTCATGCCTGTAATCCAGCACTTTGGGAGGCTGAAGTGGGCAGATAGCATGAGTTCAGGAGTTCAAGATCAGCGTGGGAAACATGGTGAAACCCTGTCTCTACAAAAAATACAAAAACTAGCCAGGTGTGGTGGTGTGTGCCTGTACTCCCAGCTACTCAGGAGCTGAGGCAGGAGGACTGCTTGAGCCCAGGAAGTCGAGGCTGCGGTGAGCTGTGACTGCACCACTGCACTCCAGCCTGGGCGACAGAGTGAGACCCTGTCTCCATAGAAAAAGAACTCACTTTGATATTAGCTGATGCCAGTGAGACTGGCTATGCCCTGTGATGCCGGCACGAACCCCAGCCCCGTGCCCTGTGGGAACTCACACACAGGCCTGAGGGGAAGTGCAGAGTGGCCGCGTTTGCAACAGTGTGTACCACAAACGCTCCCAAGCGTGCGCTGGCAGGACGACGGATCTAGAACCCGAGGCTCTCTCAGGAAAGGAAACGCCACGCAGTGGTGAGGACAGGAAGTGCGGCTCACACCGCAAGTGCGGCTCACACCGGCTGTGGAGAACTGGCCCAGCTCCACCCTGCGCTGCAGGGCACGTGGAACTCGCACCACGCGAAGACAGACAGGAGGAGCCCAGAGGCTTGTGGATCTCGATGTGTATGTGGGAAAACGATCACGAGAAGCAAGGAGGAGACGCAAGTGATTCCCGACGGCGGCGGGGTGGAGGGCCGGAGGCGTGGGGAGGGTAGGACCCGCCTGTTTTCTCGGCGCCTCTTCCCACTGGTGCAAATCTAACAACAGCCACAGCTGTGGAGCTAGACAGAAGCCCCCGCAGCCCGGCCGCTCCAGGGGGCACCGCAGAGCCTCTTCCGCACCCCGTGTGGCCCGTGCTGGGCCTGCTGGGCCGATGCTGGAGGGGCCTGCAAGTCTTCTGTTAGTGTCAACGTGAGCACACCCTTCAGCGCACTCCAAAAACAACACTCAGTGGCACATACGAGTATTTTCTTGCTTAACTGTCACTGAACATCGAAGGCCTGGGGAAATTCTCTCCTTTCCAATCCTCCCCTGGGCCCCTCAGCCCCCTGGAATGCTGCCCTGGGGCCCTCGCTGCCCGCCCACCCTGCCTTGGCCTGGCAACCCGGCTCACCTGTGGGCTGCTCCTCCTCCTGCTCCTTGTCCAGCTTCTCCAGCTCCTTCCGGCTCTGCATGTCCGCCTGGGAGGACTCTGTGCCCTCTAGCTGCTGCTCAGATATGCTGGTGGCAGCTTTGTCATACAAGCTTTTATCTTCGTAGGTCAGGATGCTGCTCTGGAGAGGAGAATCAACGTCCTGGCTTGGGAGGTTTCCCACCTCCTTCCCCCAGTCAGCTGCCCAGACTCCCACGAGGACAGGCCGTGTCAGGGGCTGGGCCCTGGCTCCAGCGTGGCCCCTCAGCTGCCTCCTCGGCTGCCTGCTCTCGTCTCACCCGTCCTGGTTGTGGGATCACAGCAGCAGCTCACCCAGAGGCTCAGGGTCACCCCTCAGCCTCCCTCGCTCTAGCCGGGTGGGCATGGCTGTGCTGCCCCAGCCTGGGAGTGTGAGCTGCATCTTCCTCTTGGTCCGATCCTCCTTCCTCCTCGGCTGGCTAGAGGCTGAGCCTACTCTCCACCTGAGCCCTGAGACACCCATACCCGGGACAGGACAAGACGCGCTCACACTTGGAACGGGTGCAGCTGCAGCCATGGAATGCGACTGTCCAGCCTTCCCACCCCCACGCCTGGGGCTTCAGAGACGTGTCGGGGGAGGCTGGGTCTCCTGGGGCGCTCAGGCCTGGAGCTGCTGGCCAGCGCCCCTGCTGCTATGTGCCTGAGAAAGGGAGTGTCCTGCTGCCGCTGCCCCTGAGGCCAGGTGACCAGGTGTCCTGTGGAAGCTGGTCTCTTCTGCTTAGGCTGATTTGAGGAGGCCCCCACACTGCCCTCCTCCCAGGCCCACTGTTGACATCCTCATATTGTCACCCCTGTTCACCCACATGGGACTGGATTTGGGGAGCAGGGCCCCACAGTCCCCCATGGCTGAACGGCACACTCACTAATTTCAGGATGGACTGGGAGTCGTCCGTCTCGCAGGGCTCTGAAGCTGGCAGGAACTTGAAACTCGTGCCCAAGCCCCCAGTGTTGGTCAGTGTGATGGTCCGAGACGCGGTCTCTCCCACCACGTAGCTGCCGAAGTCAATGAGCTCCTTGTCGAGGGACAGCTGCCAGAGGACACAGAGTGAACCCAGGGCCACCGTGCCAGGCCCACAGGGTGCCCAGCGCGAGGGCTGCACGTGGCTCCAGGCAGGGCTGCCGTGGGCATTTGTGCGCGTTGTGCACCGCACAAGCAGGTACACAATTCAACCCGGAAGTCAGGCGTGTATTGCTCATGACAAGGTGCGGCAGGCGAGTCTGGTTTTAGGAACATCAAGGCAGGAACCCCCTTGCCAAGGAGTAACAAGGGTTCGGTGAGAGGACGCAGGGCCTAGACAAGGAGCCGGACATGGGACTCTGGTGAGAGGATGCAGGGCCTAGACAAGGAGCCGGACATGGGACTCTGGAGTTCCTGAGTGTGGATGGCGTCATTCCTGGGCGCGGTCAGCCGGACTCTGGATGCAGGGACCCAGGGAGTGTCCTTCCAGAATGGGAGCACGCCCTCCGTGGCGGTGCCTCACCATGCCCGTCGTGGGCCACAGGCCACAGAAGCTCTGGCGCTGGCTAAGGATGCAGGCCTGGGCCACACCTCGGCTCTGCCCAGGGGCCCCTCCTCGGGAGGCTTTTCTGGGCTCTGAGTTTGGAGGCCCAGGGGCCCCCCACTCTGTGCTCCTGCTCCAGGGGCAGGACCAGGGGCCGCCGACGCAAATGGACGTGGTTCACAGAGGGCGGCCGGGGTCCAGCCAGGGGAGGCCGCCTCCTTCCCCCTGCGCCGCCTGGGCCCTGCTCTCCCCTCGTTCAGACAGGGCTTTACTGTTTTTACAGTCCCCAGCCTGGATGCTCCCCTGGGAGAAGCCCCTGCTCAGGGGAGCCGAGGGCCTCGGTGCTCCTGTCACAGAGGAGCACTTGACACTGTAGAGACCAAACGCGGGAGAGGCCGGGGCAGCTCTGGCCAGGACACCCAGGGCCACGCTGGGCACGTGCTCCGTGACGCTGATCTGGAGTGGAGCCGGCCAGCACCAGACTCCTGCCGCGCTCCCAGGCTGAGCAGGAGAGAGCCGGAGCCCGGCCGTCGCTGGGGCGGGGACTTCCTGCTGCCCCAGCCCTGGTGCTCCATGTCCTGGGCCTGAGTCTTGGTTCACCAAGAACCCGCACAGCGGAGTTGCCACCTGGACCGCGACTGCTCTGAGGAGAAGGCGGCAGCCACAGGGCAAGGGGCTGCTCGGGCGCCCTAGGACGGTGGCGGTTCCTGCATGAACCCCAGCGGGGCCACGGCTGCCAAGGCCACGGCAAGGCCACTTGAGTGCCGAGAGGAAGGGAGACTAAAGTGACTGGAACACACTAAATATGCAAACGTTGGCGAATCTACGAAGAAACTGAGAGGAAAAAACTTCTCTCTCCACCACCATCAGTGACTCTGATTGCAGCAGCCCCTCCCCACGGCGACACGCGGCGAAGGTGGAAGCACACGACAGAGAAAGTTACACGGTGCTCATCAAAGGTGGCTGGGGGCAGCGTGGCCTGGACCACGGGCGACCATGAGGGCGTCTGCTGATCTTGCTGGGGGTGGGGGGACACAGCGCGGCCTCTGCCCTTCACCTGCCCCAGCTTGTTCCTCCTCTAATGCAGGGATGGGCCTCTCCCTGTCCCGCCGACGCAGGCCTGGGCTGTGGGACTTGCCTTGGCCCGTGAATTCTTAGGAGATATGATGTCCCCACCGTCCTCTGGGAGATGCTCGTGCTGCCGTAGCTGCCACGCTGGAGTCCAGCCGGGACAGGGCCGGCCGCAGGGGGCCTCACACTCGCAGCTGAGCCAGGAGCCGCTTGCTGTGTGGCAGGTGCAGTGCGAGCTGATTACTCGGCAGCCGTGGGCGAGGGGGGGTGAACAATGGTGTGTGGGTTTCTGGTTTATTGGAGATGCATGCTGAAGTTTCTGAGGGTGGAGCGTTGACATTTTACCAATGTACTTTGAAATGGATCAGCAACAGATACAGCAGTTGCTGGACCAAGCAAAGGTGTCCAAGGCCGACAATGTGGGGTCTGGGACGATGCGGGGTCCAGGATGATGCGGGGTCTGGGTTGTAGGCACCTGGAGCCTCGTTCTGCTGTTCTGTTTTCCACTATGCTTGAAATTTTTCTTAATTAAAAAGAATCAAGGGTGACCCCCCTCCAAGAGCTGTAGGAAGGACTGGAGCCTTCTCAGATGGATGTTAAGGTTTCCTCTGAGGCACGGGCCCTGCAGTCTGGGATCCACACGGAGCAGGGTTTGTCTCATTTTTCCAGTGCTGGTCCGAGTGCCCCACGTTCGAGACCCCCACCCAAGCAAGGTCCGGCTCAGGCCCACCTAAGCTGCTGTTGGAAGAAGGGGCTCGGCCCCTGGTGGAGATTGGAGCCTCCCCCTGGTCCCCGCCCTACCTGCACCCCCTCCCAGGAGATGCCGTCCCACTGGAGTTCCCAGCCAGGATGCCCCGAGAAATGCTGGCTCGGACACCTTTGAACTCACCGAACATTTCTTTGTTGAACATTTCAATGGAACTGAAAACTCGCCCGTCTGAGCCAAAAATGAGATATTTCCTTCTAGATCTTTGTTTATCTAAGAAATAAAATGACCCCAACCACCATAAACTTCTGTAACTTTTGTGTGTTTTCTTTCTTTTTTTGGACAGGGTCTGGCTCTGCTGGCCAGGCTGGGGTGCAGTGACACCTTCTCGGTTCACTGCAACCCCCCTCCACCCACCCGCACCTGGGGTCCAAGCGATCCTCCCACCTCAGCCTCTCGACTAGCTGGGATTACAGACATGCGCCACCACACCTGGCTAACTGTATTTTTTGTAGAGACGGGGTCTCGCCATGTTGCCCAGGCTGGTCTTGAGCTTCTGGGCTCAAGCGACCCTCCCACCTCAGCCCCCCGAAGCGCTGGGATTACAGGCATCAGCCACCACTCCCGGCCCTTCTGTAACTTAAGCCCGTTACACGTGCTGTGGCTGCCTGGGCCGGGGCCACCTGCCACCCGCCCAGCTCGGGTGACCCCAGGGGAAGGAGTCCGCAGAGGGTATTTCAGGAGGGCCGCACACTGGCAGGGCTTCCTAGAACATCCCAGCCCTCCCGACTTAGACCCGAGAGTGCATGCCCTCGGCCACTAATGCAGAGGAGCTGCGCTGCGGTTCTGCCCGACATTTCAGGAATACGTCGAGTGTATTTTTGGGACTAAAACAGCAAAACGGGCCTGCGTGATCCTCACTGAGAGGCCAAGTGCATCCTTCCTCCATCACGGTCTGCACCACCATGCCCGATCACGGGCTCCACCCACTGCCACCTCTCCTTTGAGAGAGAACGACCCCTTTGACTCACCATGGGCTTGAAGGTGACAAGCACTTCGCAGGACATCCCGGCGGACAGGGGGCCCGGGGGGTCAAAGCTGCAGGACATGACCCATAGCACACGGGGGTTAGAGCTGCAGAGGGTGAACGCTCGCCTCGCCACCCGGAGCGCAGTCAGGCTGGGTCTCCCGGCCTCCTCCCCGCCCTGGCCCTGCACCTCGACCTCCTCCCCGCCCCGGCCCTGCACCTCTGCCACCTTCACTCGGGGGAGGGCTGGGTCTGCTGTGTTCCCTGCTGACCCTGGTACCTGGCAGGCAGGGGACGCTCCAGTATGTGCGAATATTTGTGGAGTGAGGGAGTTAATCAATGAAGGCGTGAGGCAAGTCCCCAGGCCAACTGCCAGGAAGTGGGACCCCGCGGCTCGGTGAGGGCCACAGTTCCCCTGGGCACAGGTGCCAGGCCTGGGACCAGGGTTCCAGGGCTTTGATACCAATATGGGGCCAGGGGCCTGTGGGCAGGAGCCAGGAAGAGAGCTGGAACTGGGAGCCCTGAGACAGCCGGGACCCTCGACTCTCTCAGCCTCTTTCAGGGAAAGAACCAGAAAAACAGCCCCCACTGCACAGGCCCTTTGAGGGAGCTGGTCTGTCTTGGCCCAGATCAGGGTGAGGGAGCATCTCCCCAAGGAATTCCTGACGCCAGGCTGATTTCACAAGGTTGGATTTTACCTAATGTGCTTGGTTTGGAAATGCGCAAGCTACAGTTTTAGTGTAAAAGTGTGTCCCTGGCTGGCAACGTTCCTGCGGCACCAGGAGAAGCAAAACCCGAAGCTCCTCCGATTGGAAGGGAAACGCTTCGGTGCCAACAGCACAGAGCCCGGGACGGAGCCGCCGGGGAGAGCAGCGGATCCGAGGGTGGATGTGCGCGCCTCACACACACCAGCACAGCAGAGTGCGGGGCCGAGCTCCAGACGCTTCAGACGACACGAGTGTGGAGTGGAGAAGTTAGAGGACGTGTGGATAAAACGGTTAGAGACAGAAATAGAGAATTCCAGACGTGAGAAAAGAACAAGACACTGTCAAGAAATGCAGACTCATCCAAAACAGAGCTTGGCATTTTTAGAAATGAGAGACAGGGCAGCTGAGTAAGAAGCTCACTAAGCAATCTCAACCGTTGATTAGCAGCACTAAGGGGACAAGGGGTGAACCGAGCGGCACCTAGAGCACCACCCAATGTGAAAAAGAGACAAGAAATTTCCCACCCGATGGGGAGGTTTCAAAAGGAGAAGCAGGAGGGCAGAGCCAGAGAATGAATAGGGGAGGGGCAATGCCGCAGGGGCTGGGGCTGAGAAGTTCCCAAAATTGTTCATAGATCTGAATCTTCAGATTCAAGAGTACAATGAGGTCTAAGAAAAATCAGCCCACACCGACGCACAGCGGAGCTGCAGGACGTTAAGGATGAGAGAATCTCGGAGCAAGCAGGAGGAAAGCCAGGCATCCTCCAAAAACCCAGCACCTGGACCGAGGCCACCTCTCACTCCAGCAACAAGAGACAGAGGGCAGGAGACTGGTGGCCTCAGCCTGTCCATAAGAAGTTCTCATCCCAGCACGGGGAGGAGTGCCTCGGTGGCTGAGAGCACAGCGACCACCTAAACCCACCTCTGCACGCGGCCCCCAGAAGCCACATGGATCAATAAGAGAAACAGGTGGGCCGCAGAAATCCCAGGCCTTCAGCGTGACTAGAGGACACAGAACCCCCAGACTTAAAAGTAACCGTAAGGTGAAAAGCAAACACCGACCCCCAGCATGCACTCTCCACGCCCGCCCTCACAGAGCGCTACACGGATCTGAAAAACTGCAGGGAAGCGAGGAAGGAGGTGGGAACAAAGATGCTAAGGCTGACCTAAAATCAGCTCTCCAAAGAGAACGTCACAGCCTCCACGGGAAGACACCAAGTCCTAGCGAGCCAGTGCTGATGTCAGGGAGGGGCCATCAGAGCCCACGCACCCCTCGCCCGCCCCTGGGGCAGCCTCAGGAAGACGCCTGGTGGGAGAAGAGGAGGCCCCTCTGCAACCTGGGCAGCAAGGGGGGAATTAGGATCCTGCCCTTGCTGACCCTCATTTGAGAAGCTGCACTTCACAATGCTCCCAGGAGTGGAAACTCCTGAACTGGGAATCTGAAAGCCATCCTGGACCTACAAACCTGTCCACAAAGAGAAAACTGGCAGGAAACAGGAAGTAGAAGAGAAAGAACTTTCTTAAAAATAAAGTCAGTTAGGCCGGGTGCTGTGGCTCACGCCTGGAATCCCAGCACTTTGGGAGGCTGAGGCAGATGGATCACCTGAGGTCAGGCGTTCATGACCAGCCTGGCCAACACGGTGAAACCCCGTCTCTACTAAAAACACAAAAAATTAGCCAGGCGTGGTGGTGGGCACCTGTTATCCGAGCTACTCGGGAGGCTGAGGCAGGAGAATCGCTTGAACCCGGGAGGCGGAGGTTGCAGCGAGCCAAGATCGCACCACTGCACTCCAGCCTGGGCAACAAGAGTAAAACTCCATCTCAAAAAAAAAAAAAAAAAGTAAGTTGTTAAGGAGCAGAAGAAAAGAGAAACATTGCAGAAAACACAGAAAAGGCCGTCGGAGGGAAAAATGAAGAAAAATAAAATAGAAAAGAAAGCAGGCCCCACAGGTGCACACCTGTAATCCCAGCACTTGGGGAGGCCGAGGCAGGTGGACCACTTGAGTGCAGGAGTTTGAGACCAGCCTGGGAAACATGGTGAAACCCTGTCTCTACAAAAAATAGAAAAATTAGCCAGGCATAGTGGCACACAACTGTGGTCCCAGTTACTCAGGGGGCTGATGGACATGGGAGGATTGCTGGAGCCCGGGAAATTGAGGCTGCAGTGAACTGAGATCGTGCCACTGCACTCCAGTCTGGTTGACAGAGCAAGACCCTGTCAAAAACAAAACAAACAAACAAACAAAACCAGAAAAGAAAAAAAAAAAAGGAAAGAAAGAAAAGGAAAGCAGAAAGCATTAAAGGCAACCAGAAGGAAAACAGTAGACAGGAAGGACCAGCAAGGAAGATCCAACACACACCTACGTGAGGTCTGCAAGAAAGCAAATGGAAACATTGTTAGAGTGAAAGCACAACCATAGTTCAAGGAAGCAGTGCTGAAATGAAGACAGCTTTCACCTTGACACTGAAAACACTGGCTGTCAGGGAAAACTTATCAGAATGGTCAACATCAAAATGTAACAATACAAAAGGAAACTTTGGCCGAGCGTGGTGGCTCATGCCTGTAATCCCAGTACTTTGGGAGGCTGAGGCAGATGGATTGCCTGAGGTCAGGAGTTCGAGACCAGCCTCGGCAACATGGTAAAACCCCGTCCCTACTAAAAATATAAAAATTAGTTGGGCGTAGTGGCAGGTGCCTGTAATCCCAGCTACTGGGGACGCTGAGGCAGGAGAATCTCTTGAATCCAGGAGGTAGAGGTTGCAGTGAGCCGAGACCACGCCATTGCACTCCAGCCTGGGCGATAGAACAAGACTCCATCTCGAAAAAAAAAAAAAAAAAAGGCAACAAAACAAAACAAAGAAAAACAAAAGGAAACTTGGGCAGCCAGGCAAAAGCTCCAGCCATTCGTGAAGGGAAATGGGCTTGGTCTCAGATGACTTTGACACAAGAAGACAGAGGAGCCCCCTCTACAAAATCTTTGTGAAAATCGGAACTGAGGGCTTATGCCCAGACAGAGCCTGTTCCAGCCGTTCTGAACACGAAGGGAGCTATGGCCGGGCGCGGTGGCTCAAGCCTGTAATCCCAGCACTTTGGGAGGCCGAGACGGGCGGATCACGAGGTCAGGAGTTCGAGACCATCCTGGCTAACACGGTGAAACCCCGTTCTACTAAAAAATACAAAAAACTAGCCGGGCGAGGTGGCGGGCGCCTGTAGTCCCGGCTACTCGGGAGGCTGAGGCAGGAGAATGGCGTAAAAACCCGGGAGGCAGAGCTTGCAGTGAGCTGAGATCCAGCCACTGCACTCCAGCCTGGGTGACACAGCGAGACTCCGTCTCAAAAAAAAAAAAAAAAAAAAAGAAGGGAGCTATGAACCTCCTGCTGTCCCTGCATCGCGTCCCTCCCCACCTGAGCCGTCCTCTTACTCAACGTGGATGAAGTCCCGGAGGTGCTCCTCCACGCCCACCAGCTTGCAGTAGTTGATCGTGTAGGTGGTGTTTACCAACGTGATCTTTTTCTTGTACACTTTGCCAATATCAAAGTCCTGGGAAAAGTCAAGGCAGTAGCTTCAGAGCGGGTCAGAGGGGGCTGTGCTGTGAGCACCGAGGCAGCTTTGTCTCAGGGTAACCACTGGTGAGCGTTTGCCAACTAGGGAGAGGTTCCCAGGGAACAATGTCCGAGGTTTCTCCCAGAATCGAGAAGGCCCCGGGGGTGCACGAAGGACAGGGTGTGGGGCGGAACCTGTCTCATAAGAGCCTTCGCGACTTGAGGCAGGATGGGACCTTGCTGGGGCTCAGCGGGTGGGAGTGAGAGAGAACGCTCAGACACTGTGGGTTCCAAGGTGGGTCCCTGACTCCATGGATGGACCTGAACTGGGGTAAAATACCGGAGCCCACGGGCCGCTGTGTCTCGCAGAGTTTGGCGGAGGCATCCAGGCACCAACCTCAGCCTCGCATGTTCCCACCTTGTCCCTGTTACATCCCTGTCCTGAGGCTCAGGGGCCCCCTCTGCCCCAAGTGGCACAGGGCTTTTGGGGCCATGGCACTCCCATTGCTCAGGATTTGCCCTTCAGACTGGTGTCCAGCCCTCCATGGAGATGAGGCCCTCTCTCCCTCCACCTCCTTGGAGAGAAGGTCCACACCTGGGCCTGTGTCTCCTGAGGAAGCCCCAGGGTTTTCCAGCGTTAAAAAGCAAAAGGCAGGCCGGGCGCAGTGGCTCATGCCTGTAATCCCAGCACTTTGGGAGGCCGAGGCGGGTGGATCACGAGGTCAGGAGTTCGAGACCAGCCTGGCCAACATGGTGAAACCCCATCTCTACTAAAAATACAAAAATTAGCTGGGCGTGGTGGCAGGCACCTATAATCCCAGCTACTTGGGAGGCTGAGGCAGGAGGATCGCTTGAACCTGGGAGGCGGATGGAGGTTGCAGTGACCCGAGATTGTGCCATTACACTCCAGCCTGGGCAACAGAGTGAGAGTCTATCTCAAAAAAGAAAAAAAAAGCAAAAAGTGCCAGGGATCGGGCTGCAGCGGGGCTCCCCGTGCTGCCGCCTGTCCCCTGCCGTCCCGCGCTGCCGCCTGTCCCCTGCCTGTCCCGCGCTGCCGCCTGTCCCCTGCCGTCCCGCGCTGCTGCCTGTCCCCTGCCGTCCCGCGCTGCTGCCTGTCCCCTGCCGTCCCGCGCTGCCGCCTGTCCCCTGCCTGTCCCCTGCCGTCCCGCGCTGCTGCCTGTCCCCTGCCGTCCCGCGCTGCCGCCTGTCCCCTGCTGTCCCGCGCTGCCTGTCCCCTGCCTGTCCCCCGCCGTCCTGCGCTGCCACCTGTCCCCTGCCTGTCCCCTGCCTGTCCCCTGCCTGTCCCCTGCCTGTCCCCTGCCTGTCCCACGCTGCCGCCTGTCCCCTGCTGTCCCCTGCCTGTCCCGCGCTGCCGCCTGTCCCCTGCCTGTCCCGCGCTGCCGCCTGTCCCCCGCCGTCCCGCGCTGCTGCCTGTCCCCTGCCGTCCCGCGCTGCTGCCTGTCTCCCTGCTCCTCCTGGCCCAGCTCGGGCTCACCTTGAAGTGCAGGAGCTCTGGTTTGCTGTTGAAGGGGCGACCTTGGAACTCACGCCCCAGCACCACCTGCTTGTGGACCACCCTGCTCCGCAGTCTCTCCACCGTTCGCGCCAGGATGTCCTTGTCCATCTTCGTCCCGCCCACGGGCTTTCGGTCCACGTCCTCCTTGGGCACCTGGGGGTCACAGGGACAGAGGCTGGGGCTGTCAGCGGCTCCACCCGGGCGGCGCTGGTGGCAGCTCAGAGGCGAGGGTGGCGGTTAGCGGAGCACGGACAGCCCAGCCCCACCAGCCTCCACCAGCCCCGGGAAGAGCCCCACGGCCCGGGAGTTGCTCTGAGTTGCTCAGAAAAGGCCCCGATGGACCGACTGACTCTCTGCTCCGTTGACAAGGCGGGGAGCCCTCGCTTCCGAAAAAGGGAAACCAGGAAACAAAGAAAAGCAGACGGCTCCGGATTCAGGTGGATTTCTGGGAAAGATGTGGAGGGAACTTTCCAGATTCGCTAAACCAGGACAAGAGGAGGGTTTCGAAAGGTTCTGCAGGAAGCAGTTTCTCGAGCGGGCAGTGTCAGCACACACTGGGCTTCTCAAGATGAAACGCCGCTTCCCTGGCCAACACCAGCAGCCGGGAAGATCAGAACTGAAGAGCCCTGAACTGTCCCTTTGGAAGCTGCGTGGACTCTGCCTGGGTCCTGGCTCTGGGCTGCCCCTGCTGGTGCCGGTGCCCGTGCCCGGCAGCCGGGCAGCCTCCTCCCTGGCTTCCTGGGGGGTGCCACCTGGGACCCTCCTCTTGTCCAGAGGCAGCCTTCTCCCTTGGGGTTCCCCAGTGTGCGGGTGGTGGCTCCGCCTGGCCTGTCTTGTTCACCACCCTGGTCAGCCCGGCATCCTCAGAAACAGCAGAACCAGGTGGCCTTTGCCCTGACAGTAGAGGTGGCGAACGCTTACAGAAACCGGGCGGCGGGCGTTGCCCTCCCACGTGGGACAGGACCACAGCCTGAGCCACGCTGCTGCGGAGACCGTGTCTTGCTGCACCTGCTCTTTCAGAGGCGGAGGAACCCCGGCGCCAGATGGGGCGCGTTTCTTACAAAAGGCCGTCAGTGAAAGTTTGCACGCTTCTTCCAGAAAGACGCTTCTCCACCAGTACGTGGAGTAGCTCAGAGTCATTCCCTCAGCCTTTCAGCCTCGGAGCCCCGCCGTCCCACCCCGTTACACCACGGTGACGGAGCTGTCTGTCGTCGAGCACGTGTGGTGCCCTCCAGGCTCCGCGAAGTGGGAAAGGCATGAGTGTGGAGAGGGAGGCGGGGGGCGTCGACGAGCAGGAGGGGGTGACAGGAGATGGCGGGCACAGCCAGGAGAAGCCTCAGAGCAGCCGGTGTGGGCGGGGCAGGTGTGGGAGGTGGGGAGCCGGCGACAGAGGGCCGGGATCCATCTGCAGGCGTCTAAAGGAGCAGGAGCTGGTACCTGGTATGGCTTGTAGTCTTCGTTCCAAAGCCCAGAGATCTCGGGCTCAGCTAACGTCTCCTCCTCTGAGCTGGCCCCGGCGTCCCCCTGGATGAGCTCACTGGAGATGACGTCCACCAACCGAGAGGGCCCGGGGCCTGCAGCAGCCTCGTAGTCCTGCAGTCGGGGAGAGGAACGTCATGAAGACACATTCATGACAGAGAACAGGGGAGAGAAACTCGGCCCAGCTCCCGCTGGTACGGCCCACTGCCTGCCCCTGTTCTTCTGCCTCATGTACTCTGCATGGAGATAGCGGTGCACACGGTTTTGTAACTTTTTCTACTTGAAATATAAGTATTTTAATACATTATTAAATATTTTTCTACAATGCTCGGAAGAGTCTGCAAAAAACGTCCTTTGATAGGAAAATGTTCTAATTCACGGACTGGAATCCCTGGCGCTGGTCCTCAGGCACTCATCTGTTCTCATTTTTTTTTTTTTGTTTTTTTGAGACGGAGTCTCGCTGTGTCTCCCAGGCTAGAGTGCAGTGGCGTGATCTCGGCTCACTGCAAGCTCCGCCTCCCGGGTTCACGCCATTCTCCTGCCTCAGCCTCCCGAGTAGCTGGGACTACAGGCGCCCACAACCGCGCCCGGCTAATTTTTTGTATTTTTAGTAGAGACGGGGTTTCACCATGGTCTCGATCTCCTGACCTTGTGATCCGCCCGCCTCGGCCTCCCAAAGTGCTGGGATTACAGGCGTGAGCCACCGCGCCCGGCCACATTTTTTTTTTTTTTTTTGAGATGTAGTCTTGCACTGTCACCTGGGCTGGAGTGCAGTGGCGTGATCTCAGTTCACTGCAACTTCCATCTCCCGGGTTCACATGATTCTCCCGCCTCAGCCTCCCAAGTAGCTGGGATTGCAGGCGCCCGCCACCATACCTGGCTAATTTTTTGTATTTTTAGTAGAGACAGGGTTTCACTATGTTGGCCAGGCTGGTCTCGAACTCTTGATCTCATGATCCACTCACCCTAGCCTCCCAAAGTGCTGGGATTACAGGTGTGAGCCACCGCACCTGGCCCGGTTCTCCTTTCTGGGGATATAAGCCATGCCCGGGAAAAGCCCCAGGCTGACCCCGGGGGGATGGCTGTGGTGGTTTCCTCAGAATGAGTCTGGGGACTGGGCCTTGCCCATCTGCTCTGGCGCTGTCCCAGGCCTGCCGGAGAAGGGAGCACTCAGCCGGGTGGACAGGGTTCCTCTTCCTGGGGACCGTCTTTTTTTTTGGTTTTGTTTTTTTTTTTTTTTTTGAGACGGAGTCTCGCTCTCTCCCCCTGGCTGGAGTGCAGTGGCACGATCTCGGCTCACTGCAAGCTCCGCCTCCCGGGTTCCTGCCATTCTCCTGCCTTAGCCTCCCAAGTAGCTGGGACTACAGGCACCCGCCACCGCGCCCGGCTAATTTTTTGTATTTTTAGTGGAGGCAGGGTTTCACCGTGGTCTTGATCTCCTGACCTTGTGATCCGCCCACCTCGGCCTCCCAAAGTGCTGGGATTACAGGCGTGAGCCACTGCGCCCAGCCCCCTGGGGACCATCTTATGGAGCGACAGACAGGAAGTCTGGACGGGGCAGCGCACTGCTGTCTGCTGTGACCCGCACAGTGATACAGGTGGTGCCACAGAAAATCACGGGAGCAGCTCACGGTGGGGGGCTGGGGGCAGGGGAGGCTTCTCTGGAGCAAGGAGGGCAGCAGGGCGCTCCCGGCAGAGGCATCGGCAGGTGCCAAGGCCCCGGCGTGAGACGGGCAGTGACGGGTGGATGGGGCAGAGGCTTGGCCCGAGCACTGGGAGCTGGGGAGCAGGAAAGGACCTTCTCTGGTGAGAAGCTCTACAGGGCCAGGCAAGGTGGTCCCAGCCTGGTGGGCAGCAACACTGCTGGGGGTGAAGCCAGGAGGACACAGGACCCTTGCTGGGGATGCTGCGGCCATGGGCCTCTCTCATGTGGTGGGTCTGTGGTGGGTCTTGTCCCTTTGCCCCTGAGCTGAGTGGCGGCCACTCAGCGGGCTCAGCAACCCCCTGCAGGTGGCCGTGGTGCTGAGGTCCTCAGAGGATGTCTCACCACACCTGAGCCCTGAGGCCCCACCTGCCCTCCACAGGTGTGTGGCGTTTGCTCACCAGTGTGTACGTGTTGGCTGGGGCTGTGGTCTTCTCCTCGCAATAGTCGGAGATGTAGTTCCAGGTCTTGTCCCTCAGGGTCGGCCGGTGAGTGGCCTTGGTCGGGGGACGCTGTTTCTTTCTTTTTTCCTCCTCAGCCTCCTCTTTTAGAATCCGACTGACGATCTCCTGCTTTCTGAGCTTCTGCTCCTCCTCAAAGGCCCTGCGTGGAGTCGCTTCTCAGAAAAGTGTGAGAGGTCCCCTGCCTCCACCTTGCCCCAGGTGGGACGGCGCCCGGCAGCCCCTCCCTAGCGCCATCCTAGAGGCTCCATCCTGCCCAGCAGGGCTCTTGGGGTGGGAACTTCCTGGTCCTGGGGCTAAACACAAGCTCCAGTGGGGAGCAGATGGGCAGAGGCCAAGCTGGAGATTCTAGGCTTAAACCCCAGCCCTGCCCAGCCCTGCCCAGCCCATCCCTGCCAAGCCCAGTCCTGCCCAGTCCTGCCCAGCCCTGCCCAGCCCAGCCCTGTCCAGCCCAGCCCTGCCCAGCCCAGCCTAGCCCTGCCCAGCCCTGCCCAGCCCAGCCCAGCCTTGCCAAGCCCTGCTCTGCCCAGCACTGCCCAGCCCTGCCCTGCCCAGCCCTGCCTTGCAGAGCCCTGCCCTGCCCAGCTCAGCCCAGCCCTGCCCGGCCCAGCCCTGCCCAGCCCAGCCCGGCCCACCCTAGCCCATCCCTGCCAAGCTTAGCCCTGCCCTGCCCAGCCCAGCCCATCCCTTCCAAGCCCAGTCCTGTCTAGCCCTGCCAATCCCAGCCCTGCAAGCCCAGCCCTGCCTAGCCCTGCCCAGCCTGGCCTGCCCACTTAGCAACCCAGTCCCCCAGCAGCCTTGGCCGCCCCGAGGCTTCTTCCCAGCCCTTGTTTCTAGGCTGGCGTGGGGCTGCCACTGAGGGTAGCCCCAGGGCTGAAGATGTTCATCCACTCACTGCAGCTGCACCTCCCCGGTGCCTCCTACATGCCAGGCCTGCGCCAGGCTAAGGGATGTGTAGGCGTCGCTGCCAGGACCCCCCCACAAGGTGGGCAGGCTGATGGGTGGTGGAGAACTCTGATCGTGACTCGGGGGTGGGGAGGACGCACTCAGGGCTCTGTGGCACCCAGAGGAGGATGCCTTGCCCAGCGAGAGGGCCAGGAGCCCCCACCCAGGCACATCCTCAGCAGTGACTGGCCAGGGCCGTGGACGGGGGGACTGGGATGGGGAGAAAGGGCCAGGCTCCCGGGATGAGGCAGCTTCGGGCAAAACCCAGGACAGGCTCCCTGGAGACTTCCGGGTGGGCCAGGAAAGAGCCCGCCAGTCCCTCCTCCTGAGAAGTCAGAACAGGAGCCAGAGGCTCTCGAGAGGGGCCGGGGTTTCAGGGTCTCAGAGGGGAGAAGGGGCCGAGGGTTGGGCATGGACTGGAGTAGGGGCAGGGCTGGGCAGGCTGAGTCAGGCCCAGGCAGGGCAAGGGTGGTGGCCTGGAGCCCCTGTTCCTGTGCCCCACAGCCGCCTGAGTGGGGGCCCTGGGAGAGAGAGCAGCTTTGCTTAATGTAAAGCCGAGCCCCCTTGGCTCTCCCTGCACCCACTGACTGGGCAGGTGCCTCCCAGTGGCACCTCTGCCACCACCCTCACCTCTTCTGGGCCTCCAGCTCCTGGCGCCGGCGCTGGTGGACAAGGTGCCTGAACGCATCCCCGCCCTGGGCCAGAATCGCCTTCTTCTCAGCCTGGACCCTCTGCTCCGCCAGCTCTGCCTTGGCATGGTCCCATGCTTGGAACTTCCGCAGTGTGTCCTTGGAAATAGAGAGCACTGAGGTGACAATGTCAGCACATGCGGGAACACACACATGCTCACACCTGCACACATGCACACATGCGCACACACCTATGCTCATACATGCAAACCTGCACACACGTGCTCACACCTGCACACATGCACACATGCGCACACACCTATGCTCATACATGCAAACCTGCACACACATGCTCACACCTGCACACATGCACACATGCGCACACACCTATGCTCATACATGCAAACCTGCACACACGTGCTCACACAGGCACACTTGGACGCATGTGCACACATGCTCACACACGCACACACACGGTCACACATGCACACACACACGGTCACACATGCACACATGTGCACCACATACGCTCATACATGCAAACCTACACACACATGTGCACACATGCTCACACATGCACACCTAGACACGTGCACACACACATGCAAACCTGCACACACACATGCTCACACACTGGGCCTTAAACCAACATTGACGTCTGCAGACCCCGCGGGAGACAGCTGGCAAATTGTCCGCACAACCCAAGCGTGGGGCTGGGGCTGTCCCTGCACGTCACCTGCCCGCCTCTGCCCCTCACCTCTGAGCCTTTGCAGATTCTGTTCCCACCCTTCCCACCATTTTCTCAGCCTGAAACCCCAGCCTTGGGCCCAGGGCATGGCCTCGAGGCGCCCGGGCCCGCCATGTGTCTCCTCCAACAAGACCAGGCCCCATGGGAGCAGGGCTGGGCTGCCTGCTCCTGCCTGACTCCAGTGCCTGGCCCTGACCCACATAGAACCCGTGGGCAAATCTGTGGCACAGGCTTGGGAAGCCTCCAGGGGCCACCAAGTGTGTGGGTCAACCCTGGACACCCGAGGACACAGGTCTGGCACCCAAGGAGCAGGGGCCCAGGGACGGACCCTGGCAAGGGCTGAGGGAGAGGCCGGGGGGGGCTGCGGGGGCTTACCCGGTTCGCGGAGATGCTGCCCTTCAGTGCCACCACCGCGTCCATGCGTCGCCTCATGTGCTCCTGGCACTTCATCTCCTCCTTCTTCTCTTGCTCTCGGATTCTGAGGAAGGACATTTAAACATTTTTGAGGCTCTGTCATCCAGGCTGGCGAGCAGTGGTGCAATCACAGCTCCCAGGCCCAAGTGATCCTCCTGCCTCAGCCTCAGCCTCCCAAAGCGCTGGAATCACAGGTGTGCGCCACCACAAACGGCCACACTTTTAACCGAGGAAGTGACACAGCGATGCCGTGTGGGGTGTAATTAAAGGAACCTCGGTGCTGTCATTTCCACCAGGAACATGATTAACGGGGACAACACAAGAGGTGGGATGGGCAAAAGGTGCTGGCGTAGAAGCCAAGCCACGAGGACACGGCAGGAACATGCCCCGGAGGGCCAGGCCATGAGAACACGGCAGGAACACGCCCCGGAGGGCCAGGCCACGAGAACACGGCAGGAACACGCCCCGGAGGGCCAGGCCACGAGAACACATCAGGAACGTGCCCAGCGCGTCTCACGGGCCTCTTCTGAAAAGAAACAGCACCTCACACTAAAAATACATGTTTATTGGTTTTTGATGGTAAGGTGGTGATTCAATAATAAAACCAGGAGGCTGGGTGCGGTGGCTCACGCCTGTAATCCCAGCACTTTGGGAGGCTGAGGCGGGTAGATCACCTGAGGTCAGGAGTTCGAGACCAGCCTGGTCAACATGGTAAAACCCTGTCTCTACTAAAAATACAAAAATTAGCTGGGTGTGGTGGCGGGCGCCTGTAGTCCCAGCTACTCAGGAGGCTGAGGCAGGAGAATCACTTGAACCTGGGAGGCAGAGCAGTGAGCCAAGATCATGTCACTGCACTCCAGCAAGCTTCCATCTTAAGTAAATAAATAATAAAATCAGGGAATGTCAAGACAAAAGCAAGTGACGTGTATTCTTGGGTTTCTCCCTAAGGACATCGAAGGGAGGCCCTACCTTCCCAGGGAGGCCTTCAGGAACCGCACAGCGATCTTGTGGTTCTTCCGGGCATCCTCTAGCAGCTTCTGGTGCCTGAGCCCGAGCTCCTTCTGGGTGTGCAGGGACTTCCTGTGGGGACGCGGGGCCATCAGAGGGCATCACGCATCCCACCTGCCCCCAAGCCCTGCACAGCTGGAGCTCGTGTCCCAGAGACACCATGGGCCCTTTTGCTCAGCTCTGCCCTGCACAGCCTCCCTTGGGGAGGAGCGAGGGTCCCTGGAGAGCTGGTGCCGTGGGCCACACAGATGTCACACTCTCCACGCCACTGCGGCTCCAGTGCCAGGGAACCACCAAAGGCAAGGTTCGATCCCAGCCGGGCAGGGGTCTGGGAAGAGGATGGCGCAGGCACAGCAGTGCTGTGGGGAGGAAGGAGGCAGGGGCTGGGGACCTCGTGTCTGCAGCCAGGGCCTGGATTCCACAGGGGTTTGTGGCCTGGGCAGCTGAAGGGAGGGAACGAGATGGGGGAGGGGATGGAGGCCAGAAGGGGGTCCCGAGGAGAGAGGCTCACGGCAGGTTGGGACAGCTGGCCTGATGGCCTGTGAAGCACTTGGGGACTGGCCTAGGAGGTGGCTGGGCCCTGGCTGAGCAGGAGACTCATGACAGGGGACGTGTGGGGAACGGGCCTGAGCGCTCCATGGCCGTGGGGGGTGGGGGCCGTGGGTGGGGTGCAAAGGAGCAGCCAGGGGCGGGGACGGAGCCCAGAGAATGGCCTGGCTGGGAAGAGGATGGGGCTGCCGGAGGGAAAGGGGAGGGGCAGTCTCGCTGGAGTGCGGCTTTAGTGGCTGGCTTTAGTGGCGGTATCGTGGCTGTGGCATCTCAGGAGGGCTGGGGCTCTGGGCAGGTGCAGGGGGGCGCCTGACACTTGGGAAGGACTCAAAGGTCCAGCAGAGGAGCAAGCTGGGAGGAGGCAGGGAGGGTGGAGGTGGAGCTGGACAGATGCGGAGGGTGAGGAGACCCCTGGGGAGAGGGCGGACGGACTGACAGGAGCTGCTGGGACGGGCACGGGTGGGCCTGGGTGCCGCTTACCGGATTCTCAGCAGCCGGTTCCGCTCCATCTTCCCCAGGGCCTCCTGCTCCCTGCACAGCTGCCGGGCTGCTCGCACCTGGAGCCGCCGCCCCGCAGCCTCTGCCTCCTCACGGTCAGCTGTCCGGAAGGCCTCGAGCCGCCCCTCCTGGATCTCAATGTGCCACATGGCGTTCCTTCAAACAGGAGGCAAAGCAGCTGGAGACGGGCCCCACGGTCATCCTGGGGGGGGGGTTTCCCAGCATCCTGAGGGGGGTTTCCCGGCATCCTGGGGTGGGTTTCCCGACAAATCCTCCAGGCGGACGTCGAACACTCCCTTCTCTAGGGGCCATCTCCGCTCTGAGTTGCCCAGACACTGAGGCCCGCCCTGCCTGCCTCCAACCTCAGGAAAATCACTAGGGGTTCAATCCAACCCAGCTAGAGCCTGGCCTGCACTCCCGTGTGCCACCCGCCGGCCTGAGGCCGTGTCCGTTGGCTGCGGAGGGCCTGGGGCGGGCCCTGCCCAGCCTGAGGGAGGCCTTTGGGAAGGGACAGCCGTGACTGTTTGGCTGGGCTGGAGGATCCCTGGTGTGAACTGACCAGCACCCAAAACCACCCCTTAGTCTTCAAATGTGCCTGGGGCGGGGGCTGTGGAGCAGGTTCGGCCAGCCCTGCTGGGTCCACATGTCCTGGATGACAGGGGACCTGCCTGTCCCCTGGTCTTGGGCGAATTTGTCCTGGACTGTGAGTGATACGGCATCTATGGTGGCCCCAGATGACACGGTGCCCCTTGGTTCTTGGCACAACTCAGGGAAATTTCCGGTGAATCTTCAGTTGGAGGAGTGTGTGTGCCGTGGGGGCTCAGGCCGGGAAAGTTCCTTCTGAGGATGTGGACAGTGTCCTTCTAACAGCGGCCAGGTGAGAGCATGCAGCCGCTGGGGAGGTGGCCTGGCCAGAGACGCCTGGTGGAGGGATGCAAGGAGCCGCTCCTGGACACGTGCGAACGGTGCCACCCGGAGATGCGGCTCAGGCTGGGGCCGGCCACGCGAGGATCGGAACCCTGGACAACGTCAGACACAGGAGTTTAGCCGGCATCCTCCCTGCATTTCTGATATTCCACGCGACGTGTGCCGCAGCTCTTTCCTAGACACCCTTGATCATGCTAATTTCCACTTCCTCTTTCATTAAAAGCTTTTCCTGTGGGGCGGAGTCCAGTCTCTCTCCCCACTGCAACGCCCGGGGCAGGGGTCCCACCGCCGTGGCCCTCCGTGAATAAAGTCTGCTTTACATCTTTTTGAAAAAAATCATGAATATATGTTGAATTGAGATACTCAATGGTTTTCTCTTTTAACGTGTTAATGTCGAGAATTTCTAATGTTGAACCTTTTTTGGGGCTCCTAGGATCTAAACTCCAACTTGGCAAGGGAGGTGTGTGTGCGTGTCTCACACACGGCTGGATTTCAATGTTTAAGGTTTTATTTAGGGTTTTCTGATTTACCTCCTGAGATCGGGTTCTACTTTCCCTCTGTCGCATGCCCTCTTGGTGTCAACGTCGCGGTTGTGTCACTGCATTTTAGGAACTGGGCATACCATGTTATCTGTTGGGGTCATTTTAAACATTTGGCTCCTTTCCAGGGATCATGGGTCGCCGGATCTCCGGCTGGCGTCCTGCCACGCGGTGCGTTCGTCGCTTCCCGACTCAGGGGGACTCTGTGGAGCTTCCACGTGTGGGGTTACTTCTATTCCTCCCTCGCATGACTCATGAAATTCTTTACTCCGAGGATTCATGCTCCCACCAGCTCTGGAAATGATGTTCTGCTGGATGTCGCGTCCCCTGCCCGGTGATCAGTGCTCCAGCGGCCACGTGAGCTACCAGCTTGCGGGGTCTCTTAGGTAAGAGGCAAGACGTTGTCTCAGACGTGGTCGCCGCCCATTCCTGCTGCTGTAGGAAAACACCCATGACTGGGTCTTCGCAAACCACAGAAATTCATTCCTCCCAGTTCTGGAGGCCGGGAAGTCCATAGTCAAGGTGCCAGCAGCCTTGACGTCCTATGAAAGCCCGTTCCTTGAAGGCGGTGCCCGTCTGTGTCCTCATGTGGCAGAGGGACAGAAGGGCTCCCTCAAGCCCTTTTTTTTTTTTTTTTTTGAGACGGAGTCTCGCTCTGTCGCCCAGGCTGGGGTGCAGTGGTCAGATCTCAGCTCACTGCAAGCTCCGCCTCCCGGGTTCACGCCATTCTCCTGCCTCAGCCTCCCGAGTAGCTGGGACTACAGGCGCCCGCCACCTCGCCTGGCTAGTTTTTTTGTATTTTTTTTAGTAGAGACGGGGTTTCACCGTGTTAGCCAGGATGGTCTCGATCTCCTGACCTTGTGATCCGCCCGCCTCGGCCTCCCAAAATGCTGGGATTACAGGCTTGAGCCACCGCGCCCAGCCCTCAAGCCCTTTTATGAGGCACTAATCGTCTCCACGAGGGCAGAGTCCCCATGGCTGAATCTCCCAGAGACCTCACTTCTTCCTGCCGTCACCTCCATTCGGTTTGGACGGATTTGGTTTGGACGTGTGTCCCCCACAGGTCTCGTGTGTCCCCCGCAGGTCTCGTGTTGAACTGGACCCCCCGGTGTTGGAGGTGGGCCTGGTGGGAGGTGTTGGGGTCCTGGGGCGGCTCCCTCATGAAGGGGTGGGCCACCTCCTTGGTGACGAGCGAGTTCATGGGAGATCTGGTTATTTGAAAGTGTGTGGCACCTCCACCCTCTTGCTTCCCCTCCCACCGTGGGAGACACGGTTCCTTCACCCTCCACCGTGATTGGAGGCTTCCTGAGGCTTCCCCAGAAGCAGATGCCATCACGTTCCCTGTACGGCCTGCAGAACCCTGACCAATCAAACCTCTTTTCTTCTTATTTTTATTTCTTTCTTTTAAGATGAGTATCACTCTGTCCACCAGGCTGCAGTGCGGTGGTGTGATCTCAGCTCACTGCAACCTTCACCTCGTGGGTTCAAGCGATTCTCCTGCCTCAGCCTCCTGAGTAGCTGGGATTACAGGCGCCCGCCACCATGCCTGGCTAGTTTTTGTATTTTTAGTACAGACGGGGCTTCACCATGTTGGTCAGGCTGGTCTCAAACTCCTGATCTCAGGTCATCCGCCCACCTCAGCCTCCCAAAGTGCTGGGATTACAGGTGTGAGCCACTGCGTCTGGCCCAAACCTCTTTTTTTTTTTTTTTGAGACGGAGTCTAGCTCCGTCGCCCAGGCTGGAGTGCAGTGTGCGATCTCGGCTCACTGCAAGCTCTGCCTCCCGGGTTTACACCATTCTCCCGCCACAGCCTCCCAAGTAGCTGGGACTACAGGCGCCCGCCACCTCGCCTGGCTAATTTTTGGTATATTTTTAGTAGAGACGGGGTTTCACCGTGTTAGCCAGGATGATCTCGATCTCCTGACCTCATGATCCGCCCGCCTCGGCCTCCCAAAGTGCTGGGATTACAGGTGTGAACCACCGCACCTGTCCACCTCTTTTCTTTATATGACCCAGTATCAGGCATTTCTTTACAGTGACACAAAGACTGACGAACACTAGGGTTGAGTTCCAGCACACCGATTTCAGGGGCACTGGCCTTCAGAGCAGAGCAGAGGCTGATTGGGAATGACTGGGATTTTGAGAATGGGAGCGCGGACATTTGAGGGTATCTGCACACATGTGAGCGAGCGCCCCAAACCGCCAAGCCCCTCTGCATATCCGTCCACACGGAGGCAGCTTTCCCCTCCCTCAAAGGCAGGCTCTGCTGCCTGGGGGCCCCATAACACCTCCCTGAGGGGCTGCCAGATCTCCTCATGACCCCCTTGCCATCCCCTGTGGCCCGGATGCTCCCAGGGGCAGGAACAAAGTCTGACCTGAGAGGAGAAGGATCCCAGAGGGGAAGAAAGCAGCCAATCTCCACAGCAGGACCTGGGAGAAGGTGCGTGGGAATGAATTCCAACCCTGCCAGGCCACAGAGGGAACAGCCTGTCCGAGGCCGGCCTGGGCGTCTGATGTGGACGTGCCACCAGCCTACCCCGCCCACCACAGGCAGCTCCCGTCACACACTCAGCGGGTTGAGGAAACCTGGACCCAAGAGAGACCTGCACTGTGGAAAGCTAGATGCCAGAAAGTCATGCAGAAGAAGGACTCCCAATGTTTGGAGAGACAGCCTGTTGGAAGGTTTGTTGTTGCTGTTGTTGAGATGGGGTCTCGCTCTGTCGCCCAGGCCGGAGTGCAGTGGCGCAGTCTCAGCTCACTGCAGCCTTGACCTGAGCTTAATCAATCCTCCCACCTCAGCCTCTTGAGTAGCTGGGATTACAGGTGCACGCCACCACGCCCAGCTAAGTTTGGCATCTTTTGTAGAGATGGGGTTTCACCATGTTCCCAGGCTGATCTCAAACTCCTGGGCTCAAGTGATCTGCCCACCTTGGCCTCCCAAAGTGTTGGGATTACAGGCGTGAGCCGCTGCATCCAGCTGTTGGCAACTGTGACGGCGAGTGTGACGGTGAGTGTGACGGCGAGTGTGACGGCGAGTGTGACGGCGAGTGTCACGGCGAGTGTGACCACATATAGAAGACATGCTCTTCGTTGCGGCTCAGTGAGGAGAGTCCTGTGCCCTTTGAAAGCACCGAGGTGCACTCTGGAATGTGCGGGGGCCCGGGCAGGGATGCTGCCTTTGAGGGGCTCCCTGTTGCCCTGGGGTGCTGCTGGGCCTGGGAGGGAGTCGTGCTGGTTCCTGGGTGGGCAGCAGGGCAGTGTGTCTCAGCGTGGATGGGTGGAAGCGGTTTTGGGCAGCGGTTAATTGATTTGGGGGTCCCTAGGGCTGAAGTAGATGGGGACCCCACTCAGGTCCCAGTTTATCTGAAGATTCAGTGTGGTCAGCCGCGGAGGTAATGATGAAGGTTGGAGGCTGGAGAGGTGGGACCTGGCTGGTTTTGAAGATGGAGGAGGAACGCAGGCAGCTTTGGAGCTGGAAAAGGCGAGGACATGGATTCTCCCCAGAGGCTTCCGTGGGGAACCAGCCCTGCCTACACCTTGACTTTAGCCCAGTGGGACCCGTGTCGGGCTAATGACCTCTAGAACTGCAAGCTCATAAATCCGCGTCCTGCTGAGCTGTTACGTTTGTGGATTTGTCACTGCAGTGATGCGACGTGCGTGCAGTCAGAGAAGCCTCAGAGCAGGCCGGGCCGCAGCACCAGGGCCCCGCTGTGGGTCCCACGTGGCCGAGCGGGGGGCGCACAAAGCCTCCTCTTCGTGCTGAGCTGGGCGTGGGAAAGTGTCACGTGACGAGGCTGCGCAGAACACGCGTGTGATAACTCACGGCCTGCCTCCCACCAAAGCAGCCTCCACCAGGCAGGCCTCTGCTGCCTCATTCACGGGAGAGGCCCAAAGGCTTTGGACGGTGTCTGGCACGCAGTGGGCGCCCTCTTACCATGTGGGGAGGACGGGCGAATGAGAGAGTGTATCTAAGCCACCAGCACAGATTCAGGCACCTCGCAGTAGCCCCCCGGGCACAGGGATGGGACACGCACAGGCCCAGCACAGGCGCTAAGGACCGGGAGGTGGTGTGAGCAGGCAGGGTCGTCTCTAGGGCTTCCTTTGGCGGTTCCTGGGACCTGCTGGCCAGAAAGTGCCCGTGAGGCTAGTCCAACAGACGCTTCTGCCAGCCAGTGGCCCCCTCGCGTGCAGAGCTGCTGGACCTGGTCGAGCTGCGTGTGAGACACATGCGTGTGGCATCCAGTCTCCAAGATGACTCCAGGGACCCCTGGCTGTTCACGCCTGAAGCCCCTCCACAGGGTCTTGGGCTGGTCTGAACACCTCGAGCCCAATCCCCCGCCCAGACCACGACCCTCCGGAACCGAGACCCTCAGGCACCGAGACCCTCAGGCACCGAGACCCTCAGGCACCGAGACCCTCACGCCCGCTGCCTTAGGCGGCTAAGGGCTAGGGTGGCTTGTTCTGTGGCTGTGGATGACGCGCATGGTGTGGCAGCAGGGATGTGTGCTGGGGAAATTCAGGAGCTGTTCCCAGAACGCGGTTTGGGTCCCGAAGCAGCGGCCAGCCTCGTGCCCGCCACCTGTCCCAGAGCCACAACGGAGGACTCCCGGGGCCGACACTGGAAGCGGGGGCCGTGCTCTCCAAGCTGCCCCCCGCACACACCCGTGGCCCACAGAGCGACAGACACGAACGCAGGGTGCGGAAGGATGCCACTGCCAGAGCGACAGACACGAACGCAGGGTGCGGAAGGATGCCACTGCCAGAGCGACAGACACGAACGCAGGGTGCGGAAGGATGCCACTGCCAGATGCGAGGCGGCTGCAGCACCCGGACAAATCCTGATGGGCCAGATCAGACCTGCCAGGGACACGGCACCCCCAGCCTACACGTCGAGCAAACACGGAGGGGGAACGCTCTCCTAACAGTGGAAAGCCAACTAATAGGAAGGGATGGTGGAACTGGAAAGTCACCCCTTAGAAGCCATCACAGCAGGAATTAATTCTGGCAAGAAACACAGAGGGATGCTGTGCTCGTGTGAAAAGGGACATGGAGCAGGATTTCCCAGCCTCAAAGCTTCTCCCCACAAGCTACACATCAGTTTCCAAGGGAACGGCGTTGCTGCGCTGAAGAAGCGGGCGGCCCCACGGCGGGTCTGGCAGCCATTACGTGTCCCATGAGAGGACACCCAGGGGACTGGTCATCACCCCCAGAGGCATCAAGCACAGTCACAGTGCGGGACAGCCCCTGGTCTGCGATCCTCAGAACTGCAAGGTCCGCCTGTCACAGAAGTACCGAGGCTCCCCCTGACTGGGGCGGGGCGAGGGGTCACCCTGGACACAACGCCCACATGGGCTCTGGGGACGGCTCCGGGCACAGCTCCGGGCACAGGGCCGCAGGGCACAGGGGGTCTTGCTGCCATTTTGCAGCTCTTCTGTAAGTTTGGAATTGTTTCAAAATAAAACTTTATTTATTTATTTATTTATTTATTTATTTTCTGAGACAGAGTCTCACTCTGTGGCCCAGGCTGGAGTGAGTGGCGCGATCTCGGCTCACTGCAAGCTCCGCCTCCCGGTTCATGCCATTCTCCTGCCTCAGCCTCCCGAGAGAGGTAGCTGGGACTACCTGCGCCCGCCACCATGCCCGGCTAATATTTTGTATTTTCAGTAGAGACGGGGTTTCACTGTGTTAGCCAGGACGGTCTCGATCTCCTGACCTTGTGATCTGCCCGCCTTGGCCTCCCAAAGTGCCAGGATGACAAGAGTGAGCCACTGCGCCCGGCCCTTTTTTTTTTTTTTTAAGACAGAGTCTTGCTCACTCTGTTGCCCAGGCTAGAGTGTGATGGCGCAATCTTGGCTCACTGCAACCTCTGCCTCTGGGCTCCAGCGATTCTCCTGCCTCATCCTCCCGAGTAGCTGTGATTACAGGCGCCCACCACCAAGCCCAGTTAATTTGTGTATTTTTAGTAGAGACAGGGTTTTGCCATGTTGCCCAGGCTGGTCTTGAACTCCTGACCTCAGGTGATCGACCTGCCTTGGCCTCCCAAAGTGTTGGGATTATAGGCATGAACCACTAACTGTGCCCAGACCAAAAACTTTTTTCTTTCTTTTTTTTAAAGAAGTGGACAATCACAGCAACCTAGTAAAGTGAGGCCTTCTGGGGTTCATTAGCCCTGTGAAGCCCCCGGCCCTGGCACAGGTGCTGCTGAGCAGTGAGAGGGGCACGACACAGCCATCGTCAAAGGAGAGCCACCACGGACAGTGCTCTCCTCCACGCTCAGCTGCAGCTGGGTTCAGTGTCCTCCCCTGCACCCCTCCTGCTGCCCTCACAGGTGGGGCCACGGCGCAGGGCACTGGACACCAGCTTGGGTCGTGGCTACATCACAGGGTCAGAGGCTGGGTCAGAAACTGCATCACAGCGGCCGGGCGCGGTGGCTCAAGCCTGTAATCCCAGCACTTTGGGAGGCCGAGACGGGCGGATCACAAGGTCAGGAGATCGAGACCATCCTGGCTGACACGGTGAAACCCCGTCTCTACTAAAAATACAAAAAACTAGCCGGGCGAGGTGGCGGGCGCCTGTAGTCCCAGCTACTGGGGAGGCTGAGGCAGGAGAATGGCGTGAACCCGGGAGGCGGAGCTTGCAGTGAGCTGAGATCCGGCCACTGCACTCCAGCCTGGGCGACAGAACGAGACTCCGTCTCAAAAAAATAAAAAGAAAAAAAAAAAGAAAAAAAGAAAAGAAACTACATCACAGCGAGTGTGGGTCAGAGGCTGGGTCAGAGCCCAGTGGTGTCTTCACTGGGGTGGGGCCGAGATGTCAGGTTGCACAAGGGCCGGTGGCATGAGCACTCCTGTGGGCGGGGTGGCCTGAGGCCTGCGCTCAGCCCTCTCTGTGCCCCCTGCCCTGCCCAGGCTGGAAAGCTTAGGTCATCCTGGGCACGTGCAGGGTCAGTGCTGTGGACGCCATGGACCTGGCTGCAGCTCCCGGGGCTGGGGGCCATGTGGTTCGGGAGTCCTACTTGAGGCCAGCTCAGGGTCCCCTCAGTCGCTCTGAGCAATTCGTGCACCTTCCCAAACCCCTTCTTGCCGAACTCGCCAGAGGCAACTCGACGCATCCAACCCAGCTCCACAGGAAAGCGTTTAGGACGAGGCAGCGTCTCTCTCCTGGGTTCTGAAAACCCAGCTCGCTGTTCTGTGGAAGCGCAAAGCATGAGAAACGAGGAAAGAGGAAAAATAACCTGATATTGGAGTTCCTAGGAACATAAACAAACCCAGAGAAACGGAAAAAGGCGACGTGAAGACTGATCCTTCCAACCACTGCACTGCATTCGCCGAGTCCCCTTTCCACTTCCCGGCAGTTTCCCGGTCAGGTGCGACCCCCCGGATCTTGCTCTCCGCCCCCAGGTGGGAAGGCCCCGCTGCCAGTCCACACTGACTCACTCGCTCTCCTTCAGCACGGCCTCAGTCCTCGACTGCAGGTCTCTCTCATTCTCCAGCTCCACAAACAGGCGTCTGGACACGGCCTGGAGACGGCCCACAGTGGCCCTGCAGGGGCGAAGGCACAGGCCGGGCGTGTGTCAGGCCTCAGTCACCCAGGGGCCACCCAGGTTCACCTGGCATCCCCTGGCCTCCTCTCCCTCAGGAGGGAAATCTTGGTGCTGGGCTACCTAGCTGGTGGAGTGTGGGGCTGGTGGCAGGCTCTCCACGTGCCCACTTTCTGCTGGGCAGGCAGTGCCCACATGGCACAGCCCCAGGAGGAGTGAGGGCTTGGGGAGCCTGCCCTGGACCCTCAGTCGCCCCTGCATGAAGCCCCTGGGGGCAGCAGACGTCCAGGCCTCTGGCCTGGGAAGGACCCAGCACACGTGACAAGCCCCAGGCCCTGGCGTTGGGGCGCCCTGAGTCCCCTCCCTCCCTCCTGCTCCCCTCCTGGGCATCATCCACACAGTGCACATCCAGCACCAGCCCAGCCGCACTCCTGGAGACCACTTCCCTGGCAGTGGGGGGTTGCCCACGAGAGCGGCACAGCGTGATGCTGGCCGGAGGTCCCGGCCGTGTGGATGCAAGGGGTGGGCTTTGAGCAGCTGGCCAGGTACAGCGGTCACCCCTAGATCCTGGGTGCCACGGTCCAGGAATGAGGCAGGTCAAAACCCCGCAGAGACCTGGGCAGCCCCGTCTGCTCCTTGACCCTCAGGCCCCCCCAGCCCACAGTGACCAGAAGCCCCTCATCCTCCAGGGCCGGGAGGACCTGCTGGTTCCCTTGCCCCTGGCTGCTGGCCCTCTGGTCCCCATGGCTGCACCAGCACCTCCAGGACGGGCACCTGCTGGGGCCTTCCCAGGGCTGGGCTAACCTCGGCAGGCCCTGCAGGCACCCGGTCCCCGGAGGGTGAGGCGAGGCTGGAGCGGCAGCCGTGGAGCCAGCTCTGGGAGTGCCTGTCGGTGAGTGTTGGCGTTTCCAGCGTCCACGGGCCCTCCCACCTGGCAGTGTGGGACCCATGTGGGCCTCTCACCTCTCACCCCGCCCTCAGCTGCTCCGCCCTGCTGCCCCAGGCAAGAGTGGCCCGAGGGGCCTTCCCCCAACTGCTGATCCACAGAGTCCTGCCTCCCAGAGATCCAGCCCTGGCACCCTCCAGGCCCCAGCTTTGCCGACCTCACGTGCTTCTGTGTGTGTGTTGTGGCCTCACACTGGGGCTTCTCACTGGCCTGAATGCAGCAGGTGCTTCACGCCCCACTGTGGGTGAACGAATGAGCCTCTGCTCTGACCTCATGCCCAATTCCCTGCCCTCTATCGAGGGCCACCTACATGTTGCCCGCCTCTGCCTCTGTGGCGATCTCGGCTGCCACAGCCTCCTGCTGCTTGCCGATCAGGTCCCGCCTCTGCCGACAGGTGCGCAGCTCCCCTCTGGAACAGGGAAGCAAGGGTCAGATGATGGTTCCCTGAAACTCCAGCCTCCAAAGTGGCAGTGGGGCCAGGTGAGGCAGAGTCAGACCCCCAGAGCCCCTCTCGCCCAGGTCAGGGGTCTCTTAACACCTTCCAGCCACACAAGCAGGGTCCTGTCGTCCATTTTTGGAAAACTCTGCCCAGGGGCAACTGTGTGGCTCCCACCCGAAGGTGACATGCTCTTGGGGCTGAGGACAGTGCAGGAGCGGGAGGGAACCTGAGTCCCTAAACAAGCGTGCTCCTGCCTGTGAAGGGCACGTGGTGGGAGGTCTGGGGCCACGGGAGGGGACGAGCTGGAGCTCCTCCACCATCTTCCAGAGTGTGGGCCAGGCAGGCCCAGATCACCAGCGGGACATGGACTGGGTCAGAATCCAGTTCACACGGTAGCTCCTTGGGGAGACTCTGGCCTCAGGTACATACAGTGGAGCAAAGCCCAGAGCATGAGCTCTGGAGGTCACTTTTTTTTTTCCCCCCGAGACAGAGCCTTGCTTGTCACCCGGGCTGGAGTGCAGTGGCGGGATCTCGGCTCACTGCAACCTCTGCCTCCCAGGTTCAAGTGATTCTCTTGTCTCAGCATCCCAAGTAGCTGGGATTACAGGCATGCGCCACCACGCCCGGCTAATTTTTGTATTTTTAGTAGAGATGGGGTTTCACCATGTTGCCCAGGCTGGTCTCAAACTCCTGACCTCAGGTGATCCACCTGCCTCGGCCTCCCAAAGTGCTGGGATTCCAGGCTGAGCCACCGCGCTGGCCATGAAGGTCACTTGGAAGACACACAAGTGCTGCAGGAGCCGAGGAGGGAAACCGTAGTTTCCCTGAGCGAAGTACCCAAGTCAGGTGCCCAAGTTATGCAGAAGAACATTTATCTTTTAGTTTTTTTATTTTTAGAGACAGGGTCTTGCTCTGTCGCCCAGGCTTGCTGCAGCCTTGACCTCCTGGGCTCAAGCGATCCTCTGGCTTCAGCCTCCCAAGTAACTGGGACCACAGGCGTGCGCCACCACTCTCAGCTGAATGCTTTTATTTTTTAGGAGACACTGAAATATTTAGGAGTGAAGTATCACGTCTGTAATTTGCTTTAAAATAATTTAGCAAAAAAACCAATAGATATAAAATACACACACACACGAACACAGAGAAAGAAGCTACGGTGAAAGGTTGACAGTTGGCAGCTCTGGTTGGCGTTGGGGGCGGCGGGGCCGCTTTTTACCGCCTTTTCTGTGGGAAGGGGGCTGGGAGCGCTGGGCACCAGCTCCTGAGTGGGGCTTGCAGAACTGCTCCTCCATGGAGACCCTGTGGGACCCTCCCTTGCAGGCCCTCAGGGTGATGACAGGCACAGGACCACCCCTGCTGCACCCGCGTCACGGCCCGGGGCGCGGCAAGAGGCGGAGGTGCAGTGGCCTCAGCCCCAGCTCACCTCATCTTCTCAATGAAAAGCTCCTGCTCCTCACGCATCTTATCCAGGGTGCTCAGGTTCTGTCGCAGGTGAAATGCCTGCATTCTGTCCTCAGCTGTTTTCTTCTTCAATTTATCAGCATCAGTATCTAGTTCTTTCACTGAGCTTAGGATGAAAAGGACACCAGCTACCACCACCCTGGCCTCAGGCTCAGGACTCATTCCTCCGTGTGGCCTGCCGGGGTAGGTGCCTGACAGATCTGCTTCAGGAGGGAGCTGCGGGAGCTACAGCCTGTGGGAGGGAGGAGGCAGCCGCCCTGTTCCCTTCACCCCCCACCCTCTGAGTTACCTCCTGTGTCCTGGGTCCATGTCATCCTCAGCTTCCTGCAGAGGACATCCGATGTCAAACTCCGGATCCTCTAATTCATCTCTTTCTAGAAATCAAGGCAAGAGGTTAAAAAAAAAAAAAAAAAAAAAAAAAGTAGATCAAACATTTGTGTCTGAAGTTTTAGGATAAATCTTGTTCTTTTTTTGGGACAGAGTGTAAGGAACCAGCCAAGAAGGCACAGGCGGAGGTAAACAGCCTGGGTGACGCAGTGGGATTGCGGCACTGGCGCCCCGAGAGAGAGAGTCAGGGACGTCCATTTTGCAGACCGATGTAGGGGAGCCCGGGCTCAGCACCGCTTGGCTCGTGCCCAGAGAAAGAGTTAAGTTGCTGACCCTGAAGTCAAGGGAGAGCCGGCCGTGCAGCTGTGTGTGTGGGAGCCACCGGACTAAGCAGCCAGGACAGGGTGGACAGTGTGAGAGAAAGCCACTGGTGAGAGCTGCTGCTGAATAAAATCCTTTTTCACCTGCCTACGGCCCCCCGAGGGTTCCCTCCGCTCATCTACCCACTCCCTTTGGACCTCAACATGACGTTCGGCGTAGTCGTGAACCTGACACGGAGTCTCTGTTGCCCAGGCTGGAGTGCGGTGGTGCGATCTTGGCTCTCCGAAGCCTTCGCCTCCCAGGTTCACGGGATCCTCCCACCTCAGCCTCCCGAGTAGCTGAGGCTACAGGAGTGTCCCACCACACCCGGCTAACTTTTATATTTTTAGTAGAGGAGGCTTTCCCCGTCATGGCCAGTCTGGTCTTGAACTCCTGACCTCAAGTGATCCACCTGCCTCGGCCTCCCCAAGTGCTGGGATGACAGGTGTGGGCCACCACACCCGGCCAGTTTTAGGATAAATCTTGACAAGCTCTAACTTGATGGTTCTCAAAGCAAAATCCAGGGAACCCTGAGAGTCCCTGTGTGTCTTTCAGGGCCTGCGAGGTGAAAACTGTCTTCATGATCACACTCGCACGACATTTGTCTCCTCACTGTCTTCGCATGAGAGGACAGTGGCGTTTTCCAGAGGCCGCGTGTGACAGGTGACGTCACAACAGACAGCTCTGAGACGCCAGCTGTCTTCTGTTAAACCGGACTCTTACGTTACCACCATAGGTTTGTTATTGCTATTTTAAGTGGCTAAGTATTAAAATGGTTTTGGCTTTAATTTTTGATACAGTAAGTATTGAAAGATACAGGCAACATAAACAAATGCTCTCTGGCTCTTCAATAATTTTTAAGAACGTAAAGCGGTTCGCAAACAAAAGAGGCTGAAGGTCACTATCTCGGAAGATTACAGTGGACTTCCGGCAAAACACGGCAAATGGAACACAGCTTTTCTTCCCTTCATTAAATCTCAGTCAAAATGACGGAAAAGGCAGAAAGCCACAGTTGCAAGCGGGGCAGGAGAAGGAGACGGTGGTGAGGGGCGGGGGGGAGAAGGCCACCCAGCGCCAGGGGACGGGCAGCTGACTCAGCACACTACAGAACCCAAAACGAGGTGGGGAGTGGGGTGGGAGTGGGAAGGAAATGCATTTCCAGATTGCGATGGCCTGCTTGTGCCCAGAACTAAAACCAAATCAACGCACGTCTCAGAAAAATTTCAGATCATCAGAGATTTTTTAAAAAAAGCTTCCAGGAAAAGAAAACAAAAATAGGTCACATTCAAAGGACTGGGATAAAAATGGCATCAGATTTCTCAATACTGATGTTGGAAACTAGAAAACTACGGTCTGCTGCCTTCAACATCTCAGCCACAATTTATCTTTCTTTCAAATAAAGACAATAATATAAGCTCCCTCTTTGAGAGAAAAATGTGAGTGTAAAAGATACCCTCTCCCACAAATAAACGGAATTAAAGGGTGACTACGAAGCGTATCGTTTGTCTTTCTTGTTGGTGAAACTTGTGCTACTGTGACAGAAGCTTTATTACCGTCTTCCAAAAGGGGGGCATCGTCCAAAAGCCCATCCTCGGAGAGCAGGCTGCCGTCGTCCTCCATGCTGGGAGGTAGAAATCAGCTACAAAAGATGACCACAAAATATAGATCAATAAAACCGTAGATTAAAAAAACGATGAGTTAACACTTTCTCTTAAAGAAGACATTAAGAAAATAAACCACAGATTAGGAAAAAATATTTGCAGCACACACATTTCTGACGCAGGTCTTACATCTGGAACACACGAAGAGCTCCTATCAACCACATAAAGTCCAAACTCCAGTTTAAAAGGTCAAAAGAGGCCAGGCGTGGTGGCTCATGCCTGTAATCCCAGCACTTCGGGAGGCCGAGGCAGGTGGATCACCTGAGGTCAGGAGTTCCAGACCAGCCCGGCCAACATGCTGAGGCCACGGTGAGCTGTGATTGCACCACTGCACTCCAGCCTGGGCAACAGTGTAAGATCCCGTCACAAAAGAAAAAAGAAACTGCCCAACAGTATTCCATAGTATCCCTTTACACTCCCACCAGCAAATACAAAATTAAAATAATTAAATACAAAATTAGCCTGGTGTGGTGGCAGGTGCCTATAATCCCAGCTACTCGGGAGGCTGAGGCAGGAGAATGGCTTGAACCCAGGAGGCAGAGGTTGCAGTGAGCTGAGATCGCGCCACTGCACTCCAGCCTGGGGACAAGAGCGAGAATCTGTCTCAAGGAAAAAAAAAAAAAAAAGTCAAAAGATTTGGAATAGCCATAAGAAAAGAGATATACAAATGGCCAATATGCATGTGAAACTCCGTGTGACATCAGCATCTTTAGGGAAATATGAATCAAGCCATAACGAGATACTACTACATACTGATTAGAATGCCTGAGATCGGCCGGGCACGGTGGCTCACGCCTGTAATCCCAGCACTTCGGGAGGCCGAGGCGGGCGGATCACAAGGTCAGGAGATTGAGACCATCCTGGCTAACACGGTGAAACCCCGTCTCTACTAAAAAATAGAAAAAATTAGCCAGGCGTGGTGGTGGGCGTCTGGGGTCCCAGCTACTCGGGAGGCTGAGGCAGGAGAATGGCGTGAACCTGGGAGGCAGAACTTGCAGTGAGCCGAGAAGATCGCGCCACTGCACTCCAGCCTGGGCGACAGAGCAAGACTCCGTCTCAAAAAAAAAAAAAAAAAAAAAAAAGAATGCCTGAGATCAAAACGCCAACAGTAAGCACTGGCAAGGCTGTGGAGGGGCTGGCATCACCCGTGTTGCTGGTGGGAGTGTAAAGGGGTACTGGGGAATACTGTTGGGCAGTTTCTTGTTTCTTTTGTGACAGGGTCTCACTCTGTTGCCCAGGCTGTAGTGCAGCGACTCAATCATAGTTCACTGCAGCCTCAAACTTCTGGCCTCGAGCAATCTTCCTGCCTCAGCTTCACAAGTAGCTAAGACTACATGCATATACCACCATGCCCAGGTAATTTTTAAATTCGTAGTAGAGATGGGGGGGGGGGGGTCTGTCTTTGTTGCCCAGGCTAGTCTTGAACTCCTGGTCTCAGCCACAATTTGCCCACCTCAATCCCAAAGTGCTGAGATTACAAGCTTGAGCCACTACATCTGGCACCGAAACCAATTCTTAAATAATTTCAAAATTATCATTACACTTTGGTTATCACTTTGGGGATGTTAGGAGCTTGCTCGTGTGGAACTCTTGGTACCGCATCTTCTGTGTCCATATGTTGGAACTAAACAATTTCACTTAAGAAACAGGCCGGGCGCAGTGGCTCCTGTCTATAATCCCAGCACTTTGGGAGGCTGAGGTGGGTGGATCACTTGAGGTCAGGAGTTTGAGACCAGCCTGGCCAACATGGTAAAACCCCGTATCTACTAAAAAT
Source organism: Macaca thibetana thibetana (assembly GCF_024542745.1). NCBI lineage: Eukaryota > Metazoa > Chordata > Mammalia > Primates > Cercopithecidae > Macaca > Macaca thibetana. The sequence continues at coordinate 1,171,589 of NC_065578.1, forward strand.
ACAAAAACTAGCCAGGTATGGTGGCGGGCACCTGTAGTCCCAGCTACATGGGAGGCTGAGGCAGGAGAATTGCTTGAGCCCAGGAGGTGGAGGTTGCAGTGAGCTGAGATCGTGCCACTGCATTCTAACTGTCTCAGAAAAAAAGAAACAATGTTAAAATCACAAAATCTGGCCGGGCACGGTGGCTCAAGCCTGTAATCCCAGCACTTTGGGAGGCCGAGATGGGCGGATCACGAGGTCAGGAGATCGAGACCATCCTGGCTAACACGGTGAAACCCCGTCTCTACTAAAAAAATACAAAAAACTAGCCGGGCGAGGTGGCGAGCGCCTGTAGTCCCAGCTACTCGGGAGGCTGAGGCAGGAGAATGGCGTGAACCCGGGAGGCGGAGCTTGCAGTGAGCTGAGATCCGGCCACTGCACTCCAGCCTGGGCAATAGAGCGAGACTCCGTCTCAAAAAAAAAAAAAAAAAAAAAAAAAATCACAAACTACTTATTTTTTCTGGTGAGAATCAAATTTAATGTCTAACTTTATTTTATTTTTTTGAGACAGGGTTTGACTCTGTTGCCCAGGCTGCAGTGCAGTAGTGCGATCACAGCTCACTGCAGCCTCGAACTCCTGGGCTCAACCGATCCTCCTGCTTCAACCTCCCAAGGAGCTGGGACTACAGGCACGCACCACCACACCCAGCTGATTTTTGTATTTTCTGTAGAGACAGGGTTTCGCCGTGTTGCCCAGGCTGGTCTCAAACTTTTGGGATCAAGTGATCCACCTGCCTTGGCCTTCTCAAGTGTTGGAATTAGAGGCGTGAGCCATTGCGCCCAGACAGTGTCTATTTTCTATTATACCTTAAATATGTGATTGGTTTTAACACCTATTAATCACATCATGCATGTACCATGATTAATATACAAAAGAGCTAATGTCAAATGCTTACAAATCAGCGGGGCACAGTGGCTCATGCCTGTAATCCCAGCAACATGGGAGCCTGCGCTGGGAGCCTCTCTTGAAGCCAGGAGTTTGAGACCAGCCTGGGCAACACAGTAAGACCTACATCTCTAGAAAAAAAAAAAGTGCCCAGGGGCGGCGGCTCACACCTGTAATCCCAGCACTTCGGAAGGCCAAGGTGGGTGGATCACAAGGTCAGGAGATTGAGACCATCCTAGCTAACATGGTGAAACCCCATCTCTATTAAAAATACAAAAAATTAGCCCGGTGTGGTGGCGGGCGCCTGTGGTTCCAGCTACTGGGGAGGTTGAGGCAGGAGAATGGTGTGAACCGAGGAGGCGGAGCTTGCAGTGAGCTGAGATCACATCACTGCATCTTAGCAGCCTGGGCGACAGAGAGAGACTCCGTCTCAAACAAAAAAAGAGTAAAAAAATGTAGCCAGGCGTGGTGGTGCGTATCTGTGGTTCTACCTATTCAGTACGCTGCGGTGGGAGGATCACTTGAGCCCAGGAGGTCAAGGCTGCAGTGAGCCGTGATTGTGCCTCTGCAGCCCAGCCTGGGTGACAGAGCAAGATCCTGACTCTAAAGTTGTTAAAAAAAAAAAAAAAAAAAAAAAGGCTTACAAGTCAACATATCTATCATAGAGACAGACATTTTACATTGGGAATTAGCATTACTATTTCACATTGAAATGAGTAATTCCAGGTGAAATGTACATAAATGTTGACATTATGTATGAGATGCTAAAACTGTAAAATTGTAGAGGGCTGTTTTTCATTGCTTAACTTAGCAATTGCTTCAGAATAATTCACTAAAAATATTTCAGTGCCTAGCAATGTTTCTTGGATGAATTATTAATATATCAATGCCAGCAATTTTTTAAACTTACAAAGAAATAATTGCATTTTAAAGTCCTGAGAGGCAGAATTTTAAGGCATCTTGTAAAATTCCAACAATATTTTTCCCCTTGAAGGAACTGATTAACTTGCTAGTCTTTGAATGGCAGGGTTTTCAGAAGATATTTAGAAAATGGCCAAACCTATTCAGCTCGGTGCTCGTGAATTCCCTGTGGCCTCCGTGACCTCGTTTTGCTGGACACCCAGTGGGTGACAGTCTTATAGAAGGTGTCCTTGCACACACACAGTTCCATTTCAGATGATCACACGAAACCACATACACTGAGCATCCGTTAAAGACAGCACTTCCAACAGGCAGTCACCTCTGATCTCTCCTGAGTCCTCACTAACAACAGGGGGTAGATGTACTGTTTTCAGTACATCCATCTACCAGGGCAAGGGCCAGAGGGAGAAACAGGAGCAAAGAGAAGCGGGAGGTGGAGGGATGAGGGTGGCTGTCCCTGCAGACAGAGGCGCTGGCTGACCCTCTGCAGGGGAAGCTGAGAACAAATCCCACGTTGCCACACAGCTGTGAAAGGCTCAGGAACGGGTAGCTCCGGGTGCTCCTCCGGCGGGAGCAGTGGGATCGGGAACCGAGAGACCCAGGAAAGCGCGAAGTTCCACCGCGGTAACGTGGCTGGCCAGTGTGCCGTCATCACACTGAAAACCATCAGAAATGCTGGATAGGACTGTACTTTAATTCTCATAAAAATGTTGAAGAACAAACCAGGTGAGCTGGCTCACACCTATAATCCTAGCACTTTGGGAAGCCGAGGTGGGTGGATCACTTAAGGTTTGAGACCAGCCTGGCCAACATAGTGAAACCCCATCTCTACTGAAAATACAAAAATTAGCCAGGCGTGATGGCGTGTCCCTGTAATCCCAGCTACTTAGGAGGCTGAGGCAGGAGAATCATTTGAACCCGGGAGGTAGAGGTTGCAGTGAGCTGAAATCATGCCACTGCACTCCAGCCTGGGCAACAGAATGAGACTCAGTCTCAAAAACAAAAACAAAAAAAAGTTGAAGAACGAACAAAATAAGAAACTTTCAGGTTAAAACCTAAGTAAAGGTAAAAATATAGATTAAATAACCAAGCTAAAGGGAAGTATATTATCAAATTGCATTAAAAACCAAGAACAGGCTGGGCACAGTGGCTCATGCCTGTAATCCCAGCACTTTGGGAGGCTGAAGCGGGCGGATCACGAGGTCAGGAGATCGAGACCATCCTGGCTAACATGGTAAAACCTCATCTCTACTAAAAATACAAAAAATTAGCCGGGCGTGGTAGCGGGTGTCTGTAGTCCCAGCTACTCAGGAGGCTAAGGCAGGAGAATGGTGTGAACCCAGGAGGCAGAGCTTGCAGCGAGCCGAGATCGCGCCACTGCACTCCAGCCTCGGGGATAGAGTGAGACTTCGTCTCAAACAAACAAACAAACAAACAAACAAACTAAACAACAACAACAACACCAAGAACCACAAAAACAAATCAAACTAACTTTTTTTGTTTTTGTTTTTGTTTTTTGAGGCAGAGTCTCATTCTGTCACCCAGGCTGGAGGTCAGAGGTGCAATCTTGGCTCACTGCAACCTCCGCCTCCTGGGTTCAAGCAATTCTTGTGCCTCAGCCTCCTGGGCAGCTGGGATTACCGGCACGGGCCACCACGCTCAGCTAATTTTTATATTTTTGGTAGAGACGGAGTTTCATCATGTTGGCCAGGCTGGTTTCAAACTCCTGACCTCGGATGATCCGCCCACCTCAGCCTTCCAAAGTGCTGGGATTACAGGTGCGAACTACTGCACCTGGCCAAACTCTCTACAATTTAAAAGAGACATCCAGGCCGGGCGTAGTGGCTCACTCCTGTAGTCCCAGCACTTTGGGAGGCCGATGCAGGAGGATCACGAGGTCAGGAGATCGAGACCATCCTGGCTAACACGGTGAAACCCCGTCTCTACTAAAAATACAAAAAATTAGCCGGGCGAGGTGGCGGGCGCCTGTAGTCCCAGCTACTCGGGAGGCTGGGGCAGGAGAATGGCGTGAACCCAGGAGGCGGAGCTTGCAGTGAGCCGAGATTGTGCCACTGCACTCCAGCCTGGGCCACAGAGCAAGACTTCGTCTCAAAAAATAAAAAAATAAAAAAAAAAAAAGAGAGAAACAGACATCTAAAACACAAGCTTAAGAAGCATTGCATTTTAAAAGTCAGAAAGAAATGCAAGTACCATAAATAGGAAGTTACTGGAGTTGTCTAGAAACAGACAAAAAACTTAGGCAAAAAGCAGGAACAGCAGTGGGGACACATTATAATCGCATGTTCAATTCACCAGGAAGACTCAGCAGCTTCAAATCTGCATTTAGTGTTGATTGATCAGATTATTCATTGATCAAATTATTCATTATGGGTGCTACTTTAAACATATGAAAAAATAGAGAAAAAAATCAAATTAAGTGTGTGATCTCATGTGGGTGTCTAAGTGGACTGGCAATAACAGAAAGAAGGGCTCCTGAAATATCGGCCGGGTACGGTGGCTCACGCCTGTAATCCCAGCACTTTTGGAGGCCAAGGCGGGTGGATCACTTGAGGTCCGGAGTTCGAGACCAGCCTGACCAACATGGTGAAACCCCGGCTCTACTAAAAATATAAAAATTAGCCGGGTGTGGTGGGGGACATCTGTAATCCCAGCTATTCAGCAGGCTGAAGCAGGAGAATTGCTGAAACTGAAACTCAGGAGGTGGAGGTTGCAGTGAGCCAAGACCATGCCACTACACTCCAGCCTGGGCAACAGAGCAAGACTTTGCCTCAAAAAAAAAAAAAAAAAAAAAAAAAAGAAAGAAATAAAAGGCATAAGGAATGGAAGGGAAAAATGGTCATTTTTTTTTTTTTTTTTTTTTTTTTTTTTTTTTTTTTAATCATGATTTCAGATAAAATGACTGTATACATAGAAAATCCAAACAAATATACAGATAAGTTATTTAATTAAAACAACTTAGTAATGTTGCTAGGTACAACTTCAATAATAAAAACCAAGTATATTTCTATTTATCAGAAGAAATAATGAGAAAATAAGATTTAGAAAAGCTACCATTTACAATTACATAAAAAACCATGAAGTACTCAAGAATAAATACAACAAAAGACACACAGACCTCCACAGAGAAAATGAGGAGCCTCCTCGGGCAACATTAAAGGAGACGGACATAAAAATAAATGGAACAAATGACCCCGTTTCTTCAACAAATAAATGGCCTGGGGAAAGATAAGGAAGGGGGGGGTCTTTAAGTCAAAAGAGCCTCGAGAGACAAGTTGGCCACATGCAACCTGGGGATCTTGTTCGAATCTCCATTCAAGCAAACTAGCTGTGAAAGACATTTTTGAGACAATTCCTGAAAATGAGCACAAACTGGCATTATTTCCATTAAGAAATTATTAATGTGGGCCGGGTGTGGTGGCTCACACCTGTAATCCCAGCACTTTGGGAGGCCGAGGCGGGCAGATCACTTGAGGTCAGGAGTTCGAGACCATCCTGGCCAACATGGTGAAACCCCGTCTCTACTAAAAATGCAAAAATTAGCCGGGTGTGGTGGTGCGTGGCTGTAATCCCGGCTACTTGGGAGGCTGAGGCAGGAGAATCGCTTGAATCTGGGAGGCAGAGGTTGCAGTGACCCGAGATCACGCCATTGCACTCCAGCCTGGGTGACAGAGTGAGACTTCGTCTCAAAACAAAAAACAAAAAACAAAAAACCAAGAACTTATTAATTGTATTGGGGTTGATGATTTTGTGGTTATGCTAAAAACAAGTTTCTATCTGTCAGAGGCATCTACAAAGGTTTTTCCAGGAGAAATGATATCACACCTGGGATTTTCTTTGAAACACACTGGTCCAGAACTACAAGTAGGGAGGGGTACTGGGAGAGGAACGCTGTGAGGCTGACACCTGGGGCTTTTTTGACTTTGCAATTTTCCATAATAAAAGTTTTTTCTAAAAGAAAGTATAAATAGGCCGGGCGTGATGGCTCACGCCTGTAATCCCAGCACTTTCGGAGGCCGAGGTGGGTGGATCATGAGGTCAGGAGATCAAGACCATCCTGGCCAACACGGTGAAACCCCGTCTCTACTAAAAATACAAAAACAAAATGAGCCGGGTGTGGTGGCGGGCGCCTGTAGTCCCAGCTACTTGGGAGGCTGAGGCAGGAGGATCGCTTGAACCCGGGAGGTGGAGCTTGCAGTGAGCCGAGATCGCGCCACTGCACTCCACCCTGCGTGACATAGCAAGACTCCATCTCAAAAAAATAAATAAAAATAAATAAATAAATAAACAGCTGCATGTTCAAGCACTAGAAACCCAATGTTGTCAGGAAGTCAGTCCTTTCCAAAGTGCTCTGCAGATTCCCTAAAACCCCCATCCAAATCCCAACAGAAATGTGTGTGTGTGTGTCTGCATGCCAGAGAGATACTCGTCTGGTGAACTGTAAAATGTATATGGAAGAACAATGGAACCATAGTTTTGAAGGGGGAAGGGGTGCCCCACCAGATATCAAGATTGATTCTAAAGCTGTAAAATTAAGACAGTAGAGTGCTTTGACCAAGACAAACAGACCAAAGGAACAGATCAGAGAGGCCAGAAATCGGCCCTCAAGTACTAGCGCTATGCAGGATGGAAGCAGGGTTGCTGAGCAGTGGCCACGGAATGGACGTCCTTGTCCGCACCCACCTGAAGATCGGTCCCACGTGGATTAGAGACTCGTTTGGGAAAAATCAAATTTCTGCTACAGTGTGTGTGTTAGCGAGGAGTCAATGGGGGGTAGGAATGGAGCCTTGTTACCTCAGAATTTCTTAAATAAGACACTAAAAACATTAGGCACAAAGGGAAAAGTTGGTAGAGTTGCCCACATTTCAATTAAAAACTTTCATTCAGGGCTGGGCGCAGTGGCTCACGCCTGTAATCCCAGCACTTTGGGAGGCCGAGACGGGCGGATCACGAGGTCAGGAGATCGAGACCATCCTGGCTAACATGGTGAAACCCCGTCTCCACTAAAAAATACAAAAAAAAAAAAAAACCTAGCCGGGCGAAGTGGCGGGCACCTGTAGTCCCAGCTACTCAGGAGGCTGAGGCAGGAGAATGGCATGAACGCGGGAGGCGGAGCTTGCAGTGAGCTGAGATCCGGCCACTGTACTCCAGCCTGGGCGACAGAGCAAGACTCCATCTCAAAAAAAAAAAAAAAACAGGCCGGGCGCGGTGGTTCAAGCCTGTAATCCCAGCACTTTGGGAGGCCGAGACGGGCGGATCATGAGGTCAGGAGATCGAGACCATCCTGGCTAACACGGTGAAACCCCGTCTCTACTGAAAATACGAAAAACTAGCCGGGCGAGGTGGCGGGCGCCTGTAGTCCCAGCTACTCGGGAGGCTGAGGCAGGAGAATGGCGTAAACCTGGGAGACGGAGCTTGCAGTGAGCTGCGATCCGGTCACTGCACTGCAGCCTGGGCGACAGAGCGAGACTCCATCTCAAAAAAAAAACCAAAAAACCAAAACAAAACAAAAAAAAAACAAAAAACAACTTTCATTCAGGCCAGGCGCAGTGGCTCACACCTGTAATCCCAGCACTTTGGGAGGCCGAGGTAGGTGGGTCACTTGAGGTCAGGAGTTCAAGACCACCTGGCCAACACGGCAAAAAACCCCATCTCTACAAAAAATACAAAAATTAGTCGGGCGTGGTGGTGTGCAGCGGTAACCCCAGCTACTCGGGAGGCTGAGGTAAGAGACTCCCTTGAACCTGGGAGGCGGAGGTTACAGTGAGCCAAGATCGTGCCACTGCACTCCAGCTCAGGCGACAGAGCAAGACTCTATCTCAAACAAACAAACACACAAAACCAAATCTTTTGTTCAGATGACATCCTAGGGAAAGTTAAAGAAAACCTACAGAGTAGAAGACAATCACAGCACATAACCCAGAGGTTTACTGTCAAGACCACGTAAGGAATATCCATGAATGAGTGAAGAAGACAGACAGCCCCACACCAAAATGGGCAAAAGACTTCAACAGGCACTTCACAGTCCTAGTCAAGGGCGTGCCGTGTCCCCTCACATGCTCACGGGTTCGGAGGATCAGGACGTGGGGTTTTTGGGGAAAGAGGAGCTCAGACTGCCTACGGCACCCTCTAGCTCCGCGATTCTGCTCCCAGGAGCACACCCTACAGAAAATCCCACCCGTTGTCTTAGCTTCCTGGGGTCACCATAACAAAGTACCACAACCTAGGTGGCTTCGACAGCAGAAGTTATCTCACGGTTCTAGAAGCCATCGTCTAAAACCGAGTTGCTGGCAGGGCCATGCTCCCTCTGAAGGCACGAGGCAAGAGCCTGTTTTAGGCCTGTCTTGTAGCTTCTGTTAGTTCTGTGGCTTGTGGCAGAAAAATTCCAATCTTCATAGGACATTCTCTCTGTATGCATGTCTATGTCCAAATTTCTCCTTTTTATAAGGACACCGGTCATACTGGATGAGGTGCTCACCCTATTCTAGTATGTCCTCCTCTTAGCTACTTACAGGCATCACCGTTAAGTCCAAGTAAGGTCATATTCTCAGGTCCTGAGGCTTAGAGACAGCCCTGATGGCCGTGGTGCCACTGTGTGAATGAATCTCTCACACAACCCCGAGGAGAAAAAGAGAGAGGCACGCCTGATACTCCTCCTCTCCCCCTTCCCTTCACTGTCACAGTAGGTTCCCTGGGTGGGGCAGGTGCAGCAGGATCCACAGTGGCCCAGGCTGGGCTGTCGGAGCCTGACTGGGTGAGGAGGGTGCCAGTGTGTACGACTGAGGCTCAGAGCTGTATGCGGGCACCTGGCTGGGCGAGGAGGGTGCCGGTGTGTATGACTGAGGCTCAGAGCTGTATGTGGGCACCTGGCTGGGTGAGGAGGGTGCCGGTGTGTATGACTGAGGCTCAGAGCTGTATGCGGGCACCTGGCTGGGCGAGGAGGGTGCCGGTGTGTACGACTGAGGCTCAGAGCTGTATGCGGGCACCTGGCTGGGCGAGGAGGGTGCCGGTGTGTACGACTGAGGCTCAGAGCTGTATGCGGGCACCTGGCTGGGCGAGGAGGGTGCCGGTGTGTACGACTGAGGCTCAGAGCTGTATGCGGGCACCTGGCTGGGCGAGGAGGGTGCCGGTGTGTACGACTGAGGCTCAGAGCTGTATGCGGGCGCCTGGCTGGGTGAGGAGGGTGCCGGTGTGTATGACTGAGGCTCAGAGCTGTATGCGGGCGCCTGGCTGGGTGAGGAGGGTGCTGGTGTGTATGACTGAGGCTCAGAGCTGTATGCGGGCGCCTGGCTGGGTGAGGAGGGTGCTGGTGTGTATGACTGAGGCTCAGAGCTGTATGCGGGCGCCTGGCTGGGTGAGGAGGGTGCTGGTGTGTATGACTGAGGCTCAGAGCTGTATGCGGGCGCCTGGCTGGGTGAGGAGGGTGCTGGTGTGTATGACTGAGGCTCAGAGCTGTATGCGGGCGCCTGGCTGGGTGAGGAGGGTGCTGGTGTGTATGACTGAGGCTCAGAGCTGTATGCGGGCGCCTGGCCGGGTGAGGAGGGTGGGGGTGTGTGCGGCTGAGGCTCAGAGCTGGATGCGGGCGCCTGGCTGGGTGAGGAGGGTGGGGGTGTGTGCGGCTGAGGCTCAGAGCTGGATGGCAGAGCCTGACAGGGAAGAGGGCAGCCCCAGGTGTGGTCCAGCAGAGTGTATCAGAGCCCAGGCAGGGGAGGAAGGTGTCCACCGTGACAGCCTCCTAGGCCAAGCCTGGGAGTGATGACATATTTGCATAGCTTCTGAGTACCTCCAACAAAATGCTTGTTAATTACGAAGGAAAAAAGAACTTCCCAGTGGAGATGCTGGCAGATACCACCTTGATGAAGAGCTCAAAGTGAACATCACCAGTAACGTGACAGCGTGACCACTGTGAGTCACTGACTGGATGGAACGAACAGGCTATGGCGTTACCTCTGTGACTTTCCGAGACACACAGTGGGAATCTAATCACCAGGACACAGCAGACGAAACCAAACGGAGGGACTTTCTACAAAGTAATTGGCCCATGACCTTCAAAGGTGTCAGGGTCATGACAGCCAAAGCAAGGCCAAGGAATGTTCTGGACCGAAGGGGAATAAAGAGGTATGGTGAGAATTCAGTGTAAAGTAATTCCAGGCTGGATCCTTCCACGTTGGGGGCCTGATGCAATTAACTGGCAAAGCATGTTTGACAGACTGTGGGGTAAACACAGCAACAGGCCTGTGTCCTCCTGTGTGGCTGTGTTGGAGAATGTCCTTGTTTGTGGAAAAATACACTCGACAAGGGTGGCGGGCGACAGAGCACCATGAAAGCAACTTATGGCCGGGCGCGGTGGCTCAAGCCTGTAATCCCAGCACTTTGGGAGGCCGAGACGGGCGGATCACGAGGTCAGGAGATCGAGACCATCCTGGCTAACACGGTGAAACCCCGTCTCTACTAAAAAAATACAAAAAAAACTAGCCGGGCGAGGTGGCGGGTGCCTGTAGTCCCAGCTACTCGGGAGGCTGAGGCAGGAGAATGGCGTAAACCCGGGAGGCGGAGCTTGCAGTGAGCTGAGATCCGGCCACTGCACTCCAGCCTGGGTGACAGAGCGAGACTCCGTCTCAAAAAAAAAAAAAAAAAAAAAAAAAGAAAGCAACTTACTGTCAAATACTTTACGAGAAATTTTTTTGTGCTGAGCTTGCAACTTTTATACAAGTTTGGGATTGTTTCAAAAAATTTTAAAGAATATATGTGGTATTACATAAAGTTTATATATATTATTAAACTCATATAAACGTATATGTGGTATTACATAAACCTTATACATATATTATATAACTCTATATAATACAAGATTTATATAATACTGCATATATTCTTTAAAATTTTATATAAATAAATTTATATAAAGTTTAAAATAAGTGAAAGTTAACAGGGCATGGTGGCTTGTCGCCTGTAATCCCTGCACTTTGGGAGGCGGAGGTGGGTGGATCACTTGAGATCAGGAGTTCAAGACCAGCCTGGCCAACATGTGGAAACCCCGTCTCTACTAAAAGTACAAAAATTAGCCAGGCATGGTGGCGGGCACTCATAAGCCCAGCTACTCGGGAGGCTGAGGCAGGAGAATCGCTTGAACCCAGGAGGCAGAGGTTGCAGTGAGCCAAGATCGCCCCGCTGTACTCCAACTCGGGCAACACAGTGAGACTCTGTCTCAAAAAAAAAAATTTTAAAGAATATATGTAGTTTTTTTTTTTTTTTTTTTTTTTTTGAGACGGAGTCTCGCTCTGTCGCCCAGGCTGGAGTGCAGTGGCCGGATCTCAGCTCACTGCAAGCTCCGCCTCCCGGGTTTACGCCATTCTCCTGCCTCAGCCTCCCGAGTAGCTGGGACTACAGGCGCCGCCACCTCGCCCGGCTAGTTTTTTGTATTTTTAGTAGAGACGGGGTTTCACCGTGTTAGCCAGGATGGTCTCGATCTCCTGACCTCATGATCCGCCCGTCTCGGCCTCCCAAAGTGCTGGGATTACAGGCTGGAGCCACCGCGCCCAGCCTATATGTAGTATTATATAAAGTTTAGTATATATTATGAAACTTACATAAAATTATATGTGGTTTTATATATAGTTTGTATACTACATTTATATTATATATTGTTTATATAATACCACATACATTCTTTAAAATTTTATATAAAGTTTATATAAAGTTTAAAATAAGTGAAAGTTAACTATATTTTTTAGGGACGCATGCATAGTTAAGTAAAACTAAAGAAAATTATATATTATCTTTAAAATTTTATATAAATATAAAGTTTATATAGTTTAAAACAAGCGAAAGTTAACTATATTGTTTAGGGATGCATGCATAGGTAAGTAAAACTGAAGAAAAAGTCAGACATGGTCAAGAAGAGCGGGTCTGTGAACGGCAAGGGGGAGTGACTTTGGGGTGCTGATGTTCTATTTCTTAACTTGGGTAGTAGCTACTGATGTTCGCTTTATAACCAATCTCTAAGTTGAACATGCGCATTGATGCATCATCTTTACCCAGAGAATCGCTGTCAGTCAATTTCTTTCGAACTGTGGGCCCTAGAGCAGGCCTGCTGACTACCTCAATACTTGGCTTATGCAGACAAAAGGAGTATTCCTTAGGAGAACAAAAAACTAGAGGCAAATCAGCTTCCAAAACCAGGTTATACATACTAAAACCAAACGACTTTGGGGCTATGGACCATGCTCTCCTTTTTAGCTAGGCAGACACTCATGAGTCTTAACTTTTTACCAGACAGGCTGGCCCTTGATTTTTGTTTAATGTTTTTGTAAATGTGTTATAATAATACATTATTATAACATCTGCTGCAAAGTCAGGTGCGGGCCCCTCAATCGAGGCTGTGCCAGCGCCGGGGTTCCCTGAAACGAACCAGGGACTAGAAGTATTAACAGTCATTTCTCTGGCACAGCTTTCAGGGAAAGGGGTTTAATATGGGACGGAGTTCTGCCTGGGGGGCGGGGGTCAAACGCTTCCAGCTCAGCCCCAGGGTCAAACGCATCCGCCCCCACACCCACCTCTGGCTGGCCTGGGTCCCAGGTTCTCGGGGTCCGGGAGCACAGAAGCCCGGGGCTGCTCAGGGAGGCGGCGGTCCTCGGCGAAGGCCGTCCGCGGCGCCAGCGGCGTGGTTTGGAGCGCGGAGCTCCATGGTAACGGAAGACTCCATCGTGGCCGGAGGGGGAGCCTCGCCCGTGCTGCTCCCCGACTGGAGCGGGTGGCTTGGTCCGACCCACCACCCACCGCGCGGCGCGGGGCGGGGCGGGGCCTGCTCTCCAGGCAGGAGCGGGGCGGTCGCTGGCCCCGAGGCACGGCTGAAGGGGCAGGCTACAGGCCGTGGGTGGGGGGACGTCTCCGGGGTCCCAGACGTCCAGGCCTGGCCCAGGGCCCAGCCTTGGAGGTGACAGACAGGCTTGGGGGGCCTGGAGGGGCTCAGCACCGGCGCGGTGGCTCAGAGGACCATGGTTTGGAGTCACTGTCAACCTAAAAAACTAGGAGGTTTCCCGTGAAAATGGGTATTTTTCTCTTCTCCTGAAAATGGAAGATCGGGCCGGGCAGGGTGGCTCACGCCTGTAATCCCAGCACTTTAGAAGGCCGAGGTAGACGGATCACTTGAGGTCAGGAGTTCGAGACCAGTCTGGCCAACATGGTGAAACCCTATCTTTTCTAAATATACAAAAATTAGCGGGGCGTGGTGGCAGCTGCCTGTAATCCCAGCTACTCAGGAGGCTGAGGCAGGAGAATCGCTTGAATCCAGGAGGAGGAGGTTGCAGTGAGCCAAGATCACACCACTGCACTCCAGCCTGGATGACAGAGTGAGACTCCAGCTCAAAAAAAAAAAAAAAAGACTTCTGGATTTTATGTTCCAGCAAAGGCTCCAATTGAAAAATTGTAAAAGTAAATAGCAAGTCAGTGAGCTATGATGGTGCCATCACCCTCTGGCCGGAGCGAAATCAAGACCCTGTTTCAAAATCAAAAGCAGCAAAAACCCGGCTGGGTATGGTGGCTCATGCTAAGTTGGGCAGATCTCTTGAGGTCAGGAGTTCGAGACTATCCTGACCAACGTGGTGAAACCCTGTCTCTACTAAAAATACAAAAATTAGCCGGGTGTGGTGGCTCACGCCTGCAGTCCCAGCTACTCCGGAGGCTGAGGCAGGAGAATCGTTTGAACCTGGGAGTTGGAGGTTGCAGTGAGTCGAGACTGTGCCACTGCACTCCAGCCTAAGCGACAGAGCGAGACTCTGTCTCAAGACAAACAAACAAACAAAAAACAAAATGAAAGATGGGCCCAACATGCCAAGCCCGTTCCGACATTCCCCACTGCCTTCCCCACAGTCCCCACCCCCTGCTGCCCAGGCCGTCTCCATCCTGTTACACTGGAGGCTCTTCTCGCACAGTTGGCCCGTGGGGGCCATTTGCAATGGAGATGTGGGAGTGTGAGGAAAGGGAGTGGTCTCTTTCACTGGGCCACTCTATGCCAAGAACTGGGCTCATGAGTGAATTGGACGCGCCCCCTACCCCAGCAGTCTTTCAGCCCGCCATGCGTAGGACTGGCAGGGTGGCCTGCTCGTGATGCCACAGTGAGGCCTGGGAGGTCCTTTGGTTTTTTCCTGGACCATAACCTGATCCATCAGAGGCAAGACACCTTGCAGAATGCCCAGCACCCATGAGAATGGCTGTGGAAAGTAGCTGGGTGACGCCACACCACCGCTGCACTCATCCTCCTTCCGCAGTGCCAGATCGCTTTCCTTCTCAGAATCTGAGGAATAGAACCAAGCCACCATTACCAGCCCAGGTTCGCTTTTATAAGAGAGATTATACTTCTTCCTGACTCTGTGGAAATGATAGGGCTTCTTCCTTATCAGCTTTGCCTCCCTGGACCTTTCTCAGTGAACTGTTAATATACTTTCCAGGAAAGGGCTGGGCGTGGTGGCTCACGCCTATAATCCCAGCACTTTGGGAGGCCAAGGCAGGTGGATCACCTGAGATCAGGAGTTCGAGACGAGCCTGGCCAATATGGTGAAACCCCTGTTTACTAAAATACAAAAATTAGCTGGGCGTGGTGGCACATGCCTGGAATCCCAGCTACTCAGGAGACTGAGGCAGGAGAATCACTTGAACCCAGGAAGCAGAGGTTGCAGTATATATATATACACACACACACACACACATATATATATATACACACACACACACTGTCTAGGAAAGAAGGAAAGGACAGTGACAGCCTGAGAACAGCCCCGTGTCCATGGAACTGGTTGGTTAAGGAAGCTGTGGAACAGCTACATGATGGAGGTCAGCTGTAAAGAAGGTCAGCTGTAAAGAAGGTCAGCTGTAAAGAAGGCATAAGGACCATTTATTTCTATGTTCTGCTGTGGAGTGACTCCAGAATACATTGTTAAGTAAAAAAAATCAAGCCAGGCATGGTGGCTTGAGCCTGTAGTCCCAGCTACTTGGGAAGCTGAGGCAGGATGGATTGCTCGAGCCCAGGAGTCTGAGGCTGCAGTGAGCTCTGATTGTAGCACTGCACTCCAACCTTGGCAACATAGTGAAACCCCATCTCAAAAAAAAAAAAAAAAAAAAAAAAAAAAAAAAAAAAAATTCAGGCCAGGCGTAGCAGCTCACGCTTCTAATCCCAGCACTTTGAGGGGCAAACAGGGAGGATTGCTTGAGTCCAGGAGTTTGAGACCAGCCTGGGCAACATGGTAAAACCCAGATGCTAAAAAAATACAAAAAAACAATTAGCTGGCCATGGTGGCACACACCTGTAGTCCCAGCTACTCAGGAGGCTGAGGTGGGAGGACCTTTTGAGCCCGGGAGGCTGATGCTGCCCTGAGCTGTGATTGTGCTACTGCCCTCCAGCTTGGGTGACAAAGTGAGATCCTGTCTCAAAAAAAAAAAAAAAAAATCAAGATGAAGAAAAGTGTGTATAGTATTTATGTAAGAAGGAGCAGGGGCAATAAGAATATATATGTGTATTTTTTGACATTAAAAAGGTTACTATCTGGGCAGAAGGGCACAGGAATAGAAAGCAGATCTCTTTAAATGTGCTTACATTCAGCTATAGAACTGTGTAATTAGAAAACCAAAAATAAATCAAAATAGAAAAGCATCTAAAAACTGGAGACAGAATGAAACAAATGAACTTAATTGTATGGCATGTGGGGGGTTTAGCCATACAAAAAAGGATAATTTTGAGTGACTTTTTATTTTTATTTTTAGACAGAGTCTCGCTGTGTCACCCAGGCTGAAGTGCAATGGAGTGATCTTGGCTCACTGCAACTTCCGCCTCCTGGATTCAAGCAATTCTCCTGCCTCAGCCTCCCAAGTAGCTGAGATTACAGGCATGCGCCTCAATGCCTGGCTAGTTTTTTTGTATTTTTAGTAGAGCGGGGGTTTCACCATGTTGGCCAGGCTGGTCTCAAACTCCTGAGCTCAAGTGATCTGCCTGCCTTGGCCTCACGAAGTGACTTTTCTTTTTTCAAAGAGACAATGTCTTGCTCTGTTCCCCAGGCTGGAGTGCAGTGGCTCCATCATGGCTCACCACAGCCTTGACCTCCTGGGCTCAAGCCATCCCACCACCTCAGCTTCCCAAGCAGCTGGGACTACATGTGTGCACCACCATACCCAGATAATTCATTTTTATTTTATTTTATTTTATTTATTTATTTATTTTTTTGAGGCGGAGTCTCGCTCTGTCGCCCAGGCTGGAGTGCAGTGGCGCTATCTCGGCTCACTGCAAGCTCCGCCTCCCGGGTTTACGCCATTCTCCTGCCTCAGCCTCCCGAGTAGCTGGGACTACAGGTGCCCGCCACCTCGCCCGGCTAGTTTTTTGAATTTTTTAGTAGAGACGGGGTTTCACCGTGTTAGCCAGGATGGTCTCGATCTCCTGACCTCGTGATCCGCCCGTCTCGGCCTCCCAAAGTGCTGGGATTACAGGCTTGAGCCACCGCGCCCGGCTGAAGTCTCACTATCTTTTCCAGGCTGGTGCAGAACTCCTGGCCTCAAGTAATCCTCCTGCCTCAGCCTCCCAAAGTGCTGGGATTCCACACAGGTGTGAGCCACAGCATCCAGCTTTCAAGTGGCTTTAAAACCCAACCATTTGGCCGGGCGCGGTGGCTCAAGCCTGTAATCCCAGCACTTTGGGAGGCTGAGGCAGGTGGATCACCAGGTCAAGAGATTAAGACCATCCTGGCTAACACGGTGAAACCCCGTCTCTACTAAAAATACAAAAAAATTAGCCGGGCATGGCGGTGTGCGCCTGTAGTCCCAGCTGCTGGGCAGGTTGAGGCAGGAGAATGGCGTAAACCCGGGAGGCAAAGCTTGCAGTGAGCCGAGATCACGCCACTGCACTCCAGCCTGGGCAACAGAGCAAGACTCTATCTCAAAAAAAAAAACAAAAAACCCGACCGTTTGACTATGTATACCTAGTACACTATATCCCGATGACAAAAGAATTGTGAAGAAATGTTAAGTAGTTTGTAGTAATCCTGATTACAGTAATATTATTGATATTGCTGTTCTGAAATAATTCTGTAAGGAGATAAAACAAATAAGTAGACTGAACACAGTGACTCGCACCTGTAATCCCAGCACTTTGGGAGGTTGAGGCAGGCAGATGACAAGGTCAGGAGTTCGAGACCAGCCTGGCTAACATGGTGAAACCCCATCTCTACTAAAAATAGAAAAATTAGCCGGGCGTGGTAGCAGGTGCCTGTAGTCCCAGGTACCCAGAAGGCCGAGGCAGGAGAATCACTTGAACCTGGGAGATGGAGATTGCAGTGAGCTGAGATTGTGCCACTACACTCCAGGCTGGGTGACAGAGTGAGACTGCATCTCAAAAAAAAAAAAAAAAAAAAAATGCTGGGCCCGGTGGCTCACGCCTATAATCCCAGCACTTTGGGAGGCCGAGGCGGGCGGATCACAAGGTCAGGAGATCGAGACCACAGTGAAACCCTGTCTCTACTAAAAATACAAAAAACTAGCCGGGCACGGTGGCAGGCGCCTGTAGTCCTAGCTACTCAGGAGGCTGAGGCAGGAGAATGGCGTGAACCCAGGAGGCGGAGCTTGCAGTGAGCCGAGATCGCGCCACTGCACTCCAGTGGCTCACGCCTGTAATCCCAGCACTTTGGGAGGCCGAGGCAGGCAGATCACGAGGTCAAGAGATCGAGACCATCCTGGACAACATGGTGAAATCCTGTCTCTACTAAAAATACAAAAATGGTGGCACGCACCTATATTCCCAGCTACATAGGAAGCTGAGGCAGGAGAATTGCTTGAACCCGAGAGGATGAGGTTGCAGTGAGCTGAGATCGTACCACTGCACTCCAGCCTGGTGATAGAGCGAGACTCCATCTAAAACAAAACAAGACAAAAATTAGCTGGGTGTGGTGGCAGGCGCCTGTAGTCCCAGCTACTCCAGAGGCTGAGGCAGGAGGGTGGCTTGAGCGCAGGAGGTCAAGGCTGCAGTGAGCTGTGATACTCCACTGCTTTCCAGCCTGAGCAACAGAGCGAGACCCTGCCTCTAAAAATAAAATAAAATATCCTCATTGGCCACCTTTGGAGGGTGCTAGGACACTAAGTTACCATTCTGAAATGTTGTGGCAGCCATGTAGGGGCGCCACTTCCATCTTCACTGGAGCATGGATTTGCATTTAGCTGTGAGGTGTGCAGGTAGCCTCCAGCCTTCAGCCCTGCCGCAAGGACGCACGAAAGCATTTGAGCAGAGCACACTCTCCGGGCGGCCCCTGGCCCATGACTGAGCACGCAGGGCACTGGGCAGCCCTGGCCCCCAACACAGCACTCCTGGTGGACGCTGAGCACTCTCTGCTGCAGAGCCCTGCCGTGCCCCTCCGCTGGGGTGGCCAAAATGTTGAGAGATTTGCATCGCAGTCAGGCTCTCCCAGCCCGATTCTGTTTCCTCCCGATTTTCTTTCACAGACGTTGGACGGGTATTGTGGCCTGAAGGCTTTCTCAGCCCAGCTCCCCACTCTGCCTTGATTTTTCATGGGTGTGAGCTCCCAAAAAGTCTTTTGCATTCTTGATTTCATTGCATGGTCTGCTTACTAGAGGGCACAAAGGGGCACAGGCGGTGCCAGGAATGGTCTGAGAAGGCAGATGGCACTGTGGATCTGGAGCTGGATCACTTACTGCCCAGCTGGCAACAGGATCCCATCCTGGGTGGCACACGGATGCCCTGCACGAGGTAGAGCTCCCGCTGTAGAGCCCTGGGAGGACGGCGGCTGGTGCAGTGGTTTAGGCATTTGAGAAAGATGTGTGCTCGGGAGGGTGCCGGGGGTGGTTACAAGAACAGTAAGACGGTCCAGCCACTATTAAGAATGGGACAGTGGGCCAGGCACGGTGGCTCACGCCTGTAATCCCAGCACTTTGGGAGGCTGAGGCGGGCGGATCACGAGGTCAGGAGATCAAGACCATCCTGGCTAACACGGGGAAACCCCATCTCTACTAAAAATACAGAAACTTAGCCGGGTGTGGTGGTGGGCACCTGTAGTCCCAACTACTCAGGAGGCTGAGGCAGGAGAATAGCGTGAACCCTGGAGGTGGAGCTTGCAGTGAGCCGAGATCGCGCCACTGCACTCCAGCCTGGGCGACAGAGCGAGACTCCGTCTCAAAAACAAAACAAAACAAATAAAAAATACATATATATATATATATATATATATATATATACACACACATACACACATATATGAAAAAGAAAAAGAAAATCACACCAAGATGCCCAGCAACCAAGCTGATGAAAACGAGAAAGAAAAACTCTTTACAACCACTTTGTGAAAGACACACATTTCGCAAAGTGCAGCAAAGAAACGGCAGCAAACTTCCTGTGAGAAACCCCGAAGCTGGCCGGGCGCGGTGGCTCAAGCCTGTAATCCCAGCACTTTGGGAGGCCGAGACGGGTGGATCACGAGGTCAGGAGATCGAGACCATCCTGGCTAACACGGTGAAACCCCGTCTCTACTAAAAAATACAAAAAACTAGCCGGGCGAGGTGGTGGCGCCTGTAGTCCCAGCTATTCCGGAGGCTGAGGCAGGAGAATGGCGTGAACCCGGGAGGCGGAGCTTGCAGTGAGCTGAGATCCGGCCACTGTACTCCAGCCTGGGCGACAGAGCGAGACTCCGTCTCAAAAAAAAAAAAAAAAAAAAAAAAAAAAAAAGAGAAACCCCGAAGCCAGAAGACAAGAAGCGACTAGGAAGTGCTGAGAGAAGGGAAGGCCAGAGGAGCCCCAGCGCCAGGACCCCAGCGACTGTGCCCAGGGAGAAAACGACTCTGCAAAGTGAAGGCAAGTTTACGCTGTGTGAATCCTATCTCAGTACAGCTGGTTTTTTTTTTTTTGTTTTGTTTTTTTTTTTTTTTTTTTTTTTTTGAGACGGAGTCTCGCTCTGTCGCCCAGGCTGGAGTGCAGTGGCCGGATCTCAGCTCACTGCAAGCTCCGCCTCCTGGGTTCACGCCATTCTCCTGCCTCAGCCTCCGGAGTAGCTGGGACTACAGGCGCCTGCCACCTCGCCCGGCTAGTTTTTTGTATTTTTTTTAGTAGAGACGGGGTTTCACCGCGTTAGCCAGGATGGTCTCGATCTCCTGACCTCGTGATCCGCCCGTCTCGGCCTCCCAAAGTGCTGGGATTACAGGCTTGAGCCACCGCGCCCGGCCCCGGTTTTTTTTTTTTTAGACCACGTCTCGCTCTGTCATCCAGGTTGAGTGCACTGACGCGATCTCAGCTCACGGCAACCTCCGCCTCCCAGGTTCGAGCGATTCTTCTGCCTCAGCCTCCTGAGTAGCTGGCATTACAGGCATGTGCCACAATGCCCAGCTAATTTCTTCTTGTATTTTTAGTAGAGATGGGGTTTCACCATGTTGGCCAGGCTGATCTCGAACACCTGGCCTCAAGTGATCCACCCACCTCGGCCTCCCAAAGTGCTGGGATTACAGGCATGAGCCACCTCGCCTGTGCCCAGCTTAATTTAATTTAATTTAATATTTTTATTTTTTATTTTTTAATTTTTTGAGACAGAGTCTTGCTCTGTTGCCCAGTCTGGAGTGCAGTGGCCAGATCTCTGCTCACTGCAAGCTCCGCCTCCCGGGTTTATGCCATTCTCCCGCCTCAGCCTCCCGAGTAGCTGGGACTGCAGGCACCTGCCACCTTGCCTGGCTAATTTTTTTTTTTTTTTTTTGTATTTTTTAGGAGAGATGGGGTTTCACCGTGTTAGCCAGGATGGTCTCTATCTCCTGACCTTGTGATCCACCCGTCTGGGCCTCCCAAAGTGCTGGGATTACAGGCTTGAGCCACCGTGTCCGGCCAATTTTATTTTATTTTAAAAATGAAGGCCGGGCGCGGTGGCTCAAGCCTGTAATCCCAGCACTTTGGGAGGCCGAGACGGGTGGATCACGAGGTCAGGAGATCAAGACCATCCTGGTGAACATGGTGAAACCCCGTCTCTACTAAAAAATACAAAAAACTAGCCGGGCGAGGTGGCGGCGCCTGTAGTCCCAGCTACTCGGGAGGCGGAGGCAGGAGAATGGCGTGAACCCGGGAGGCGGAGCTTGCAGTGAGCTGAGATCCGGCCACTGCACTCCAGCCTGGGCAACAGAGCGAGACTCCGTCTCAAAAAAAAAAAAAAAAAAAAAAAAAAAAAAAAAATGAAGGTAAGTTTCTACTTCTGGCCGAGATGGAGTAACAGGGACAGGTTTGCCTCATGCGTGAAACAACTGAAAGACTCAGCAAAATATTTGAGACAACAGCCCCCAAGTGATGGAACATCAGGGAGCCACGGGCAAGATCCTGAGAGGGGGAAATGGGTGAGGTGAGCCCTCCGAGGATACCAGCTACTTGCCTAGGAAGGCGTCCCTGCCGCCACACAGGAAAAGGGAGTCAAGGCGGAAAGGGATGAGGGGGGGAGCGTGGCCCATACAGAAACAGGGCCACATCGCCAGGATTGCAAACTTTGTTTCTTCAAAAGATACTGTTGTGAAAATGAATCGCAGGCCCTAGGCTGGGAGAAAGTATCTGTGCAACATATATCCAACAACAGACATGCACCTAAAATGTAGGAAAAAACTCTTTTTTTTTTTTGAGTCGGAGTCTCGCTCTGTCACCCAGCCTGGAGTGCAGTGGCTGGATCTCGGCTCACGGCAAACTCCGCCTCCAGGGTTCACGCCAAACTCCGCCTCCCGGGTTCACGCCATTCTCCTGCCTCGGCCTCCCGAGTAGCTGGGACTACAGGCGCCGCCACCACGCCCGGCTAATTTTTTGTATTTTTAGTAGAGACGGGGTTTCACCGTGCTAGCCAGGATGGTCTCGATCTCCTGACCTCGTGATCTGCCCGCCTCAGCCTCCCAAAGGGCTGGATTACAGGCGTGAGTCACCATGCCCAATGAAAAAACTCTTAATAATAAGATTGATAACTTCATTTTTAAAAACATTAGGCTTTTAAAAGATTTGAACAGACACGTACGTCACCAAAAGATACATAAATAAATAAGCACATGAAAAGATGCCTATTAGTCATTCAGAAAATGCATGCTGGCCAGACAGGTGGCTCACTCTGCTAATCCCAGCACTTTGGGAGGCTGAAGCAGGAGGGTCGTTTGAACCCAGGAGTTTGAGGCCAGCCTGGCCAACGTAGTGAGATGCTATCTCTATTTAACAAAATAAAATAAAATAAAAATTGTAAAAGAGCTGGTCGTGGTGGCTCACGCCTGTAATCCCAGCACTTTGGGAGGCCGAGGCGGGTGGAGCACCTGAGGTCAGTAGTTCAAGACCATCTTGGTCCAACATGGTGAAACCACGTCTCTACTGAAAATACAAAATACAAAAAAGAGAATCAGGGAAGAGCTCCAGGAGTCAGAGGTCTGGGTGCCAGTCCCAGCTCTGCTCCAAACTGGCCGTGTGTAGTTCCCAAACGGATTTCCCAGCTTTGTTTTCTTCTTTTACGAAACGACAGGGTGAGAGTCGTGATTTGTTTCCTCAGTGTCAGAGGTGCAGGACGCTGAACTCTGTTAGAAAGAGGCTCAGGTTGTTTTATGACAGCGACCACCCGCTTCGCAGAGGCGTGGGCTGCCCGCTCTCTGGGGCACACTGGAGGTTATGCCCCATCTTCTGTTCCGTGGCAGAACCCACCCTCTGAGCGAGGCTCTGGTGAGGCTTTCACAATCCGTAACAAGGACGATCTCCATCGACGGAAGTCTCCCTGTTTGAGATGGGGTGCGTGCTCCTCACCCAGGCTCCTGAACAAAGCCCACCCCCTTGTCTTGGCACCACTGAGAGTGCCCACTGAGGGGACTCCGGCACCAGATTGTGGGAACAGTCATGAGAAAGCAGCTCAGACTTCACACCCAGAGCCCTTGATCCCGACACACCGGGTATTCCTTCACAGTGCTCTTCCTGCTTGCTGGACACGTGGAACTGCTTCTGCATCAGGGAGGATCCGTCCAGAGCCCTTTGGGTGGGTGCTCAGGGCAATAGCTGTTGCCTCTTCCTTCTGCTCTGCGCTGGGAGGCGTTGCACTCTCCCCATATGGCACAGAGCAGAACGCGCACCCTTGGATCTGGAAGGAATGAACATCCCGCCCGTTAGTTAGCCCTGGGAGTCACTGACTTGGTTCTTCCCTGGACAGCAATGTCCTACAGGGCACACAGAAAGCCACGGAAGTGTGGTCTGCGGGTTGAGGTGGGTATTCAGACGCCAGCCTGCAGCCCACTTACATGGTTTCTTTTGGACTGACACCTTGCCGGATGCTCGGATGCCCACAGCGTAGGGGAAGGGACGTCCTGGAGTCCGAGGCGTGGGCGGGGAGCTGGCCCCTGTCCATTGCTGCAGCTCGGCAGCAGCAGGATGGCCCTGGGAGGTGGAGGTGAGTCACCGGGACCTGGGAGAGGAAACGGCGCTCGCTAAATTTAAACCCCCTTCTTGATGTATTTGTGAGGTTGTTCTGTTACTTTCCTGGGAAAATGCACCAAACAGAGAAAATGGCAGGGACACAGAGAAAAATGTTATCGAGTTTAGATAGTAATTATTAATCCTGTGATTTTCAGATGGACTCTGTTCATTTGGATAAGCAGAGGAAACTTGGCAGAAAAGACCAAATGCAAAATGTGTGTAGCAGCCTGAGATCGGCCGTCTACTGAAACAAAGGAAGCAGTTCAGTCGGAAACCACGCTTAGCTGTGCTGCTGTCTTTAGCCATCAAGGCCCTGAGAACCAATGAACAATCCGGCTTGGCCGCTTAGAACATTTTTTCTATACTTGAGTTAAATAGATATCCAAGAACCATTACTCATTTTTAATGTGGAGAAGTCGGTATTCTATTCTCGTATTCTATGTTTTTTAAAGTGGCAATTTGAATTATTTCGTGCGATAGAAAACCTTAAACACAAAGTAACGTTTCTAACAAAAGGGCTGTCGATCAAGTGACAAACACGTCCTACTTTAGATACGAGCACGACTGAGGCGACAACATGAAAACGCCTAAAATGGGCTGCTGGGGAGACAAGATCTGGCCGCGAACAGAACTCGCAGCAGCTCATTAACGGGACCGTCCGGCAGGAAGGTGGGTTGGCAGCCTTCTCCCTGGGCTCCCCACGCTCCCTCCCCTGGTGTGGTGTGGCCTTCCTCCTCACATGTGGTCTGGATCAAGCAACGTGTTGTTCTCATCCATCAAGAGTGATGGGCCGGGCACGATGGCCACACCTGTGATCCCGGCACTGTGGGAGGCTGAGGCAGGAGGATCTCCTGAGCCCAGGAGTTTGAGACCAGCCTGGATAACATAGGGAGTCTCCGTCTCTACAGAAAGTAAGTTACCCAGAGGTGGTGGCACACGCCTGTGGTCCCAGGTATTCAGGAGGTTGAGGTGGGAGGATCGCTTGAACCCAGGAGGTAGGGACTGTAGTGGGCTGTGATGGCACCACTGCATTCCAACCTGGGCAACAGAGTGAGACCCAGTTTCTAAAAAAAATGATAAAAAGGCAGGGTACAGTGCCTCATATCTGTAATCCCAGCATGTTGGGAGGCCAAGGTGGACGGATCACTTGAGGTCAGGAGTTCAAGACCAGCCTGGCCCACATGGTAAAACCCTGTCTCTACTAAAGTACAAGAATCAGCTGGGCATGGTGGCACACACTTGCAATCCCAGCTATTCTGGAGGCCGAAGCAGGAGAACTGGGAGGCAGAGATTGCAGTGAGCTGAGATCATGCCACCGCACTCCAGCCTGGGTGACAGAGCTAGATGCCATCTCAAAAAAAAAAAATAAATAAAAGTAAAAATAAAAGTAAAAGAGTGATGAGACATCCTGAGATTCATTTATAAAATGCCGTGATTCAGGTCTCAGGGCACTCTCGCCCCTACTCACTTTGATGAAGCCAGTGCTGGGTTGCCAGCCGAGGTGGGGAGGCTCATGGGCCAGGAACTGAAGGCAACCGTGAAAGCCAGACCCCTCCACCATCCCCGAGACAGCAGGAAACTCACTCCAACAGCCACCCTGGGACGCTGCCACAGCTGATCCTGGAGGTGACCATGACCCTGGCTGACATCGGACTGCAGATTTGTAAGGAGGACTGAGCCGGGACCCAGACCTACAAAAGCTGAGATGATAAACACTGTTTTAAGCTGTGTGTCGCAGTGACTCGTGTGGCAGTGGATTTCTAGCAGAGCCGTTGTTCGTGTCTGGCTCCTCTCGGCTCCACACTCTGAACAGCCGCCCACACTGTTGTGCACGTTAGCGGCGGATTTTTTATTGCTGAGTAATATTTCATTCCATTGCATGCTCACACCTCAGTTTGTTTAACTGTCTACCTGTTGATGAGCTCTGGAACGTATGCAGTTCTGGGCTATTATGAGTAAAGCTGCTTTTAACATTTAAATACAAGTCTGTGTATGGACACATGTTTTCATTTATTTTGAATAAATATGTGTGGGATTACTGGGTTTCAAGGGGACTGTATACTTAAGTTGGTAAGAAGCTGCCAATCTGCTTTCCTTTCTTTTTTTTTTAATTTATTTTATTTTTTATTTATGTATTTATTTTTTGAGATGGAGTCTCACTGTGTCACCCAGGCTGGAGTGCAGTGGCGTGATCTCGGCTCACTGCAACCTCCGCCTCCCAGTAGCTGGGATTACAGGCGCACACCACCACACCCAGCTAATTTCTGTGTTTTTAGTAGAGATGGGGTTTCACCATGTTGGCCAGGCTGGTCTCGAACTCCTGACCTCAGGTGATCTGCCCGCCTTGGCCTCCCAAAGTGCTGGGATTATAGGCGTGAGCCACCGAGCCTGGCCTCCAATCTGCTTTCCAAAGTGGCTGTACTTTGTACTCCCCACAGTAGTGTGTGAGGGTTTAAGTTGCTCTAATGCTGATCAACACTTGTCATTGGAAGTCTTTAAGTTTAACCATTTTATGACCACGTAGAGGGATGTCATCGTGGGTTTAGCATGCACTTTCTTTTTTTAAAAAATTTTTTTTCTTTTTTTCCGAGACAGAGTCTCACTGTGTCACCCAGGATAGAGTGCAGTGGTGAGACCTCGGCTCACTGCAACCTCCGCCTCCCGGGTTCACGCCATTCTCCTGCCTCGGACTCCTGAGTAGCTGGGACTACAGGCAGCCACCACCACGCTGGCTAATTTTTTGTATTTTTGGTAGAGACAGGGTTTCACCGTGTTAGTCAGGATGGTCTCGATCTCCTGACCTCGTGATCTGCCCGCCTCGGCCTCCCAAAGTGCTGGGATTACAGGCGTGAGCCACCGAGCCTGGCCTCCAATCTGCTTTCCAAAGTGGCTGTACTTTGTACTCCCCACAGTAGTGTGTGAGGGTTTAAGTTGCTCTAATGCTGATCAACACTTGTCATTGGAAGTCTTTAAGTTTAACCATTTTATGACCACGTAGAGGGATGTCATCGTGGGTTTAACATGCACTTTCTTTTTTTTAAAAATTTTTTTTCTTTTTTTCCGAGACAGAGTCTCACTGTGTCACCCAGGATAGAGTGCAGTGGTGAGACCTCGGCTCACTGCAACCTCCGCCTCCCGGGTTCACGCCATTCTCCTGCCTCGGACTCCTGAGTAGCTGGGACTACAGGCAGCCACCACCACGCCGGCTAATTTTTTGTATTTTTGGTAGAGACAGGGTTTCACTGTGTTAGTCAGGATGGTCTCGATCTCCTGACCTCGTGATCTGCCTGCCTCGGCCTCCCAAAGTGCTGGGATTACAGGCGTGAGCCACCGCGCCTGGCCATTCTTCCCAGATTCTTGAAAGGGGCTGAGAAGTGAGCTGCTTCCATCATGCACACGGAAACTCCCTGTCCTGGGGCTCACGTCCACCAGGTGCCAGCCACACAGGCCCCAGCCACAGGGGCCCTGGCTCCTGACCCCTGGGCGAGGCTGCTCCCTGGCTGGCCTTCCGGGTTCTGGGGTGGTTGGAGCTTCTCTGGGTGGAGGATGAGGATAAGGAAGCCGACTGATTACACACATCACAATGGGACAGAAGTTCAGAAATGGCAACAAACTAATTCTCAAAAACCTTGAATAAGAAATTATGAAAATTCGGCCGGGCGCGGTGGCTCAAGCCTGTAATCCCAGCACTTTGGGAGGCCGAGACGGGCGGATCACGAGGTCAGGAGATCGAAACCATCCTGGCTAACACGGTGAAACCCCGTCTCTATTAAGAAATACAAAAAACTAGCCGGGCGAGGTGGCGGGCGCCTGTAGTCCCAGCTACTCGGGAGGCTGAGGCCGGAGAATGGCGTGAACCTGGGAGGCGGAGCTTGCAGTGAGCTGAGATCCGGCCACTGCACTCCAGCCTGGGCGACAGAGCGAGACTCCGTCTCAAAAAAAAAAAAAAAAAAAATTATGAAAATTCCCGTTCTTCAGATCCAAACTGAAACATCAGTCAGGAGGCCGGGTGCTGTGGCTCATGCGTGTAATCCCAGCACTTTGGGAGGCTGAGGTGGGCCGATCACTTGAGGTTAGGAGATCGAGACCATCCTGGCCAACATGGGAAAACCCTGTCTCTAGTAAAAATACAAAAATTAGCTGGGCAGGGTGGCGGCACCTGTAAACCCAGCTACTTGGGAGGCTGAGGCAGGAAAATTGCTTGAACCGAGGAGGTGGAGGTTGCAGTGAGCTGAGATCGCACCACTGCACTCCAGCCTGGGCAACAAGAGCAAAACTCCATAACAAAAAAAAAAAAAGAGGAAAGAAAGGAAGATAGGAAGGGAGGGAGGGAGGGAGGAAGGAAGGAAGGGAGGAAAAGAAAGAAATAAACACCCAGTTAGGAACAATAAAGAATGGAAATGAAGTGTGCAGACTTCAAACCTTGCAGAAACCTGTGAATGATGGATGGGACATGCATTTGCCTCTAGGACTGAAGGAAGAGGAGACAATTTGATGCCACCAAACCACCAAATATTTGGCTAAGATGCCCGCCCAGCTTCAACTGACATACACACAACAGCACAATTTTCTAGCAAAAGTTCATCATGGATAAGGAGGCTCACACCTGCAATCCCAGCACTTTGGGAGGCCAAGGGGGAGGATCCCCTGAGGCCAGGAGTTTGAGACCAGCCTGGAAAACATAGTGAGACCCCATCTCTACAAAAAATAGAAAATTATCTGGGTACAGTGATGTGCCTCTGTGGTCTCAGTTCCTCCAGAAGCTGAGGTGGAAGGATCCCGTGAACCCAGGAGGTGGAGGCTACAGTGAGCTGAGATCATGCTACTGCACTCCAGGCTGGTCTACAGAGCAAGACCTTGTCTCTTAAAAGAAAAAGAAGAAGGCCGGGTGCGGTGGCTCACACCTGTAATCCCAGCACTTTGGGAGGCCGAGATAGGCAGATCACGAGATCAGGAGATCAAGACCATCCTGGCTAACATGGTGAAACCCCGTCTCTACTAAAAATACAAAAATTAGCCAGGCGCGGTGGCGGGTGCCTGTAGTCCCAGCTACACAGGAGGCTGAGGCAGGAGAATGGCATGAACCTGGGAGGCGGAGCTTGCAGTGAGTGGAGATCGCACCACTGCGCTCCAGCCTGGGCGACAGAGCGAGACCCCATCTCAAAAAAAAAAAAAGATATTCTCAGATAAGATCTTCACAGATATTGAAGGGATTGCAACCATGAACCACTCTCACCGCTTCGTTCCAAAGCTCAGGAATGAAAGCCAGGCAGGGCCGGGCAGTGTCCTGAGGCTGTGATGGAACGCTGGCCACACTGTGTGTGTGGACTTTGCAACTATGGAGCACGCACCTCCTCCTCCATTTGCTGAGGACCTACTTCATCCAATACACCACCAAGGAGAAGACCGACAAGACCCCTGTCCTGGAGGGGAAAGAATAAAACTTATGCCTCTCACCGGGGGCCGGGCCAAGCTCTGGGCACTTCTTCATGGATTAACTCCTAAATTAACCCACGGAAGGAACACGTGGGAAGGGGCACGTGGGAACCAGGCTGCCCGTGTGCAGAGAACAGGCTCGGAAAGGAACCCCGGGAACACAGGGAGGTCAGTGCCTCTGTACCCAAAGGACCCCTCTCGGCAGTGACCAGTGAGCAGCCAGGAAGGGGGCCTTGGAGCTGAGCCCGTTGGGCTTATTACAGCCCCGTTCCTGGATTTAAGGAAGCAGGCTGCGGCTGGGCGCGGTGGCTCATGCCTGTAATCCCAGCACTTTGGGGGGCCGAGGCGGGTGAATCATGAGGTTAGAAGTTCAAGACCAGCCTGGCCAACATGGTGAAACCCCATCTATACTAAAAATACAAAAAATATCCGGGCGTGATGGCAGGTGCCTGTAGTCCCAGCTACTTGGGAGGCTGAGGCAGGAGATTTGCTTGAATTTGGGAGGTGGAGGTTGCAGTGAGCCGAGACTGTGCCATTGCACTCCAGCCTGGGCACCAGAGCAAGACTCCATCTCGAAAAATAAAATAAAATAAAGCAAGGTGGAACCAGCCTCATTCTTCCATTTCCCACAGTAGGGATTGGGCTGGAAATTCCACAGCAAATCCCTCTCTGCACTTTCCTCCGCCTGCCCCTGTGCCACCAGGGCCCTTCATCCAGAAGCAAGCAGCCTCGGGGACAGCTTCGGCATGTTTAAGTGTTTTCATGAGGGCTTCACTGTACTGTCAGCGACATCGCGAGCCCAGAAGTGAATAACTGACATAACAATGATTAAAGTTTGTGAGCAGCCTCTTCAGGAAACGGCAGCGCAACTTTATGTTCAAAAGATCCAAAGCAGGAGAGCGTGAGGCCTTCCCTTTCCCAGATCCTAGGGGTGTGCAGGGCGGGCCTGGGGCCCTGAGAGGTGTGGAGAGTCAGAACTGCGACCTGCGGCACAGCCCCCACCTGCTTTTCCTGTCCCCGCCCCCGTCGAGGGTCCCCAGGGACCGGGACTTGCTCCCAAAGTCGCCTCGCCCTGGCTCTGGCGAAGGCAGGAGGGTTTTGGAAGCAGCCGCTGGTGGAGGTCTCTCTCCGGACAGCAGCAGGGACTGGCTCCCTCCCTACCCCCGGCCAGCGCAGCCGGAACCGGCCACGCAGACCTGCGACCCCCCACAAACCGCCTCGGGACGAGGTTCTGTCGCGCCCGTGGACCACGGTGTCCACGCGGGGCTTGTGCCACGGTCCCCTCCCATGAAGACACGCGGAGGGTCCCGTCTGCGGCGCGTGAGGGCAGCGGTCCCGGAGAGCCAGACCCCGGCCGCGGAGAGCTGCCCGGGAGGGAGGGGGCGCGGCTGGGGGAGGGGGACGGGGGAGGTGGGGAGAGCGGAGGGGACCGGGAAGGGGGAGGAGGGGGGGAGGGGAGCGGGGAGGGGAGCGGCGAGCGGGGGTGGGGAGGGGAGGGGAGAGGAGAAGACGGGGAAGGGAGGGGAGAGGAGCGGCGGGTGGGGGCAGGAGAGGGGAGCGGCGGGCGGGGCCGGGCTGCGGGGAGCGGCGGGCTGGGGCGGGCTCGGGGCGGTCTCCGCGCTCCGTCCGCCCCCTCGCGCCCGCGCCGCGCTCGCTCAGCTCCCGCCCGCCTGTGCCGCCTGTGCGGCCGCCGCGAGCCAAGTTTGCGCGGACCCCGTCCCGAGCCCGCCGCGGCCATGGACGCGCCCGCCCCGCTGCTGGCCCCGCTCCTGCTCCTCTGCGCGCAGCTGCTCCGCGGCACCAGGTGAGCGGGCGGGGTCCGCGGCGCGCGGTCGGGGGCGGTGGGGGGCCGGCGTCGGCCCGAGATAGCGGCTGGGAGAGCGGCCGGCGCGAGCCCCGGGCCCCGGACCCCAAGTCTGGGGGCCCCGCATCCTCCCTCCCCGGGGTCTCGCGCCGCGGGCCCCTTGCTGGACTCGCCCCGACGCTGCCCTTGGGCTCGGGACGCGGCGACCCCCGCGCTGGCCGCCACCGCCCGGTGCTGTCCGCCGTCCTGGTGCTGAACCCGGGCGGGACAAGAGCGTCGTAGCCTCCCGGTTTCCCCGGCTCCGTGGCGCGCGTGGAGGGTCCCCGGGTCCGCGGCACTCGCGGGTCCCTGCCCGGCCGGTGCCTTGAGGAAAGGAAAGACCCGAGAACTCGGTGCGGGGAGGCTGCTCCCTTTGCCGGGGGAGCGGTTCCCCGTTCCCCGAATGAGCTTCCCCAGCCGGCGGGTCTGGGACGGACGGAGGAGGCTGTGTCGCTGTGGAGGGTGGGCCCGGCCTCCAGGGTCTCCTTTCAGAGCCCGTTTCAAATGGCGTGGACAGAACTCCTGAGTGTGTGCAGGTGGACGGCGGCCAGGTACCCCTGGCCACAGAAAAGAGATGGTGGATTTCTTAACTATTTTGGGAGGGGCTCCCCAGAGAAGGAAGAGGCTTAGAAGGAGGCCCCCCAGGGCTGGAGCCCTCTCTGGCCTACAGTCCCTCCACCCCCTCCTCTTTGGGGATCTGAAATGGGTTCCACAGCCACCCAGGCAACTTGGCCCCACCACTGGGCCTGGCTGCCTTCCCTAGGAGTAACGAGAGGACATTCAGGGGCGTCTTTGAAAATCACCTCAGTGCAAAGACTGCAGAAGAAACAGCAAGAAGCTGTCCCCCAGCATTCGGGATCCCAGAGACCATGAAGATGCAGACATAGAGGTGGCTGACCGCAGTAGAGGTGGCAGCACCCCACACGGGGCAGCGTGTCAGAGTTTTCCTGTTGGAGGTGCGGGGGACAGAGCCCAGAAGGCTTGGGTCCAGCAGCAGCCGTGTGCCCATCAGGAGACCACAGGGTCAGCGCTGCCTCTGGATCTAAGCAGCCCCTGTCCTGGGAAGAGCTTTGTTTTTCCATCAATCCCAGTGGGCCTTTCTCCCCTTGTCCTTCCCTTCCTTCAAGGTGAGAGGAAGGACAAAGCCTCGGGCACAGTCGTAGATGCAGTGCTGGAGACATGCGGCCAGCTGCCAGCCCAGGCCCACAGCCACTTAGCCAAGAGGCTGAAATCTAGACGGCTCTGAAACCCCAAAGTTTTAGCCCAAGTTTGACACCAGAACTCAGTTGGCGGCAAGTCCCGTCCTGCACGGACACGAGACTCTTCTCATCTTTGTTAATCCTACCTCTGGACCTATTTATGTACACTTCTCGCCGGGAAATTCTCCAGGCTGCCCCCAGCCCCAGCCTCTGTGTCCACCATTTCCCTTTTCTAAAATCTGAAGATCCTTAATCCTAGCCTGCATCTGGTTCCTGGGCTGTTGGGGAAGGGGTTCTGTGGCTGTTTCCCCGGGCAGGAGAGCTGGAAGGCCGCGGCCCAGCCAGGAGTGGGGCCCTCTGGGCCTGCGGTCACTCCCATCCCTGGAAGAAGGGTGCTGTTGGGGAGCACACCTTGCCTGGTGAGAGGTGCACTGCCTCACTGTGTTCCCCTCTAGCTCTCTGGTTAAAAACAGTGACCACCTGGCTGCACGCTACAGCCTCTCTTTTGAGGTCATTCTGTCCACACACACACATGTGCTGGGCTCAACCTCCTGCTCTTGGCGTCTAGGGCCAGGCCTGGAGGGTGGAAGCACCTGCCAGCTCAGCCCTAGGGGCCACCTTCAGACTTAGCGGGGTGCTGTCCATGAAGAGCCTCTCCTTGCATCCGTGGCTGTGCCCCTCCGCTCCAGAAACCAGGACAGTCGCCCTCCCTTCCCTCAGTCTCCGGGTCCTCGTCCTGGAGCCGTATCGGATGTCAGTGGGACCCATTCTGGCCATTACCCCAGGTCCCCATCGCAGCAGCTCCTCATGGGAAAGGCTGGGTGGGATAGGAAAGGAGTGTGGCGGCCGTGGGTCGGCCCGAAGTGTGAAGACCCATGCACGCGGCAGGCACTGAGCTTGCCGACTGTGTGCCCGCGTGGGTGGCCCTCCCGGGCTGCCGGCACCTCCGTCTCCCTGGAGAAGCTGTGCTGCGGCTCCTACTGTGCCAGCTCGCGGTGCGCTGGTGGCGGTGCTCCTCTTTGCCTTGGTAACTGCAATGCTGGGAGGCTTGTGCTGCTCTAAAAGCAGAGCTGTGGGATATGTGGGTTGGGTGTGCGCCGTGGAGGAGCCTGGAGGGGGAGGCTCCCAGCTACACCTACCTTCCCTGTCTGTCCCCAGGGCACAGACAAGTGACAGGGATGGGTTTGTTTTTCAGTGGGGCCAGGAGGGCAGGAGGCCAGGTGACCCAGGGAGAGCAACCTGAGGGGGAAGCTGCCATGTCTTCATGGCGCCCACTCTGCCCCCTGAGTTTGGAGTCCTAAATCCGAGCGTAGACTTGGAGCCTGGTGTATGGCCCTGAGCCTCTCTGTCCATCCACCCAAAGGAAACCCCAAGCTCAGGCCACCACTGGGCCGCAGGGCCACCAGGTGAGGCAGCAGCCCTCTCCCGAGATCTCCATGACGTACCGGAGTCAGGACGTCCCCACCTGTGTCGAACTCCCCTGGTGCAGGCTGTGTCCCCCCAGCCCCCGCTAGCTCTGCCTGCCCTGTACATCCTGACCTGAGGAAGTGGGGGGCCTCCAGACCCCAGAGTCTGGCATGAAGCACATGCCCCCACACGCTGGCCCTTCCCATCTGTTCACAGTGGGAAAACCACCGGCCGCTCTCCTAGGTGAGAAATGGCGTGGGGGTGGGAGCCTGCTTCCTTCTCGCCCCCAAGAGACGACATAGGTGCCTCCAGGTGAGCTTCATGGAGGGGCTGCTCTTGGTCTTGCCTTCATGCCCCCCACACGTGCCACCACCCTGAGATGGGCAAGAGACGTGGCCCAGGAAGGACGGTGTCTCCTATGGCCTCATTCCAGGCAGGCTAGATGGCAGCTGGGCAGGTCCAAAAATAAAGCCTCATTCAGATCCCTTTGCGTCTGACCTTCAGGGTGGCTTCCATTTGCATTTTTAATTGGCCAGGACTTAATTCGATTCCATCTTATCCTTTGTTACCAAAGTGCTTGCCCCTCCTTAGCCCAGCGCCGGGCCACTCTGGGGGTCCAGTGGGTGCGGAGTTGTGGGTCCGGATGTATAGCAGCCCTGGACGCTGCCTTCAGGTGTCTCCTCCTGCCAGAGTTGGGCCACCACGGTCGCCCAGGACAGATTGGGGTTGGCAAAATCTCGTTAGCTAAGGAACGTTTGGTTCAAAGTCAAAATCTTTGAAAGGTCAGTATGTAAAACAAGAAGAAAAGTGGTTCTGAAGGAAAGGGAGAGGGCCTGAGCCCCCACCTGCTGCTGCCTCCCAAACCCCGGTGGTCTTCGGGGGCCCCAGGACACACCTGAGGATAAAGTGTGTGGAGCAGGGTTGAGGCTGGACGTAGGGCGAGGCAGGGAGAGTGTCTGCCTCCCTGCGTCCTTCCCAGTGTTTCTCCGCAACTGTGGGTTTAAGATTTGGAGCCGCCCCTGCAGCTCCCCGGCAGGACTTAGCCTGAAGCACCAGACCCACTTGCCCCTCCCTTGGGAAGCCAAGGACTCAAGGGGGCTGGAGCTGGAGAGGCAGACAAGCAGAGTGGGCTGCAGGTGCGCTGTGCGGGGTGCTGGGAGGGGGCTGCACGGGGTGGGGCTGGTGGCCCGGCCTCAGCTTGACTGCGCCAGACAGGCAGCGTGGAGGGGTGCCTCGAGCCCAGGTCGCAGTCTCTGAGGGAGCAGGAGGCCAACGACTGTGCCCCCACTGTGAGGAGGGGAGGGGCCATCAGCTGGGTCCTGGGGAACCAGGCGTGGAGGAGGCCTGGGACTGTGCTCTGCTCTTGGTGGCCTGTGGAGTGGCCCAGCATGCGGCACCCGCTCAAGGCTGTGTCTGAACTGGGGTCAAATCTGTCTCTAGGCTTGTTGAGGCGGAGGCTGCTGACTCAGGCCCTGACCCCTCATCTCTCTGGGAGGGCTTGGGCCAGGCTCAGGGGCCTGGTGACCTGGAGGCCATGTCTGAAGCCACTCTGCCACCCCCTTGGATAGAAATGATTCCAAGAATACAGGGAGGTTAATCTCAAGGCCCCAGCCCTGGGACCAATCCCCGCCCTGTGTGCAGGAGGACAGGTGTGACAATCGCCAGGAAATGGACGGCTTGAAACAACGGACTCTTATTCTCTCGCAGCTCGGGAGGCCAGGAGCCTGAAATCAAGGTGTGGGTGGGGCTGGTTCCCCTGGAGGCTCTGAGGGAACCTCTGTCCCCAGCCTGTCTCCAGCTCCGGCGGTGGCTGGAAACCCTGGCCTCCCTTGGCCTGTGGATACCTCACCCCAATCTCTGCCTGCACAGTCACCAGCTTCTTCCCTCTTCCCTTCTAAGGACACCAGGCCTTGGGTTTAGGGCCCACCCGATCCAGTATGGCCTCATCTTAACTAATTACCTCTGCAAAGACCTTATTCCCAAATAAGCTCATATTCTGAGGCTCTGGGTGGATGTACATTTTGCGGACACTGTTCAACCCAGTGCAGGTGAGCAGATGGGGGCCGGGGGTGCTGGGGTGCTCCGGGCTCTGGCAGCACGGTGTGTATAGGGAGGAGACACCTCCCTCAAGCCTGAGCGCCCCCATGGCCCTGCTGGCTGCCCCGAGCTGCTCCGAGGTCGAGTTAAACCCCAGAAACACATGGCCATCTGGGGACCTGGGCCTCACCCTAGGCCTTCCTGGGAGGAGACAGAGAATAGGAGGCTGTGGGTCTGGGTTTTGGGGCCCTGTCCTCTTCCTGTCCCTGCATCTTGCCTCTTCTTCACATTCCTCTTCTCTAAACCATCTAACGGGGGAAGCTTCGCCCTCAAAAGCCGACAGGGAGGCCTCTTTGGTGAGGGACCCTGGGGTGGAGACCCCCAGGCCAGCCTCTGTGGGCTGGTTGAGGAGGGAGGCTGTTAACCTGGGAGCTTGGCCCACACTGGGGGGCTCTGTCCCTCTCCAGGGCCACCTCCCGCAAAGCCAGGAGAGCAGAGTGGGCACCGAGGTCAGAGGAGGAAGCCAGGTCAGGGCCGGTGGAAGAGGCTGAGGACCTCCCAGGATTCCCTGTGTCCAGCCGGAGCCTCGGGGACTGTCCAGGCCCCTGTCTGCAAGGGCTCCCACAGTGGCCCCCCACACCCTGGCCCAGGTGCCCAGAACAGTGCTGCATCCCCAGGAGAGGACCCGGGCTCAGTGGAATTAAATTAAGTCCTGGCCTGTCTGACCAGTGGCCTTGCATCCGCAGAGCGATGAATGACATTGGCGACTACGTGGGCTCCAACCTGGAGATCTCCTGGCTCCCCAACCTGGATGGGCTGATAGCCGGCTATGCCCGCAACTTTCGGCCTGGCATTGGAGGTGAGGGGCGGCCCAGGCCCGGCAGGCAGGAGCCACTGGGGCCCGGGCTAGGCCGTGGCTGTGTGGCCCACTGGGCTACGGGCTGCGCTCTGGGCAGGGAAGCCTGGCTCTCCCCCGGGGGCTCCATCAGAGCCAGGCTCCTACAGAGACAGCCAGGGAGGTGCAACTTCTCGGGCCATGATGGCTGACTGCCTGTGACTCCCTGGCTCCCGTGCTGGGCTGGCCTCAGCCCTTCTTAGTTCTTCTCCTTCCTCGCAGGGCCTCCCGTGAATGTGGCCCTCGCTCTGGAGGTGGCCAGCATCGACCACATCTCAGAGGCCAACATGGTAGGTGCCACAAGCCTCTGCCTCAGGCATGGTGGGTGCCCACAGCCTCTGCTCTGGGCTGCATGCCCCTGGGGGTGGAGCGAGGCTGACCCCGGCCCCTGTGCCGCCTCCACAGGAGTACACCATGACGGTGTTCCTGCACCAGAGCTGGCGGGACAGCAGGCTCTCCTACAACCACACCAATGAGACCCTGGGCCTGGACAGCCGCTTCGTGGACAAGCTCTGGCTGCCCGACACCTTCATCGTGAACGCCAAGTCGGCCTGGTTCCATGACGTGACAGTGGAGAACAAGCTCATCCGGCTGCAGCCCGACGGCGTGATCCTGTACAGCATCCGGTGAGCGGGCCGCCCACCGGGGCCCTGGGGGACAGCCTGCCCGGGCCCATGTCGGCGCCTGGACGCTCCAAGGCTTGGAAAAGCTCGAGCGGTTCCTGCTGCCAGGAGCTGGGGGGGCAGAAGCTGCGCAGTTATTTATATCCCTGCAGCTGCTGGGGAAACATCCACGCTCCAAGGTCGCCGACAGGAAGCCGGCAGATGTGGCTTTTTGGCCAACACAGTGCCTTTTGGTTTTTAAAATGGGGTGGAATAAAATTAACCTTTGTAAAGTGAACAATGCAGTGGCATTTGGCAGATTCGCCCTGTTGTGCAACCCCACCTCTGTCTGGTCCAAAACATTTCAGGACCCCAAAAGGAGACCCAGCCACGGAGTAGGTGCTCTCCACCCCGCCCCCCCTGGAGCCCCAGCAGCCACCCGTTTGCTTTCTGTCTCTGTGGATCTGGTCAGACAGAAACATTTCGCCGACAGGGAATCACACGCTGTGTGTGGGACCGTTTATGACTCCGGCTTCGTACTCAGCACCGTGTCCTCAGGGTTCACCCCTGCTGAAGCTGGAGTCCGGGGTGCCTTCTTCTTCACAGCCGGGCAGTAGCCCATGGCAGGGACGTGCTGCACCTGCCTTCCATCCATCTGCCGAGGGGCGCCTGGGTGGCTTCCTGCGTTGGTGAATGTGAAAACACTGCTATGAACGTGTGTGCGCACATTCGTTTGAAAGCCTGTTTTCAGACACATGCCTCTCAAAAATGGAATTAGCTCGCAACACTTAAAAAAATCAAGAGGCATGTGGCCGCCCGCAGTGGCTCACACCTGTGATCCCAGCACTTTGGGAGACCGAGGTGGGTGGATCACGAGGTCAAGAGATCGAGACCATCCTGGCCAACATGGTGAAAACCAGTCTCTACTAAAAATACAAAATATTAGCTGGGTGTGGTGGTGGGTGCCTGTAATCCCAGCTACTCGGGAGGCTGAGGCAGGAGAGTCACTTGAACCCGGGAGGCGGAGGTTGCAGTGAGTCGAGATTGCACAACTGCACTCCAGCCTGGTGACATCACTCTGTCTCAAAAAAAAAAAAAAAAAAAAAAAAAAAAAAAAATCAGGAGGCAGCCGGGTGCAGTGGGTCACCCTTGTAATCCCAACACTTTTTGGAGGCTGAGGTGAGAGGATCACCTCAGCCTG
Organism: Macaca thibetana thibetana; assembly: GCF_024542745.1. Lineage (NCBI taxonomy): Eukaryota > Metazoa > Chordata > Mammalia > Primates > Cercopithecidae > Macaca > Macaca thibetana. Next base: position 1,209,506 of record NC_065578.1, read on the forward strand.
GGAGTTCGAGACCAGCCTGGGCAACACAGGGAGATTCTGCCTCTACAAAAATAATAAAAAATATTAGCTGGGCTTGGTGGTGCGCACCTGTGGTCTCAGCTACTTGGGAGGGTGAGGTGGGAGGATCACGTGAGCCCAGGGGGTTGAGGCTGTAGTGAATCAAGATTGCACCACTGCACTCCAGCTTGGGTGACAGAGTGAGACCCTGTCTCATAAACAAACAAAAAAATCAGGATATTTTACATAAGAATTCAAATATGTGACCTCTCCTAGAAAATCAAGCGCATGGCGACTCTGGGCCTATTCCTGTGTGTTCCCCAGCCATCGCTCAGGCCAGGGCCTGGGTGTTCAGGCTGTCCCCTGCCCCGTAGGCCCCCAGCCCAGTTAAATAGCCAAGCGTTTTGAAGAGAATGAATGAAATCCAGTTCTTGATAGTCCTAAATGAAGACTTGCAAGCGTCTCTGAAGTTGGGCAGTTTTCAGGTTTACCTGGATTCTGGGCAACTGACAAACACAGCCTGAGAAGTAGCTCGGGCTCCAGGCAGCCCCTGGTACTCAGCGGGCATCTCTACAGGGGAACTGCCAGGCTTCTGGGAGGGCTGGCCTCGCCCCCAAGGCCTCACCGCCATGCTTGTCTTGGCAGAATCACCTCCACTGTGGCCTGCGACATGGACCTGGCCAAATATCCCATGGATGAGCAGGAGTGCATGCTGGAGCTGGAGAGCTGTGAGTGGGCACGCAAGGCGGGCAGGGGCTTCTCTCGAGGGCCATGCTGGCTTCTCCAGCAGTGGATGGGGGCTCAGACTGTCAGCCCAGGGCCCGGACAAGGCTGGTCCGGCACAGGGTGCAGGAAAGCACCAAACCAGCTTCTGCATGAGCAAGAAGCCTGGGCAGGAGGAGAAGAGGCCGGAAGGCCTGGAGCAGTCTGGC